>NC_092341.1:303986875-304322500 GCF_046630445.1 Rutidosis leptorrhynchoides | reverse complement strand
ATATTGTTATTGTTATTATTATTATTATTATTAACAACTAATATATGTATTATTATTATTATGTAAAAATAAATACTATGATTAATACTATTATCGTTTTGTTATTAAGTAGTACTAATAAGTGTTATTCATATTATTAGTGTTATTTTCATAAATATTAGTATCGGTATCACTTTATAAATATTAGTATTATTATTATTATTATTATTATTATTATTATTATTATTATTATTATTATTATTAACATAAGTATTATTAATATGATTAACATCTTGTTATCACTAAAACTATATTATTATTGTTAGTATCATTACCATTAATAACATTATTATCGACATTAGTGTTATTACTACTTGTTATTAGTATTAGATAATATTATCAATATTGTTGTAAAAAAAAAACTTATCATTATTATTATTATTATTAAAGATTATCATTATCATTCTTATTATTAGTATTATCATTTTTAATAAAGTTATCCTTATTATTATTAGTAAATCATTATTATCAAACCTATCATTTTAGTAAATAAATATTTTGAACATTAAATATACTTATTACATGTACTGTAAGTATAATTAAATTTCACATAACTATATATATATAACCTATTAAGATTATTTATATAAATACTTACAAATGACAACTATCGATTTTTAAATGTAACACTAAACAATTATGTATATAATTATGGACATATTAATATAACTATATAAATATTAATCATTTTGAATATATACACAAATTAACTATAAATAATATATAAATTAAAACATAATAAAAAAATTTGTTCAGTTACGATTATATGTTTTAATATAAATATACAAATGATATAGGTTCGTGAATCCGAGGCCAACCCTGCATTGTTCAATATAGACATATGTATTTTTACTACAAAATACATTTGGTGAGTTTCATTTGATTCCCTTTTACTCTTTACATTTTTGGGCTGAAAATACATGCGCAATTTTTATAAATGTTTTACGAAATAGACACAAGTAATCAAAACTACATTATATGGTTGAATGATCGAAGCCGAATATGCCCCTTTTGCTTGGTAACCTAAGAATTAGTAAACCGATCTACTAATTGACGCGAATCCTAAAGATAGATCTATTAGGCCTAACGAACCCCATCCAAAGTACCGGATGCTTTAGTACTTCGATGTTGTTTTTATCATGTCCGAAGAATTCCTCGGAATGATAGGGGATATTCTTATATGCATCTTGTTAATGTCGGTTACCAGGTGTTCAATCCATATGAATGATTATTTTTGTCTCTATGCATGGGACGTATATTTATGAGAACTGGAAAATGAAATTCTTGTGGTCTATTAAAATGATGGAAATGATTATTTATGTTAAACTAATGAACTCACCAACCTTTTGGTTAACACTTTAAAGCATGTTCATTCTCAGGTATGAAAGAAATCTTCCGCTGTGTATTTGCTCATATTAGAAATATTACTTGGAGTCATTCATGACATATTTCAAAAGACGTTGCATTCGAGTCATTGAGTTCATCAAGATTATTATTAAGTCAATTATAGTTGGATATATTATGAAATGGTATGCATGCTGTCAACTTACGATGTAACGAAAGTTTGTTTTCTAAAAACGAATGCAGTGTTTGTAAAATGTATCATATATAGGTCAAGTACCTCGCGATGTAACCAACTATTGTGAATCATTTGTAATCGATATGGACTTTGTCCGAATGGATTAGGATGGGTCGCTTCAGTTAGTATCAGAGCGATGGACTTAGTGAACCAGGTCTTGCATTAGTGTATCTAACTGATAGTCGTTAGGATGCATTAGTGAGTCTGGACTTCGACCGTGTCTGCATGTCAAAAGTTTTGCTTATCATTTCATTTCAAAAATTATCTGCTTATCATTCCTAGGTCTAGACACGTCCTACTGCCTTTATTGCATAGACAGTGTATAGATAAATTCATATCTTAGCGCATATGTTATTGTTACTTTTGCCTGACAGCTTCCGTAGATTCCTCCGTAACTTATGGGATTTTAGTATTATATATGCATATGTAAATTATGTATTGCAGGGTACAATCTACATCCTATAATTTATTTCTTATCGAAAATCCTTCATCTGATCGTACGAGATGAATCCCTCAACCAGTTCGAATTCCTCGGATTCTGACAGCTATTCCGATATGGAGTTTCACCTATCAGCGTCACCAGAATGAATCAACCAATCATCCATTTCCAATTCATCTGATGAGTTCGTAGTCGACTTAATCAATGGAGACGCGAAGAAGGCAATCCTTTCCACTAACCAAATTGCCCTCTTGGCGAAGAACCTGAAGCACTTACCGGCGAAACTATCTGAAACACCATTTTCAGCCTCATTTCTAGAGTAGCTCGACACGATTATATTCTATCCACAATTCTAAACCTTATTCATCCGCTCGTTCCGACCGATAATCATCTCGGAATAATGGAAGAAGTCAACGAGCTTCGCGCTCGAGTAGAGACTATGGAAAATATGGTGCAAAACCCACGAGTTTCATCAACAGCACCGGCAACACCAGTACACCAACAGCAACATCTGCATCTCACACCTCGACATCACAATATGTACCTTGAGCATCAACATCGTACTTACCATAGATACCAAGGAGTACTAATAAGAATCAACGATGAAGTATTGATTCATAACTTCATTGGAAAACTATTAGGCGGTGATTATGTAATCTCTAAAGTCTTAGAGATTATTTATTTTAGCTCAAACCAAAAAGCAAATGAGATTAATATCATATTAACTTATAAAATCCATGATTACATCTGAAGAAAATATACATGTATATATGTTTTCATAAGGATGGTAATTAAAAATTCTTTTGTACAAACTGTTAATGGTGAAAATATTTTAACGGGTAGGTAATACCCGAGGAAATATTTAACTTTCATATTAACATGTTATACTGTACATTCTTCGAATCTGATTCAACCGTCATTTACTATCTTCCTTACATCCACCGATATACGTATTCGTTCACCACAGAATAACCATATTCATCCAATTTCATATTTGGATTTTGATTTATCAAAATCAAGTGGCATAATGAAGAAAACATTTGACAAAATAAAATTTGTTAGAAACAAACAAATTAACTATGAGAAATTTTGTTAAGAATCACGCTAATTGTTCCTAGCTAATTGTTCCCAGCTAACTGATTACATTTTATTTATCGCAATTTAATTATCGCAATTTACATTCTCGCAATTTCATTTATCGTCATTTAACTTCTGTTATTTACTTTACGCACTTTATTTATCGTCATTTAATTTCTGTTATTTATTTTTACGCACTTTAGATATCGGGACACGTATACAAGGTTTTGACATATCATATCGACACATCTATATATATTATTTGGAATCACCATAGACACTCTATATGCAGTAATGATCGAGTTCTCTATACAGGGTTGAGGTTGATTCTCAAATAATATATATACTTTGAGTTGTGATCGAGTCTGAGACATGTACACGGGTCACGATACGTATTAATTAATTCGAATATTATATATTAAACTATATATGAATGATTGGACTGTAAACTATGGACTATCGACTGTGGACGAATAATATTGGACAATTAAAATGAATTAAAATACTGGTTATAACATATGAAACTAAATAATTCTTCAAGTTGCCACTTGATTTCATCTTAAACCTTATTTGTATCTCGATGGTTACAATCTGCGTTCAAATCCTTCATAAATTCTTGAAAACACCTCAATCTAGAGGATGAACCAACCACAACTCATCTACGGAAGAAAAGATTGATGCATATAGCTATTCACCTGAGAAACTCTCGGCAACTGAGTAAACGTTTAAAACGTAACTATGCTAATTTCTTAGTGTTATTATTACCCAAAATAACTTTGCAAAACCTTTCCAAATTAGCAAATTTTATCACAGCTCCAGCAAGTTAACTTTGACTTTTCATTCGAAACAACCTTATTATAACCTTGATTTATATGTGTGCTCTTTTATTGTTACCGGGGAACCTTTTATTATATTCCACCATATTACCAGCAAATGTACCAGCAACCTCGTCGCTCCTTGGTTTAAATCTCTCCGACAAATCACTAAATTTATCTATTGAAGTCTCATCATGTACTCATCCGCATCTGGTAACAAGAATTGTCGTACCAGTTACTGGGAATCAGCAATCAGTATTTTGAATCTCGTAGCGTTTCTACATCAACAGTTATATGTATACATATAACCTTTATCTCTTAGAATAATGACCTTCCATTCTGAAATTCTGAAAAGCACTCAGTCTACGACTCAATACTCTGAAATTTGAAAAGTTGAATGAAGCAACAAAAACTGTAAACGAGCTTAACCGTCGGAAGTTTGATGATAAAGGATGGTATGTTGGCAAAGCTCAGAAAAGTTTGAAACTGAAGAACTGATTGAGCAAACTACGAAGGAGTCTCTGAACAAATCACAAGGACTAAACTTGTACATTAAGAGTCCTGATGATTCTGTTTCTGATGAAATCTTTAACGAATACCTTGCTTCTGACTCCAAACTCTTACAGACAAATTTTTTTCACCATCCTTCGATATTATAAATTCCAAGATATCATCGTATCTTTCATTATAAATATCCTCCATATTTCTGAAGATATTTTTGTAACTATTCTTATCTGAAATCAATAATCTCTTCATGCTATCAGTGTTACATGATATAGAAACTGTTAGTTTCTATATTCTGTAAACTTTCGAACTTAAAATATGAATGTTATTGAAGTAATGTTGAGAACTGATGCATGAGTTAGTATAATATAATGATACTTGATCAACGTGATTATATTACAGTAAGTCATGCTGAGTTTCTAATGGGACGTGATGATTCACAGATCATAACGTCATCATGTGCCATGTTACATAACTCTTTCATTCTAATTAACATTTGAACATATCAAGAAAATATATTCTTGATAGAGTCTATCCTCAGTGATCCTGGTAATTTGACAAATCAAATCGTGCTATTACGTTCTTTCTTGTTTAGAACATTAAGTTTATTTGAAACTCCATACTTATGAATTTTGGACCATTACTCGCTTTACTAGAGGTCGAGAGGATAATAAAAAGGCAAAGAGCTCTAAAATATAAGAGAAAATATAAAGCTCAATAACAACATGGAATTTACAAACCGTGGATATTAATAGGAATAGCAATATAAAGACACGGTATAATTAAAAAGAGTATCACTCCAAGGTTATATTAAAAGTAAACAGATTTTTCTGATGAAAGATTGAAAAGAGGGATGACAGAAATGATAATTAGGAAAATATTAGGGATTAGAACTGGACTAAGCATTTTCACAATCTTTTGGATGTATGAACTAAGAAAGAAAGTATAGGAATGGTGAGAATAATGGAACGGAGGAGTTTAATTTATAATGGAAATATTAGACAGAGTAATTGAGGCAGATCACCATATTTAATTATAGAGATCTTAATCTCCTTATTCGCCAAAGAATTAAATTTCTCAGATTTCGAAGATTTTCTTTAAATCCCTTAAATTCCGGAAATCAACCATGACTACATCACCGGCTAAGACGAATTTGCATTTACTCATTTCATTCTTTTATGATAGCTTCATTCGTACTCCTTACATGAATAAATTGTTTTATCTATATTACTCAATGATGATAAAACTCTTGTTATCAACTCATATTCGTCATAAAAATTTATTTGTTGTTAACTATGACAACTCCACTCAAATTTCGGGACGAAATTTCTTTAACGGGAAGGTACTGTGACGGCCCAGAAATTTCCTACCAAATTTAAACTTAATCCTTATATGTTTCTGACACGATAAGCAAAGTCTATAATGTTGAGTCTCGAAAACTTTGGAACAGTTTACATGAATGCATTTGCCCTTTTGACCATTCCCGACGATTCACGAACAATTGTCTGTAAATAAATATGTATATATAAATGTAAGCATAGATAATAAATTGAAATTATAAAATATATTTTAAAAATTTAAAACTAATTATGTAAGTTAAGTTATAAAATAATTAAGTGTACTCAAAATGAATTTATATAAATATAGGATTCATATAGATAATTATTATAATATGTATTGTAATATATACATATATATAGCTATTAAATATTACATAATTAATAAATTGTATATATTAAATGTAAACACAAGTCATGAATATAGTCGTTATAATTATGACTTTCATTATTAATAATAAAACTAATATCAATATCAGTATTAGTTTCATGTATATATTATAAATGTAATTTAAATATTATCAGTTATTATAATGATTATGTATTGTGTTATAAATATTGTTAATCATTATTAAGAATTATAAATATAATGATTTTTGTTATCATGGTTAATATCACTAGTATAATAAGTAGTAAAATTCTGAGTAAGAATATTATTATTTATAATTACCATTATCATTTAAAATCATTATTTGCATAAATATTCTTAAACAATAATACAATTTATTATAGGTATCATTAACCATATTATTATTATCATTCTTATTAATTATTATTAATAAACTTATTAAAACTATCATGTATCATAATATTTATTATTATTAGTCTTTTATCAATAATATTATTATAAGTAATATTAGTAATAGTATTATTAATAATACTAATACAATTATTAATTATATAAATTTATGAATTTACAAATATACATACATACATATATATATATATATATATATATATATATATATATATATATATATATATATATATATATATACATTAACAGAAATAGAAAAAAATTCAAGTATATATATATATATACACTTAAAATTCAGTTATATATTTATATATACAAAATAGATGCAGATATATATATTACGTTTCATGTTCCTATCACGATCTGGCAATTGAAAATATCTGATTCTGTCTCTAAGTTGTTATCAGTCTTAATCCAATCCAGTACAAAAATCGAATCTAATTACAGTGAATTACAAAATCTGTTTGAAGTCACCATCTTCTCTATTTTTTTTAATATAATTTGTACCTGATAGGAATAATTTTTGTCGACTGATTTAACATATAATGCTTGGTCAATTTGTGTTATAATCCATTCATTCCAACTCCCTTTCATTATCCACATCAATTATCAATTATAACCACTTAAAATTGATCAGATTAAACAGAAAATATCAAAGAACACCAACCGGGTTCCCTGTTCTTGTAACTTTTTATCAAAAGCTCGTTTATGAATCAAATTGCAAAATGTATAAATGTAGTGTTATTAGGAATTGTCTTTTCAAACTAACTGTAAAGTTTCAATCTTTAATTCATTCGGATGAGGTTAAATTTCTGAGTCAAAGTTTTAAATTTTAAAAGTCAACAAATGTTCTAAGATCGAAAGAGACTCGAACCCGCGACCACTAGCTCACCCAAATCACTCCATAACCATTGAACCAATTGTGTTTTTCTGATATTATACGAATCCCATCATTATTTAATCGGTTTTCTATTTTATCCACTATCTCCTTCTTCAATGGGTTACTAGTCGACCAGGATTCAATTCCAATTATGAACCAATTAACTTATTTGTAAATTCAGAAATTTATATAATTAATAATTGTATTAGTATTATTAATAATGCTATTACTAATATTACTTATAATAATATTATTGATAAAAGACTAATAATAATAAATATTATGATACATGATAGTTTTAATAAGATTATTAATAATAATTAATAAGAATGATAATAATAATATGGTTAATGATACCTATAATAAATTGTATTATTGTTTAAGAATATTTATGCAAATAATGATTTTAAATGATAATGGTAATTATAAATAATAATAATAATCTTACTCAGAATTTTACTACTTATTATACTAGTGATATTAACCATGATAACAAAAATCATTATATTTATAATTCTTAATAATGATTAACAATATTTATAATACAATACTTAATCATTATAATAACTGATAATACTTAAATTACATTTATAATATATACATGAAACTAATACTGATATTGATATTAGTTTTAGTATTAATAATGAAAGTCATAATTATAACGACTATATTCTTGACTTGTGTTTACATTTAATATATGCAATTTATTAATTATGTAATATTTAATAGCTCTATATATGTATATATTACAATACATATTATAATAATTATCTATAGGAATCCTATATTTATATAAATTCATTTTGAGTACACTTAATTATTTTATAACTTAACTTACATAATTAGTTTTAAATGTTTAAATTATATTTTATAATTTCAATTTATTATCTATGCTTACATTTATATATACATATTTATTTACAAACAATTGTTCGTGAATCGTCGGGAATGGTCAAAAGGGCAAATGCATTCATGTAAACTGTTCCAAAGTTTTCGAGACTCAACATTATAGACTTTGTTTATCGTGTCGGAAACATATAATAATTAAGTTTAAATTTGGTCGGAAATTTCAAGGGCCGTCACAGGTCTAGTGCACGAAACTTGAAAGACTTTACTTTCAAGCAATGGTCTTTTGAATCTCAACTTAACTTGCAAGACTTTACTTACAAGTTCCGGAAGACTTTACTTCCTAAGAACAACGTGGGAGGACTCGATTCTCCCAGAAGTGTTTAAACACTTTTAATTTATTTAATGTGACGCCCCGTACAAAATCATCGTGTACGGATCATCAACAACAGGATCATTACATGGTCAAACACTATATGCTGTTTGAAAACCAATTTTGCATTCATAAAAGATAGCGTTTACAAAAGATAACGTGACACAAAGGTCGTTACAAAGTCATTATTTGAAAATAACATAAACTACGAATGCAAAAGAAAAGTTCCATAATTGAGACATCTCTAAGTTATGCAGCGGATATCTAACACAGCAGGTCCTCAACAGCAAGTCTAAACAGCATGACAGCAAGATACCTCTAAGCACCTGAGAAAACATGCTTAAAAACGTCAACAATAATGTTGGTGAGCTATAGTTTAAATTGTAACAGTAATATAAGATTGACCACGAGATTTCAGTGTTCCAAAATAGTATGAAAAGTATATGTATAACCGTGGGCACATGGTAACTAGACTTAACGTAAATATAAATATCACCCACTAAAAGTACACCTGGCGAGTGCGTATGTCCTCGAAGTATTAAACACCCGTTAAATGCTAGCGCGACTAGCCCGAGTGGGGATGTCAAACCCTATGGATCCATATCTAAGATTCGCGTCTACCGGTTCAAAAACCAATAGTTAAACGTTACCGTGCTAAGGGGAAAGTTTATGCCGTTATATAACCCACACATATGTAAAGTTTAAGTAATCATGTCAAATAAGTAAAACATAAAAAGGCGCATGTAATCTCAGTCCCAAAAATAGTAAAAAGTAGTAAAAAGGGATGCTATAACTCACAGTGAAAAGAGCGGTAAAGTTGATAATGAAAGTACGCAAGTAGTAAGTTGGTCCGAAAGGTCGTCAACCTAAGTCAAAGGTTGCTAGGTCAGTAGGTTATCCTCATAAATTCTAATAGTGCATAAAATAAGTTTATGTGTCATCATCATCATCGTTCATCATTATAAAAGCTAAGTAAGTTTGACAAGAATAGAGATCGAAATAATAAGCTGACTTGGATCAGCAGCTACGACCTCTACGTAAATTGAAAAGACGCGTAGTCAGTGGCTATGGCTTTGTATGTGAGTCCTCTAACAACTGACCAATTTTCAGAACCTAACTCGTCTTCGTTTGACCGTGACGACGGTTTAAGTGCGAGTAGGTCAGAAATTTCAGCACAACCTTACAAGGGCGTAGTGACTTTCGGAGGGCCATAAATCCTAAACCGTAACTCGGATTAAGACGAGACTTAAACGAAAAATCATCTACTCGAACCGAATTAACTGAAAATCAACTTACAGAAACCCAGGCTACTGACCAGATCCTGAAAAACAGTAACCAAGTGCTCCGGTGGGATTCTTGGTGATTGATGCTCATCATGGTTCTCATCCTTGATGCTTGTAGCTTCAAGTGTACAACTCATTGATGGGTTAGCATCACCTTGACCAAGATTCTACCATCAACACACAATATATTAAGACCAAGTAAGAACACAACTCATTTAAGAGTCTTAGATGGATGATGAACCAAGGTTACATCATTTCCTTAGTCTTAACACAAATACAAGTCCTATTTACAAACAAAGTTACAAACTTTACTTCATTCAAGAAAGCATGAACATAATCTAAGTCAAATGAAGTGATGGAACCCTAAGCTAGAGAGCTTGGATCCCTTTTCACACAAGTTTTAAGGTCACAAAGCTAGAAAGCTTGAACCTTTAGTGTTCTTGAAGAACTTGAAGCATAAAGCTTAGATCTTTAAGTTATATGAAGACCATAAACACAAGTTTTGATATTTATAACAAAATAATGAGATCATAAGTTAGAAAACTTAGATCCAACAAAAGATATGAAGATCCAAGCTAGAAAGCTTGCATCTTGGTTGTTCTTGAAGATCTTGAAGCATAAAGCTTGGATCTTTAAGTTACATGAAGATTACAAACACAAGTTTGAATCTTTATAATAAAATAACAAGACTAAAGTTAAAAAAGATGTAGATCTATAAAGTAGGTGAAGATTCAAAGCTAGAAAGCTTGAATCTTCCATGTTCTTGAAGGATTCATGCTTGAATCTACAAGATGTAATCAAGATCAAAGCTAAAAAGCTTGATCTTTTAAAGAATGATGATGATCACGAAAAGGAAAGGAGAAGAAGAAGAAGAAAAATCAAAAACTTACAAGTTTTAGAGTGAGAAAGACTAGAAAGGAAATAAGAGAGTAAGTGTGTGTGAAATACAAATGAGAGCAAGTGTTAAATGGATGGAATAAGGGTGGTATTTATAGGAAATGAGGGTAGGGGGAGGCCATTAGGGCCGTAGGTTTTGGTAGGGGGGAGGGGGGGGACAAGATTTACTTTTTGGTTAATGGTTGTCTAAAGTAGGTGCTTATGTTAGGATCCCATGCAACATTAAGGATAATACATGACACAAATGCTAGCATGTTCCCTCTAATAAATGGGCATTTGTCTTACTTATTATTGGGTCACTAGTAATTAATAAGTGGGCTAAATAAATGGGCTACTAGCTAGAGTAGGGTGGGCTTAAGTCCAACAAGGTAGAAAGTCCAACAAGACTAACTAGTAAGCATAATTAAATTACTACACATAATTAAGCATCCAAGAACCCAAGTAATTATTTTTATAAAATAATAATTAATATTTCGTAGTCATAATATTCTGATTACGACAAAAGCTAAACGTGTACGCTGTACGCAGTTGATTCGTAACGTCAAGTGACACTAACGGTCATAAAGGTTTCCGATGATCAAGTTAAGTATTCTACATACTCTAAGGCACGTTTTAATATATAAATGAAAGTAAACCATGTATATAAAGATTCCAGAGTATAAAGTAGCACAGTACGCACAAATACGCAGTTTCGCAAAAATCAAAAGGCACAAAAGCAAGTCGAAAAAGTCGGGTCGTTACATTACCCACCTGTTAATGGAAATTTCGTCCCGAAATTTAAGCTGAGGCAGGTGTTGAAGTCGGGAAGAGGTGAGGATACTTCTGCATCATTTGATCCTCTCGTTCCCAAGTAAACTCGGGTCCACATTTGGCATTCCATCGGACTCGAACAATTGGAATCTTATTGTGCTTCAAAGTCTTAACCTCTCGATCCATGATTTCGACAGGTTCTTTCACAAAGTGGAGTTTGTCATCAATCGTAAGTTCCTTGAGGGAATGAAAAGTTCTGGTTCGGCAAGACATTTCTTCAGATTCGACACGTGAAAAGTAGGGTGAACTGCGCTCAACTGAGTTGGAAGATCCAGACGGTAAGTAACGGGTCCAACACGTTCCAAGATTTCAAAAGGACCAATATATCGCGGGTTTAACTTTCCGCGCTTTCCAAAACGGATCACACCTTTCGAAGGTGCGACCTTCAACATTACACGGTCACCCACATTGAATTCGAAGTCTTTACATTTAAGGTCAGCATAACTCTTTTGGCGATCACGGGCCGTCTTAAGTCTCACTTGAATCTGGGCAATCTTCTCCGTCGTATCATGGACTATCTCGGGTCCGGTGATTTGCACTTCACCTAACTCGGCCCAACAAATAGGAGAACGGCACTTGCGGCCATACAACGCTTCAAAAGGTGCGGCATTAATACTCGAGTGATAACTGTTGTTGTAAGAGAATTCGGCTAATGGTAAATGCCTTTCCCAAGACTTTCCGAAGTCAATAACACAGGCACGGAATATGTCCTCTAAAGTCTGAATCTTTCGTTCGCTCTGACCGTCGGTCTGCGGGTGATATGTGAAATGTCCCGTTCATATTGACTATAAACGTTCCATATTAATTGATTTTGTTGTGAGGTTTTGACCTCTATATGAGACATTTTTTAAAGACTGCATTCATTTTTAAAACAACCATAACCTTTATTTTATCAATAAAGGTTTCAAAAGCATTACGTAGATTATCAAATAATGATAATCTAAAATATACTGTTTACACACGACCATTACATAATGGTTTACAATAGAAATATATTACATCGACATATGTTTCTTGAATGCAGTTTTTACATAATATCATACAAACATGGACTCCAAATCTTATCCTTATTTTAGTATGCAACAGCGGAAGCTCTTAATATTCACCTGAGAATAAACATGCTTTAAACGTCAACAAAAATGTTGGTGAGTTATAGGTTTAACCTATATATATCAAATCGTAACAATAGACCACAGGATTTCATATTTCAATATACATCCCATACATAGAGATAAAAATCATTCATATGGTGAACACCTGGTAACCGACATTAACAAGATGCATATATAAGAATATCCCCATCATTCCGGGACACCCTTCGGATATGATATAAATTTTGAAGTACTAAAGCATCCGGTACTTTGGATGGGGTTTGTTAGGCCCAATAGATCTATCTTTAGGATTCGCGTCAATTAGGGTGTCTGTTCCCTAATTCTTAGATTACCAGACTTAATAAAAAGGGGCATATTCGATTTCGATAATTCAACCATAGAATGTAGTTTCACGTACTTGTGGCTATTTTGTAAATCATTTATAAAACCTGCATGTATTCTCATCCCAAAAATATTAGATTTTAAAAGTGGGACTATAACTCACTTTCACAGATTTTTACTTCGTCGGGAAGTAAGACTTGGCCACTGGTAAATTCACGAACCTATAACAAATATGTACATATATATCAAAGTATATTCAAAATATATTTACAACACTTTCAATACATTTTGATGTTTTAAGTTTATTAAGTCAGCTGTCCTCGTTAGTAACCTACAACTAGTTGTCCAACGTTAGATGTACAGAAAAAAATTGATATATATTATCTTGAATCAATCCACGACCCAGTGTATACACGTCTCAGGCTAGATCACAACTCAAAGTATATATATTTTTGGAATCAACCTTAACCCTGTATAGCTAACTCCCACATTACTGCATATAGAGTGTCTATGATTGTTCCAAATAATATATACACATGGGTCGATATGATATGTCAAAACATTTGCATACGTGTCTATTGTTTTAATCCCAAGATTACATAATATATTAGAATACATGTATAATACAATATAAGTTAGCTAGGATATGATTAATATAGATTTGTTACCAATTTTCACGTTGCTACAACAAGAAAAATTATCCAATCTTGTTTTACCCATAACTTCTTCATTTTAAATCCGTTTTGAGTTAATAAAATTGCTATGGTTTCATATTGAACTCTATTTTATAAATCTAAACAGAAAAAGTATAGGTTTATAGTCAGATATATAAGTTACAAGTCGTTTTTGTAAAGGTAGTCATTTCAGTCGAAAGAACGACGTCTAGATGACCATTTTAGAAAATATACTTCCACTTTGAGTTTAACCATGATTTTTGGATATAGTTTCATGTTCATAAGAAAAATCATTTTCCCAGAAGAACAACTTTTAAATCAAAGTTTATCATAGTTTTTAATTAACTAACCCAAAACAGCCCGCGGTGTTACTACGATGGCGTAAATCCGGTTTTACGGTGTTTTTCGTGTTTTCAGGTTTTAAATCATTAAGTTAGAATATCTTATAGATATAGAAAATGTGTTTAGTTGATTTTAAAAGTCAATTTAGAAGGATTAACTTTTGTTTGCGAATAAGTTTAGAATTAACTAAACTATGTTCTAGTGATTACAAGTTTAAACCTTCGAATAAGCTAGCTTTATATGTATGAATCGAATGATGTTATGAACATCATTACTACCTCAAGTTTTCTGGATAAAGCTACTGGAAATGAGAAAAATGGATCTAGCTTCAAAGGATCCTTGGATGGCTTGAAAGTTCTTGAAGCAGAATCATGACACGAAAACAGTTCAAGTAAGATTTTCACTCGAAATAAGATTGTTATAGTTATAGAAATTGAATCAAAGTTTAAATATGAGTATTACCTTGTATTAGAAAGATATCTTACTGTAAATAAGAAAGATTTCTTGAGGTTGGATGATCACTCTACAAGATTGGAAGTAAGCTAGCAAACTTGGAAGTATTCTTGATTTTATGAAACTAGAACTTGTAGAATTTATGAAGAACACTTAAAACTTGAAGATAGAACTTGAGAGAGATCAATTATATGAAGAAAATTGAAGAATGAAAGTGTTTGTAGGTGTTTTTGGTCGTTGGTGTATGGATTAGATATAAAGGATATGTAATTTTGTTTTCATGTAAATAAGTCATGAATGATTACTCATATTTTTGTAATTTTATGAGATATTTCATGCTAGTTGCCAAATGATGGTTCCCACATATGTTAGGTGACTCACATGGGCTGCTAAGAGCTGATCATTGGAGTGTATATACCAATAGTACATACATCTAAAAGCTGTGTATTGTACGAGTACGAATACGGGTGCATACGAGTAGAATTGTTGATGAAACTGAACGAGGATGTAATTGTAAGCATTTTTGTTAAGTAGAAGTATTTTGATAAGTGTCTTGAAGTCTTTCAAAAGTGTATGAATACATATTAAAACACTACATGTATATACATTTTAACTGAGTCGTTAAGTCATCGTTAGTCGTTACATGTAAGTGTTGTTTTGAAACCTTTGGTTAACGATCTTGTTAAATGTTGTTAACCCAATATTTATAATATCAAATGAGATTTTAAATTATTATATTATCATGATATTATGATGTACGAATATCTCTTAATATGATATATATACATTAAATGTCGTTACAACGCTAATCGTTACATATATGTCTCGTTTCAAAATCATTAAGTTAGTAGTCTTGTTTTTACATATGTAGTTCATTATTAATATACTTAATGATATGTTTACTTATCATAATATCATTTTAACTATATATATAACCATATATATGTCATCATATAGTTTTTACAAGTTTTAACGTTCATGAATCACCGGTCAACTTGGGTGGTCAATTGTCTATATGAAACCTATTTCAATTAATCAAGTATTAACAAGTTTGATTGCTTAATATGTTGGAAACACTTAATCATGTAAATAACAATTTCATTTAATATATATATAAACATGGAAAAGTTCGGGTCACTAAAATATGCAGTGCTCATGTCGAGATGAGTTCCCAAGGCTTCTTTCAAAGAACGCCAGAATCTGGAAGCAAAACGGGGATCGCGATCTGAGATAATCGATAAGGGCACACCATGATGGGATACAACCTCTTTGATGTATAGTTGAGCAAGTCTCTCCATTGTATCCATTTCCTTCATGGCTAAGAAGTGTGCTGATTTAGTAAGTCGGACAACGATAACCCAGATGGTATCATAACCGCCTACCATCTTCGGTAGCTTTGTGATGAAGTCCATCGTTATCCTTTCCCACTTCCATTGCGGGATTTCCAGTTTTTGAAGAAATCCAGATGGCCTCTAATGTTCAGCCTTAACCTTCGAACAAGTCAAACACCTCCCAACATAAGTTGCAACATCCTTATTAAGATTTGGCCACCAATACTGTTCCTTAAGATCGTGGTACATTTTGCCGGCTCCTGGATGAATCGAATATCTCGACTTGTGGGCTTCATCAAGTATAAGGCTTCGTAAATCTCCATAAAGAGGTACCCAAATTCTTCCGGCATAACATCGGAGTCCAGACTCCTTAACCTCAAATTGTGAAACGAGAATGTTCAAGTGTTCTTGAGAAATATTCTCCTTTTTGAGAGCCTCTTCTTGAGCTACTCGGATCTGGCTATTGAGATTTGAATGAATGATGATGTTCAAGGCGCGGACACGATGAGGTACCGTCCTCTCCTTCCGGCTCAGGGCATCGGCTACAACATTTGCCTTTCCAGGATGGTAACGAAGTTCACAATCATAGTCGTTCAATGTCTTGATCCATCGTCGCTGCCTCATGTTCAGTTATTTCTGATCGAATATATGCTGGAGGCTTTTGTGGTCGGTGAAGATGGTACTTTTAGTCCCGTAAAGATAGTGTCTCCACAATTTGAGCGCAAAGACAACGGATCCAAGCTCAAGGGCGTGAGTAGTGTAGTTTTGCTCGTGAATCTTTAGTTGACGAGAAGCATAGGCAATAACCTTCGATCTTTGCATCAGTACGCAACCAAAACCATTTTTCGAGGCATCACAATATACGATGAAATCATCACTGCCTTCAGGAAGAGATAAAATAGGTGCGGTGGTCAATTTCTGCTTCAAGTTTTGAAATACTGATTCGTGTTCTTTTTCCCAAACGAACTTCTTCCCTTTGTGAGTCAGTGAGGTCAAAGGTTGCGAAATCAGAGAGAAACCTTCAATAAATCTTTGGTAGTAACCGGCAAGACCTATAAATTGGTGGATGTGAGTCAGAGTAGTGGGGGTTTCCCACTTGCTGATAGGTTCGATCTTTGCGGGATCAACTTTGATACCTTGACCACTCACAATATGACCCAGAAATTGGACTTCCTTCAACCAAAATTCACACTTGGAGAATTTGACATAAAGTTGCCCTTGTCTCAAGAGTTCCAACACTAGTCGAAGATGTTGTTCATGTTCTTCTTCACTTCGGGAATAGATGAGGATATCATCTATAAAAACGATAACGAACTTGTCCAGATATGGCTTGCATACTCGATTCATGAGATCCATAAACACGGCAGGTGCGTTGGTTAAACCGAATGGCAGCACAAGAAACTCATAATGACCATAATGGGTTCTAAACGCAGTTTTCATCACATCGCTCTCCTTCACCCTAAATTGGTGATAACCGGATCGCAAATCGATCTTGGAGTAAACGCTGGATCCTTGCAGCTGATCAAAAAGATCGTCAATTCTGGGAAGGGGATACCGATTCTTAATCGTCAACTTGTTCAGCTCACGATAATCGATACACATGTGGAAAGATCCGTCCTTCTTCTTCACGAATAAAACAGGTGAGCCCCAAGGTGACGAGCTCGGTTGGATAAACCCTCGGTCGAGCAATTCCTGCAGTTGACTCTGCAACTCTTGCAGTTCGGAAGGTGCGCGAGCTACGGGTGCAGCTCTCGACACTAGATCGATCTGGAACTCCACCGCTCTCGGTGGCGGTAATCCAGGCAATTCTTCCGGAAAGACTTCGGGGAATTCATTCACGATTCGCACATCATTCACGCTCTTCTCTTCTGTTTCTAAAGCCTTCACGTGTGCTAAAACAGCAAGACGTCCTTTCTTCATGATCTTCTGCGCTTTCATACAACTAATGAGGTTCAGCTCCGAGTTACATCTCTCTCCGTATATAACCAGTGGCTCACCATCTCCTTGTGGTATACGAAGAGCTTTATCTCCACAGATAATGTCGGCCCTCACTTTGGTCAACCAGTCCATGCCGACAATCACGTCAAAGCTTCCCAATTTGATGGGTATCAAGTCAATTGCGAAATCCACACCAGCTATGTTGATAATAGCTCCTCGGCCAATTTGGTCGACTTTCTCAAGCTTCCCACTGGCTACCTCAACTAGCATACTCTCCTCTAAAGGCACTAATGACCAATCTATCTTAGAGCAAAAGTGTCTACAAACATAGCTCCTATCGGTACCAGTATCAAATAGGACAGAAGCTAATAGATTATTGATAGTGAATATACCTGTAACCAAGTCGGGGTTCTCACGGGCATCCCTTGCGTTTACATTGAAAGCTCTTCCACGCGGTGGTCCGTTGTCCTTTCACTTGTTGGGACACTCATTCCTGAAGTGGCCTTGTTGTCCGCACTCACAGCACTGCCTTGGTCCAGTAGGGTTAGTCTTCACTGTTGGGGTGGGAATCTTGTAGTCCTTACCAATATGCCTGGTCCTTTTGCACTTTTCACAGACCACATTACAGTACCCAGTATGGTGCTTGTAGCACCTCTTGCACTGCGGTAGAGTACCCTTGTAGTTGGGGTTCGAGCTAGGGGTCGGGTTGGGGTTCCTCCAGTCGTTGTTTCCCTTGAAACCCTCATGCCTCTTAGCTGGGTTTTGATCAAAGACCTTTCCCTTGTTTCCATCCCACTTACGCTTCTCATGACTAGTTCACGATTTTGATTTCGCTTTCTCAGGTTCCTTGCGGGTGATCTGGTTCATCAGGGTGTGCGCCATGCGCATAGCTTCCGGGACGTTGGGTGGCTTCGGATAGGTGACATTTCCCTGAATGGACTTGGGAAGTCCCCACAAGTGTCGTTCCATTCTCTTAAACTCCGGGGTAACCATCGAGGGACACATCAGCGCTAATTCCAGATACCTACGGTTGTAACCATCAATATTGTTTCCTACAACCTTCAACTCCCAGAACTCAGCCTCCGTTTTCTGTATCTCTATTCTGAGGCAGTACTCTTCGATCATGGCTCCCTTAAATTCTTCCCAAAGATTAGCATAAGCCTCGTCAATTCCTTTAGCCTGAGCAAGTGTGTTCCACCAGGTTAGGGCGCCGTCCGACAGCGTACATGAGGCATACTTGGTTTTGTACGTCTCTGAGCAGTTGCTTACACAGAACACAGCTTCTAATTTCTCAAACCACCTAGTCAGACCAACTGGCCCCTCAGTACCGCTAAAGTTGTGGGGCTTGCAGCTTTGAAACTCTTTGTATGTGCACCCGTTACGAATAGGCTGGTTAACTGGTGGAGCTAGGGGGTTGATTTCTGCAATAGCTGCGACTACTCTTTCAGCAATCATTTCCTCGATTTGCGCTGCTGTGGGCGCTGCTCTTCCGTTAGCCATTGCTCTTCTAAACAGAAATTTTGACTTAAGTCAAAATCCAGCATTTAATAAATAATAATATAGTATATGGCAACCAACATGGAACCAACGCAACACATGTTAACTAAGCAATGCACTAGATACAGATACCACAGAATCAACATACAGTAACGTAATTAGAACACCGTACAAAAAGTAAACAACACTAAGTTCCATTCATTAATAATAAGTTGCATACATCCGCATAGGTTCGCACAATACATGAGTAAAACATGAAACTACAAACGAGATTACATAATGAAATCTACTACAATGCCCTATGGTGACGGTGGGTAAAGGATGTCCATTACGTGGGACATCTGGTCCTCGAGCTCAGTTACCCGAGCACGGAGGATCTCCATTTCCCTCGTCAGTTCCTCGACGGAGGGAGATGGTGGGGCAGGCGGTGCAGTCAGTACAGGTGGTGCAGGTGATGCAGATGGTCCAGCGCCAGAAGTAGATGGTGTGTAACGGTAAGCCTTACGAACGAATGGATCGGCAGGATACGGCACAACCCGCTTGCGGGCGGTGACCCTAGTCCTCAGTCCATGTGCGCTAACGAACGACCTACCTTCGTTAACCCCTGGAATAACGGTACCATCAAAATGATACCGCTTCTTCGGCGGGGTAGAGGGTGGCTGCACGGGCGCCTCCTCAGGGTCCTCGTCGGAATCCTCGTCACTGGAGTCATCAGAGGATGAGTCGTCGGATGATGAGTCGTCTGAATCAGCTGGGGGTGGCGGCGCTCGGTGGCCGGTAGTCATAATTCGGTATCTGAAAGGTGGGATCGGTATGACACGTCCCTCAGGAAGGCGTCGACACCAATGGTTATGCTCATTACGGAACGGAACGTCCCCGTATTCCCCGGGAATCACAGCACCACCGGGATGGGGCTGTGGCTCCGGAGGTACTGGGATGAGTGGAGCTGGAATCTCCGGTGGATCCTCATGTCCGTCTGTGATAACCACTGGGTCGGGTACATGGCTGCTGGCTCCGGAGGACGAAGCGCCAGGGTCACTGGAGGGTGTCGACGACGGGATCTGAGAATCGGCAACAATGGCAGGCGAGGAGGCGGATGTGTCTGAGTCGCTCTCCAAAATGACAACGGACGGGATATCCGACATCTGAATATGGAAAAATAACTTTTTCCGTGTTAGTAAGTCATAAAGCAAGTACGTATTAGGCACTACAGCAACCTAGGTTGTCTAAAACAGTATATAGCATGGCAATAATAACAACGCTAAACAGAAATAACATGTGAAAGCAGATAGTAATCATGCAATAGCGGAAATAAGCATACAACAAGTTCGCATTGCAGTAAAGATAAGCAATAGCATGCAGTAATATCACATAGCAGTAAAAGTAATCATTATCATGCAGTAAGTTTCGCAGAAACAAGTAAACTAGCAAGATATAGATTAGTCCTATTAGTGAATCCTACTTGGTCCGGTCTAGACTCACTAATGCAACCTTATTCCCTACAACCTGGCTCTGATACCAAATGTGACGCCCCGTACAAAACCATCATGTACGGATCATCAACAACAGGATCATTACATGGTCAAACACTATATGCTGTTTGAAAACCAATTTTGCATTCATAAAAGATAACGTTTACAAAAGATAACGTGACACAAAGGTCGTTACAAAGTCATTATTTGAAAATAACATAAACTACGAATGCAAAAGAAAAGTTCCATAATTGAGACATCTCTAAGTTATGCAGCAGATATCTAACACAGCAGGTCCTTAACAGCAAGTCTAAACAGCATGACAGCAAGATACCTCTAAGCACCTGAGAAAACATGTTTAAAAACGTCAACAATAATGTTGGTGAGCTATAGTTTAAATTGTAACAGTAATATAAGATTGACCACGAGATTTCAGTGTTCAAAAACAGTATGAAAAGTATATGTATAATCGTGGGCACATGGTAACTAGACTTAACGTAAATATAAATATCACCCCCTAAAAGTATACCTGGCGAGTGCGTATGTCCTCGAAGTATTAAACACCCGTTAAATGCTAGCGCGACTAGCCCGAGTGGGGATGTCAAACCCTATGGATCCATATCTAAGATTCGCGTCTACCGGTTCAAAAACCAATAGTTAAACGTTACCGTGCTAAGGGGAAAGTTTATGCCGTTATATAACCCACACATATGTAAAGTTTAAGTACTCGTGTCAAATAAGTAAAACATAAAAAGGCGCATGTAATCTCAGTCCCAAAAATAGTAAAAAGTAGTAAAAAGGGATGCTATAACTCACAGTGATAAGAGCGGTAAAGTCGATAATGAAAGTATGCAAGTAGTAAGTTGGTCCAAAAGGTCGTCAACCTAAGTCAAAGGTTGCTAGGTCCGTAGGTTATCATCATAAATTCTAATAGTGCATAAAATAAGTTTATGTGTCATCATCATCATCGTTCATCATCATAAAAGCTAAGTAAGTTTGACAAGAATAGAGATCGAAACAATAGGCTGACTTGGATCAGCTGCTACGACCTCTACGTAAATCCAAAAGATGCGTAGTCAGTGGCTATGGCTCCGTATGTGAGTCCTGTAACCGCTGACCAATTTTCAGAACCTAAATCATCTTCGTTTGACCGTGACGACTGTTTAAGTGCGAGTAGGTCAGAAATTTCAGCACAACGTTACAAGGGCGTAGTGACTTTCGGAGGGCCATAAATCCTAAACCGTAACTCGGATTAAGACGAGGCTTAAACAGAAAATCATATCCTCGAACCGAACTAACTGAAAATCAACTTTACAGTAGCCCAGGTTACTGATCAGATCCTGAAAAACAGTAACCAAGTGCTCCTGTGGGGTTCTTGGTACTTGATGCTCATCACGGTTCTCATCCTTGATGCTTGTAGCTTCAAGTGTACAACTCATTGATGGGTTAGCATCACCTTGACCAAGATTCTACCATCAACACACAATATGTTAAGACCAAGTAAGAACACAACTCATTTAAGAGTCTTAGATGGATGATGAACCAAGGTTACATCATATCCTTAGTCTTAACACAAATACAAGTCCTATTTACAAACAAAGTTACTAAATTTACTTCAATCAAGCAAGTATGAACATAATCTAAGTCAAATGAAGTGATGGAACCCTAAGCTAGAGAGCTTGGATACCTTTAACACAAGTTTTAAGGTCACAAAGCTAGAAAGCTTGAACCTTTAGTGTTCTTGAAGAACTTGAAGCATAAAGCTTAGATCTTTAAGTTATATGAAGACCATAAACACAAGTTTTGATCTTTATAACAAAAATAATGAGATCATAAGTTAGAAAACTTAGATCCAACCAAAGATACAAAGATCCTAGCTAGAAAGCTTGCATCTTGGTTGTTCTTAAAGATCTTGAAGCATAAAACTTGGATCTTTAAGTTACATGAAGATTACAAACACAAGTTTGAATCTTTATAACAAAATAACAAGATTAAAGTTAAAAAAGATATAGATCTATAAAGTAGGTGAAGATTCAAAGCTAGAAAGCTTGAATCTTCCATGTTCTTGAAGGATTCATGCTTGAATCTAAAAGATGTAATCAAGATCAAAGCTAAAAAGCTTGATCTTTTAAAGAATGATGATGATCACGAAAAGGAAAGGAGAAGAAGAAGAAGAAAAATAAAAAACTTACAAGTTTTAGAGTGAGAAAGATTAGAAAGGAAATAAGAGAGTAAGTGTGCGTGAAATACAAATGAGAGCAAGTGTTAAATGGATGGAATAATGGTGGTATTTATAGGAAATGAGGGTGTGGGAGGCCATTAGGGTCGTAGGTTTTGGTAGGGGGAGGGGGGGACAAGATTTATTTTTTGGTTAATGGTTGTCTAAAGTAGGTGCTTATGTTAGGATCCCATGCAACATTAAGGATAATACTTGACACAAATTCTAGCATGTTCCCTCTAATAAATGGGAATTTGTCTTACTTATTATTGGATCACTATTAATTAATAAGTGGGCTAAATAAATGGGCTACTAGCTAGAGTATGGTGGGCTTAAGTCCAACAAGGTAGAAAGTCCAACAAGACTAACTAGTAAGCATAATTAAATTACTACGCATAATTAAGCATCCAAGAACCCAAGTAATTATTTTTATAAAATAATAATTAATATTTCGTAGTCATAATATTCCGACTACGACAAAAGTTAAACGTGTACGCAGTACGCAGTTTATTCGTAACGTCAAGTGACACTAACGGTCATAAAGGTTTTCGATGATCAAGTTAAGTATCCTACGTACTCTAAGGCACATTTTAATATATAAATGAAAGTAAACCATGTATATAAAGATTCCAGAGTATAAAGTAGCACAGTACGCACAAATACGCAGTTTTGCAAAAATCACAAGGCAAAAAAGCAAGTCGAAAAAGTCGGGTCGTTACATTTAAGGTCCTTAGACCCCACTTCCTACGCATCTAGCTTTTATGCTATTTTTAAGAAAATGTAGGAAGTAGATACTACATTCCCGTATTTTAAAAGGGTTACCATTGATTTTGACCATGGCGTGTGTTGTCTGAGCAACACTAGCACGAAGCCATTGCTCTTCATCAAGAATACAGCACAAATTGAAGGTCAAGGCTCCTCTTCCCACAGTACCATACATCGGTATAACACGTCGTGAAATGATTCATTAACCAATATCAGTATAAAATGATGTAGATTAGGAAGTCTCCTACACCAAGTAAGACGGGCATTCGGAAGACTTAACTTCCTTTATGGATGGACTTGAATCATCCTACAATTTTGGGTTTTTATACCCTATAAGACATTGCTTCCTTATTACACACACTCACTTTCGCAAAAGAAAATGCCAAACATCAAATTCACCAAAATCATAGAGGTACCTACACAATTTAACTTACAAAAGTGATAACATTTGCTTCATAAAATAACTACACTTGACTTTTGAATGAGTCAAAAATTTTAAAAATCCCCACTTTTTCAACAATTTAGTCAAAAATAAGACTCAAGCCAAGTGTATTACATTCACGAGAATTTATATCTCTTCACCACACTTAAGATCATGTAATGTCCTCATTTACATGAATTCGGATAAATCAAATATAAATTCGAGAGGATAATAGAGTGAATAGGAAAAACATAACCGGATGTAGAGCAACATAATCGTGAAACGGAGTGACAGATGGCTCTGCACTGACGACCGTTCCTCGATTTTCATCACATATTAAGTACCTACAATGATTAAACCAGAACAAAACACAAAAAGAAAAATATTTTTGGGTTTTTGATTTTTTCAAATTTTTACGTTTTTTTTTTTAGTTTTAAAACACACGCTATAAAATGTACAAGGATATATGGTGCATATTTAATGAGTCGTGCACCTGACTTGACCCCTTCTTTTAATGCCTAGTGGGGTCATCCTCCCCCATACTTATCGGACGACATATGAAATCAGTGGAAAATGTTCCACGAATAAGTAATGTGTGCCAGTCATCAACTCCTCGGATAGTATATAAGACAACTAAAACAATATTTTTCGTTTTCATGAGAAATACTAAACCAACCCAAGAGTCAATAAGTGACTCGCCTCCAAGTGCGGCTTGCAACAATAGGTTAACTCTCACAGGCGGATCCTGTCCAAACAGATCATCTTTCATTATATTCCATGTGCTAACCTCGTGAGGATATACAAATTCTACATGAATAGGTGACTCCTCAATTGGTTCCTCTAAAATAAGTTCCTCATCCTCAATAATCTTTGATAACTCCACCACTTCATCATCAAATATTAACACCTCCTCATTATCAAAATTATACCTAACCGACTCATTATATACCGCAGAGATCTCAGGCGCAACATCCTCATCCTTATCACTATCATAGGAATAAATGTCTGTTGCCCGAACTGAGGTGGTAGGTGCAAGAGTAGTTACAGGCTCATATTCATCCCTTGGTGGGTTCGTTGGGATTTCCTCTAGTAGAAACATGGGTATATCGTTATAATTCCTCGTCAAATGGTATTCTTCCAACAAATACATAGGAATGTGATCAATATCTTTGATCAAACGGTAACCTCTACCAACATCTCTCTGATCAACCTTTACATTTAAAACGGATTTCGTCTCTTGGAATTGATGTTGAGAAGAATCCTATGTCGAGTCATCCCCCTCATAAAAATAGTCCATTGGTTGACCGAACGATTCAAAATTAGATATGGAACCATTATCAAAAGGTTGATCAATGGGGGCTAAATCATTCATGTAACTATCATCATAACCCCCGTCTTGATAACAACCATCATAAGAAGTACAATAACCATCCGACTCACCATTAGCTTGCCACGAATCCATGCTCCCATTATCATGATTACCCATATGACCATCATCCACATACCCATAACCAGAATCATCGTACGTGCCCCATTGTTGACCATCATTCATTAATCTTGACCATAAGAAGTCATACAAAGATTCTTGCACGACCATCTAGCTTATCACACCAAAAACAAACAAACGCGTAAAACCAAACAAAATAAAGTAGCAAAATGTAACTTTCGCAGAAACGAATTCCCAGTAAAGGATCGAACAACTAAGAGCTATTAAAATCCTAAAACACACCGCTCCCCGGCAGCGGCGCCAAAAATTTGATATGCGGGAAACACACCTAATCGTATTGTAATATACTTACGAATTCGTTCACATGGAGCAGAGTTTAGGATTAAAAAGACTAATAATTATTCTAGAGATTTTAGTTGTAAAATAGGGTTTTGATTTAAAATTAATTAAAACAAAGAAAGTAAATACGAGTTCAAATAGATAAGGGGTATTCACTTAGATTCAATTCTCTAGGTTCCGGATTGCTTTTATTAAGAACAATGTAATTAAATACCTAAGTATAACTCTCGTTAACTAAGTTCATTAATCAATTAGTAAGATAAGTTGGTGTCCCTCATTTAGATACTAATTCTATCATGAAAGTGTCAGTTTTTCACGTTGGTCTTCCATACGCTTCTGAAGAACACAATCAATCAATATTAACTACTCAGGAATATAATTATGTTGAAGGGCAAATCGGTGTCCCTATTTAGGCTTCACAATTATCTACTCAATTGATGGGATTAATTACTAATCTAATTACACCGGTCTCCCGTATGTAATTCAACTTGTCTATGTATTTCTCAATAACCTAGATAAATTAATTGACCTAGTAACTCTCGTTACATCAACCAATAGACTAATAATCAATGGGATCAATCAATGTGAGTAATTAAGAATCATAGATCAAGAGCAATTAATTTAACATATAAAAGATCAAACAATCCTTCACCTAGGTTCAATCATCTAAGCAATTACTAGGAATTTTAGCTACTCATAATGACAATCACAGCACACAAGCAAAAAGATAAACAATAATCAACCTTTGTAAAGATTAAAATAAAAGACAAAAGTTTACCAATGATTATCAATTGAAATCCTAGTGTTTAGATGCTCCAAAATACCTTAGAAAGCTAAAAAATTCGTAACCATAGCTAAAATATTCGTAAAACAAAAACTGAATGAGAGTTTTGGGGTATAAATCCTATTTATAGGAGTAAAAAAAAACTGCTGGCCGACTTAAATCTCGCGACCGCGATAAATAACCTCGCGATCGCGAGGTGCGGAAAACATGACTTTGCGACCGCGATAAATAACCTCGTGATATGGCCAAAATGGACGATTTTATTTGTGCAGTGTCGTTAGGCTGCAACATGTCAAAGTTAGCTACCACAGGGGCGTAATGGTTTTATCATTTATATTTAGCTGGGGTTCCTAGTTATAACTCACCTACTTGTCTTCCTTTTAACGAGTAAGTGGTAAGTATAACTCAGGTTCGTATTTTTGTATGTTTACTCAGTAATGTGGGACAAAAGTGCCTATATAGTTAACCCTAGTGACAAGAGGTGATAGATTAAGATTAACTCAATAAAACAGTAATTTGACTATAAAGGTAAAGATAGATAGGTATGGAGAATAGGATTCTGAAGGGGAATTATCGCACGAGTTTAACTTCCTAGGATAAACACTAAACCTCAATCAACTGGGCAATGAACCTAACTGATTTATCACTAAGAGTTTAGGCCTTGAAGATTCTGGCTAAGACGGATATCCCTACTCCCAACGTTAACCTAAAAGGTTTAAACGACCTTATGGATAGAATCCTAGGTACATGAACAAAGTGGTATACCCAATAAAGGAAAGTCTCAGCTTTTCTTAATCCTAGTTAGTCTAACTAAAGCAATATCCTACCATTTAATCACTATGCTATGCATTAACATTAACAGACGTGCAATCTTAGATATTCTAAGGTACTGCTAATTGGAATAGAGGTCTCTCCTTTGCGATCACTTATTCAACCCCGGATCATCTTACAACATCTCAAGAACATTGCTTCTAACGTGAATCATGCTTTTGAGTAAGCTAGTGTTCACTGAACTCTCTGTTGCTAACTCTAACCACAACCTAAATGGACAGCTCTTCCATGACGAATAAGTGGCTATTCGTACGTAGGTACTATGTGACGACCCGAAAATTTCCGACCAAATTTAAACTTTATTCTTATATGATTTCAACACGATAAGCAAAGTCTGTAAAGTTGAGTCTCAAATTTATTTTAAACAGTTTACATGGATTCATTTAACCACAGATTATTCCCGACGATTCAAGAACAATTGTTTGTAAATAAATATGTATATATATATATATATATATATATATATATATATATATATATATATATATATATATATATATATATATATATATATATATATATATATATATGAAATCTACGTATAAGTAATAGTATATATTTAGTAATATGTATATAAAATTTATAAATATCCAATACTCAAAATAAGTTATTATATAATATATATATTACATACTTATTAAATATTACATCAAATTAATTATAAGTTAAAATATAGCTGTTATAGTAATATTATTATTACTTTCAATATTTATATCAATATTAGTATTATTAATATGATTAATTTAAATATATGATATATAGATATAGAAATCGGTTATATTATTAATATTACTACTAATATTATTATTATTAATAATACTAATATTAGCATTATTATTAGTATCATTAATAAAATTATTATTATTTTTTTTTTATTATTATCAGTACCTTATCAATTATAATAATGCTATTTTTATTATTATATTTATTAATTAGTTTATTATTATTATTAATATACTTACTAAATATTAAAATTAGTTATATAAATTATAAAGAGAAAGAAAAATATACGATTCTGTTTTATATCCACATCCAGTCTACATAATTTTGTCTTTCTGTCTCTAATTTTGTTACCAAATTGAAATCAATCACAGATATAAACAAATGCAGTTACACATCAACTTCCTTCTTTTTATTTTCTTCTAAATTTTCTGTGTATCCGTGATTCATTGTCGACCAGTTTAATCACTACACAACAACGTTAATTGATTATAAGTATTACCATTCATTAAGTTATTCAACCACAACCCACTTCACATTAAAAATTCGATTTTTTTTACAGAAGAATGAAGAATAACAGCAGGCACTCTGTTCGTGTAATTCTTTTTCTCAAATTTTGATTTTAATGAAATTGAAAAATATTGAATTGCAGTCTTATTAAGAATCATCTAAACGTACTTACTATAAAGTTTCAACTTCCAATTTCAATTATCGAATATGAATTTAGGAGTCAAAGGTTTTGAATAAAAAGTCAAACGTTTTTATTATCAAGAAATTTGAGTTTGTTTCGATGTTTTAGATTAAATTAAAAGTCTAGAAAGTTTCCTGGAACAATTTTAAACCTATTTCATTCAGAAATCATAAGCTAAAACGTTCTAAAATTCGATTTTGATGTTTGAGTTCATAGTGTTTTTGACTGTGAATAAGAGCAGCTCAAATTTGAATAAGAATTTAAAATCTAAAGATACAGAGTTATTAGGAATTATATAGTAAAACACTCTGTAAATTCTCAAGTCTCAAATTTTGATATTGATTCTTAATTTGGAAGTCAAAGTAAAAAATTTCAAAAGTCAAACTGTTGTTCTTCGATTGAATTTGAGTTATCTGTTACAATTGAAATTAAATTGATGATTTAAGAAGTTTATTGGAAGGATTTTAAACTTGTTTCATGTTATAATCATAGGTCAAAACAGCCTTAAATTGAAAATCACCAATTGTGTTCTTCGCGTTATTTAACAGACCTGATGTCTGTTTTTTTATTTTCTTTTTTGTTAATCGATTTATTTCACCTTCAAAACAATTCTGTTTCAATTAAACGTCCTAAATCAAATTATTAATATGAAGTCTAGTTGTTTTGGATTTGGTCGATCTGGATTTTGAGAAGAGGATGAATCAGACAGAGAGAAATAATAGATAATTAAATTTAGATTGGGTATAATTCACAATAACAGAACGTATTGGATGGTTCAAGGTGTTTCAGGTTAGCGTGAGGTCGCTGTTCGAGCCCGAGCCTGGGCGTAAGCAGCAATATTTTTTTTGGAATTCTTTGTGAGGTAGTTTTCTAATTATTATTATTATTATTATTATTATTATTATTATTATTATTATTATTATTATTATTATTATTATTATTATTATTATTATTATTATTATTATTATTATTATTATTATTGTTATTGTTATTGTTATTATTAAGTATTAGTATTGTTAGTATTATTATTACTAAGTATTAGGAATATTATGATTATTATTATTATCATTATTATTATTATTGTTATTATTATTAGTATTATAATTATTAAGATTATTATTATTACAAATGTATGTATTATGATAGAAATCCATTTATTATTACTATAGATACAAATATGAAATTCTTTATTATTAATGTTATTACCAATATCATTTAAAATATAATTTTATCTTTTTACTACTAGTGTAACTATTATTATTATTAACATGATTAAGATTATTATTATTATTATTATTATTATTATTATTATTATTATTATTATTATTATTATTATTATTATTATTATTATTATTATTATTATTATTATTATTATTATTATTATTATTATTATTATCATTAATATGAAAATAATAAAATTTATTATTATATTCTTCTTTAATATTAGTATTAGTATCATTTTATAATTATTAGTATTATTATTAATATTATCAACAAAAATATTATTGATATTATCATTATAAGTATTAGTATGATTATCATTAATAGTATTGTTATTATTAAAAACTATTATCATTACTAACATTTTTACAAAAATTATTATTTCGATATCATTAAAACTATTATTATTATTATTATTATTATTATTATTATTATTATTATCAAGTATTATCTGTTTCATCATTATTAAAATAATATTGATTATGAAAATAAAAGTTTTTTTTTTTTAAAATGACGTTGTTAATATTATAAAAATTAAATTAAAGATTATAAAATATACTTAAATTACATAACTTAACTATATTCATAAAACTTATAAATTATTAAATATAACAAGTACATCACTAATAATAATATATAAATTTTATTCGATTACAATTATGTGTGTTAATATATATACAAATGATATAGGTTCGTGAATCTGAGGCCAACCCTGCATTGTTCAGTATCGTCGTATGAATATTTTCACTACAAAATATTGTATCGTGAGTTTCATTTGCTCCCTTTTTAAATGCTTTTGCAATATATATTTTTGGGACTGAGAATACATGCGCTTTTATAAATGTTTTACGAAATAGACACAAGTAATCGAAACTACATTATATGGTTGAATGATCGAAGCCGAATATGCCCCTTTTTGCTTGGTAACCTAAGAATTAGTAAACAAGTCTACTAATTGACGTAAATCCTAAAGATAGATCTATTGGGCTCAACAAACCCCATCCGTTGTAGCGGATGCTTCAGTACTTCGATATTGTTTTATCATGTCCGATGGAGGTCCAGAAATGATAGGGGATATTCTTATATACATCTTGTTAATGTCGGTTACCAGGTGTTCAATCCATATATATGATTTTTATCTCTATGCAATTTGCGAAATGCCTGATATGAGTTGTGTATTTATGAGAAATGAAAATCTTGTGGTCTATTAAAATGATGAAAATGAATGATTATGATAAGCTAATGAACTCACCAACCTTTTGGTTGACACTTGAAAGCATGTTTATTCTCAGGTATGAAAGAAATCTTCCACTGTGCATTAGCTCATTTTAAGGATATTACTTGGAGTCAATCATGACATATTTCAAAAGACGTTGCATTAAAGTCGTTGAATTCAACAGGATTATTATTGAGTCAATTATAGTTGGATATATTATGAAAATGGTATGCATGCCGTCAACTTTCAATGTAAAGAAAGGTTATCTTTTAAAAACGAATGCAATGTTTGTAAAATGTATCATATAGAGGTCAAATACCTCGCAATGTAACCAAATGTAATGTATTCGTCCAGATGGATTAGGACGGGGCATTAGATACTATATCCCTATTGTGACGTTAAGCACACATAACTACTTACCTTGTATCCTAGGGTTGATCAGGTCCTAATACTAGGTTATAGCCACGTGAATAAGCGGAAAGGGTGATCCGTAAATTAAATTTCTAAACCGTCAAGGTTTCAGCATAACAGTATGATAAGTTTCAGATAAAGTATTCAACATGTAATAAACATTTGTAACAGATAGATAATCATGCAAGATGAAAGCAACTTAAGATAACCTCATTAAATTAAGGAAAGCCTTCACCGTTTACAGACGAGATCTGGACCATTACAAGTGCTGACATCCTTTAGACCGCTCCTATTACAATCTTCGGCGTTCGCCTCCGGGTACATAATTTCCTGCTCGGAGGTGAGAAGGCCTTGAAAGCTCTAGTGAGATAAAGTGTATTGTAGTGAGAGAGTGAAGAGAGGTGTGTCGAAATTGGATGACAAAAAGCCCTTAAATAGACTTGAAAAATGCCTGCAAACGGCTGGCAGGCCGATTGCAGGCCGTATTTGGCAAGCCGTTTGCTAGGCAAGTCGTGTATCGAGCCCGTTTGCCTAACTGTTTGGCAGGCCATTTGCCATACTGACAAGCCATTTTGCAAGCCGTAAGGCAGGCCATTTTTGTACCTGGTCAGCCTTGATTCACTGGATCGTAACTTGATTTCTTGTCTTTCACTGTTTTCATTCTAGAATCTTCGTTTTAGCTCCGTTTCTCTTGATTCTTTTTGCATCGTCTTCGTAATCAATTAACTACAAATTTAACCGAAAAAACGATTATTTTGCCGACAAAGTTTTGAACTTTATGCTTTTGGGACTCAATATCGGGGGTAAAAACATGACTTTTTAGCGGATATCAAATATCCCACACTTAGACTTTGCTTATTCTCAAGCAAACTTTCGAACTTTAAACATCGAGGACTTTAATTTGCGGTGATCAAGTTGTCTTTGTTCCGCAAGACGGAAGAGTGAAAACTCAGTTCTTATTCTTTTTACTATTCTCAAATCTTTTTTTCGCAAGCATGAGAGGAGGTTACATAACTGAGGCTATCTCACTCGGGTCACTCATTTCACTAAAGTGTTTAGGGTGTCCTATAGTTCTAAGAAATGAAGTCACTCTTAGCCATTCATGCTTACATTCTTCGTCATAGGCTTGATCAAGACTCAAATCTCCATCACTTAGTTGCGAGAATTTTCAGTTTTTGACTCAGCTTGGATTGTGAAGAGATGGGGATTTGGAAGTTTAGGGTGCGAAGTGTTTTGATAGATAGGAGTTTCTTTTTTGAAAGATCAATTTCAATGATCCTTTCAGCTTTTTGTCAGAAATTACATGGTAAGCATCCTTCTTTTTGACTGCCAGGAGTTTCTTTTCTCGAATCTTTTCTGGTTCTGCTCCCTTTCTCAGAACCTTTATTCATCAACCAGTTTTTTTTATTTAATTTTTTTTAAGATAACATCTTTTGCTTTTCTCTTCGAGGTCTCCTTTTGGCGATCTTCTTTGATAATTGGCTTGGATATTAGCATTTTTTCTAATGCGATTTTGTAGAGGGTTTTCCCGAAAAAGGATGATTTTGTCGGGATTTATTTATTTATGAAGCGGATAGAGTAGGTAAGAAGAGGTAATATGATGGAAATGAAAATGTGTAGCGGGTGTTGTCTTTGTCTTCACGAATAGCTGAGGTTTTAACTTAGTTATCCTGGTCAAACTGTGTGATTCCGAAATGTAGATCAAGAGCAAGTTATGATTCCGAGTTGTTAACATCGGCCCGCTCAACGAAAATATAGTGAAGCACTAAAAATGAGTGCTTATAAAGCCTTATTTGGGGTGCCTCACAATAATTATAGTAGGTCGAATTGCGCCTTTCGTTATGCAATGCTATTTTGGAAAACTGATTTTGATTTTCGCAAAAAGTTTTCAACCTTGTTTTACTCTTTTTGTCTATTTTGTAGCAAAAACTTTTTGATCTTTTATTGAATTTTATAATCCTTAGTGTTTTATAATTTAGAAAGTTTTAAATTTTTGTTAAAAACTTGAGGATTTTACAAGAATCGTTATGTGCAACATTTGCTATCCCACACTTTAAAATAACATTATCATCAATGTTAAGGATACGAAGTATCCCACACTTTAGGTTTTAAAAGAGGCGTTGTATTATTAAAAGTTTATGTTGGTGGGTTGCCAATCCCACAGTAAGTTTTTAAAGTGGTATAGTAGTTTGCGTATATTCTATTGAAAAGGTGGTGAAGACGTAGTACTCCCCTATGGTTTCAGGACGTATAGTTGGATGGCGCGCTAATTATGGATTCTTCAATTTTTGTGCCGGCGTCATCCTCATTCAAAGCGTCCTTGCTCCAAGTTGTGCTTCCGTCTCGTACGGTCTCGATCGTTGTGACGTTTTATTCATGTAATTGTTATTCTAAAAACCATACATACCAAAAACATAAAGTAGTGATGCCCGAAACCGGGCGTAAAAGCATAAAGTAGCATAAGTAATAATCCAAATATTCGAAATATAAATATAGTCACGGCTGAGGTGGTGGGTACGGAGGGGAATAGATTACGCTGGTGCGCGGCCTTGCTGGGTTTCTCAATCTGGACTGACCTTCGTCAGTCATCTCCTCGTCTGTGGCGAACTGGTTCGCCAATTCTGCTGTGTTCACACCCGAGGATATCCTGAACTGTATTTCGTCCGACCGTGCAATCAACCCTGTAAACGATGATGTGCTCGTGTAAACCATAGGCCCTGTCTGCCAACCCATGCCTTCCTGTAAATCTCTACCCCTACCCCACTGTTGGTTAACATCCATACCATCTATACCCTGCGCAATCCCCTCGGTCGTACGCCGTTGTGCCGCCTGATCCTATACCGACTCCTGAGCATCGGTAGATGTGTCTCTATTAATGTTCATATGGGAGGTGTCGAACAGGTTGTCGACAAAACCTGCAGCCCCTGTGCTTTGTGGAGGTGGAGGTGGAGGTGGGATAACTGTACGCTGCATGTAGTGATGCTGAGGTGGAGCCCGAATGCTGGTGGCTTGGGCCTTCTCCTCTGGGGTCCCTGTGGGATACTAATACTGGGTACTCATGAGGGTATGGCGGGACGTTGAGTTGTCTGCCCGCATAGTGTGTAAAATGATCCAAAATTCTGAAGGATCGCATGCTGGGAAAACCAACTCTCGTGTCCTGGTAGATCCCCCATGTAGTAGTGGTATGGCGAAAACCGTGGCCTATCACCCTCCCCAAATGATGAGTGTCGGCGGGTGTCAGTGGGCGGTCCATGTGCGGTAGGATCATCCTCATCCCTTGGTTCCTGAGAACCTCACCGCCTCCTACCATCTCTCGTCCTAGAATCAGGTCTGAAACCCTGTACTCTCACCCCTGGCACTGTTCGGTCTTCAGAATCAGGTATATCTGGATTAGCTTGAATGATCAACTGTTCACCCTCAACACGAATGTATTCCCAAGTGCTCAGTATCTTATACCCTATTTCTTCCGACATAACCCCGATCCTATAATTAAACCGCTCTACATTTCCCCAAACACGCATTCGACGAAGGAGTTTAGTAACAACGCCCCCAAAACTGGCACAACTGTCCTTGTTGAATTCTTCTCATTAGTAAAAGCCTGGGCCAGGAGATGTGCTATTTGCATATTTTGGTTGTGTATCATGGTGTGCATTAGGCGCATATCGCTAATGGTAACAGCGCCGACATGTTGGGCTTTTGGGTGAAGGGTTTTAGTGATGAGGTGGTGGAGGATTCGGTGTACGGGATTGGTGAATTTTGATGCCTTTTTACTTGATTTCCATGGCTCATTATCGGTGGTGTACTCGCGCCAGAAAGCTTGGTGATCTATGTTATTCAAGGTGGTGAATCCCCTCTTGAATATTGAACCGGTGAGCTGCGACGGTTTGTACAACTCCAAATACCTTGCAAATCATGCGAGAGATAGGTGATATGTGTGGTTTTGGTGGCGAAAGTGGATGCACTCTTGATCATTATAATCCTCCTGATCAACATCTGAATCAAAACTCCAAGTAGCATTAAATTCCGCGTATGGCTCATTGTATGTTGTTTCATTCAGCTCAAACAAGTGTTGGCAAAACCCTGTGTGTTCTACCGTTTGCTTGAAAGGTCAAGATTGCCCTAAGTTCGTTGGCCCACCCACACTGTTCCATGATCATCCAGTTGATATACTTGTTACCCCCTTTTGACCGATTAATCCAAACTCTCATAACTGGCTCATTATCTGCCGGATCATCTTGCCCGAGAAGATAATGGAGCAACTCATATTCGTGTGGTAAGCGATTAGCCATCTGTAAAAATCAAGTAATATAGGTTATGTTCCAAAAATTAAGACTTAGAGTCCAAAAATGCATGTATTTTTTTTTAAAAAAAAATTCGAAATGAGGGCTTTAAAAATGGCATTTTCCAAATTCCTGTTATAGTCAAATATAGCCAAAATTACCACAAACAATAACTAAACGAACTATAAACTTATTTTTGAGCAAAATTCAAAGTATACCCGTGATTACAATAAATAATGCTAAAAATAATAATTATAGCAAGTTAGTCGTAATAAGCAATTTTGAACCAAATGTGATGATTTTTAAGCATACGATGGTTCTAATGACCATTTTTGATTACCTTAAATATTTTTAATCACCAAACTTGAGCTATAACATTTGTAAGTCAAAGTTTAAAGCCGTTTGACCGAAAAAAATTCATTTTGTTCAAAACGTACAAAATAAGGAAAATCAAAGAATAAGCTACATTTTCATAAGCAATCAAATCAATGATATCATTATTTGAACTAGTTTAAAGGCAATCCTAAGTTTTAAAAACGTTTTAACTATAGGAAAAACCTTAATCCCAATTACGTGTAGTTTGACCAAAATGTCAATTATAAGCAAACAAGCATGCATTGTTCCAAAATCAGTTTCTAAACACTCTTAATGAATCACTAAGCCTAACTAAGTTTGCAAAACATCAAATTTCCAAGAATTACACCAATTTCTACCCTAAAACCTCAACTAACAAATCGAGAGCCAAAAACTATCCAAAATGCTTCAATTAAGCCCAAAAACTAACACATAGCAATCACATTATCTATCTATGCATAAAGGAATCCAAAATTGGGTCAAAAACAAAGTTTTTCTAAAAAGTCAAAAATTTGACTTTTGAAGAGAATTCGAATTTTAACTAAGAAGGAGTACCTTTTACACCGAATTGACGATGGAAATGCGTTTAGGAGGTATGAGAGAATAAGATTTGAGCTTTGAATCGTTGATTTTGGTCAAGATTTGATGGTGGGATGGTGGTGGTGTGCTCGTCGGCCACGAAGAACAGGGAGGGAAGAAGAGAAAAAAGAAAAGAGAAAAAGAAGAAGAAAAAGGGGAGGAAGGAAAGAAAAGGAGAAGAAAAATGGGCCCGTGTGGCTCACGGGCTTATTTCCCCGACCCGACTTGCAAATTTTTATACTTTTTAAAATTTTAATGAGGTTAATAAAAGATAAGTAAAATTTTACTTCGAATTTTAATCCGGTTATTTTTATATAATTAACTAAAATAACAAAAGACAAATGGACGGAGTAAAATTAAATTATCTTATTTTATTAAAAACACAAATTACACAGGTTCCACAACTAAATTCCAGAAATGACGTGGGAAGAAAGATAAGTTTAAAGCTTCTTTGACCATCCAGAGTAAATCAGCGGAGTGTACTGAAAATATTTCAAAATCACTTAACATCTTGCACTCGCGCTTTTGTAAATCTCCGTTATCGTCCATAAGTTTAACCAAAGCCCTTTTAACTTTTTTAGTGTTTGAAATTCCATCTCTTGGTCCATTATCTCTATAATTAAGTTCGAGAAGAAGTTTTGACACTGTGTCTTGAAATAAAAGATCTTCCGCGCAGTCAAGATCACCGATAGTAAATTTAAAATTTGCAGATATTTCCCGAATGATCTTCCTTTGCGGAGTTGTAAATGGAAATTTTGACATAGTGAGGATTTGTACGAGTTCTGAATATATTTCTTTTCTTTTTGCGAAGAAATTCTGATGTATTCTTTCCTCGGTAGAATCTGGAAAAGCTTCAATCAATCTTTTAATGAGAAATGAGGCTGGATCAAAGTAGAAGAAATCTCGATTTCCATATTTTGAAATAGGGTTAGGTTTCTTGCTTTCAATCCAAAATTCTAATTCAGAGATCATTGCCGCGACATAACGGTTTATATGAACTGGAGAAATTTCCTTATTGGTAAAGTGAGGGAGAAAACTGATGAATGACTCTAAATCGAATTTAAAATCAATTTCTGTATCCCGATACTTGATGAAAAGGTCATCCCCACATTCTTTTAACAGTTTGTGAAGAGAACGAATATGAGAACGCAACTCTTTTAACAGATTGATTTGAAATCTTGAAAATGGGAAGTCTGAGGAATAGAGGTGCCTAATGAATGCTCTATAGACGTCTAACCTTCTACTAGGATTTAAAAGATTTCCAATAAACGGAGCTTTTGTTTTATCAGGGTATCGTATCTCTTTGGGATTAAATTTGAACAAGTTTGGATAATTGAAAATAGTTGGATATTCTTCCCGTATTTCATCTTCCATAACCAGGAGTTCGTTAAGACTAAACCTCCCTTTTGGATCGTGAAGAGGGTCGAATCCTGGTTCATTTGAGTAAAACTTATCCAAAAGCAATGAAATCTCTAAGTCAGATGAAATTATCCGGCTTCTTGGGCTACAAGGATCAAGAATTATGTCTTGATGAGATTCATCAGGGTTTAGATTTGTTTTAGGTTTATACAGAAAAACTTTGCCGGTTTCTGAAGTTGTGGGAGAGAAATTGCCTTTCGTACTTTCTTCGTAGTCGGCTAAGTTTGAACCGGAATCTACAGAAATTAATACCATATTAATATTTTGTTTTTATAATTTTGAAAAGGGTTTACGGTAATGGCGACTTTAAATCCTATACCGACAAACTCTCTGCTTGTTAAGCATGTGTGATTCTTGTCAAGTTATCTTTTTGAAACAAGTGGCCAGGCAGATGACGGAGAGGCAGGATCCTTTTGGTTCCAATATAATTGGAGAAAGTTCAAAAAATCCAACAACCAAGTCCGTGTATAATTGTCTTTCCTAGACACCACTCAAGAATCTCAGATATCTTAACAGAAGCAACGATTACCTTAATAGACAGAAAATAAGTCCCCGGCAGCGGCGCCAAAAACTTATTCCTCCCATGATATGGCCAAAACGGACGGTTTTATTTGTACGATGTCGTTAGGCCTCAACACGTCAGAGTTGGCTACCACAGGGGCGTAATGGTTTTATCTTTTATATTTAGCTGGGGTTCCTAGCTATATCTCACCTACTTGTCTTCCTTTTAATGAGTAAGCGGTAAATATAACTCAGATTCGTATTTTTGTATGTTTACTCAGTAACGTGGGACAAAAGAGCCTATATAGTTAACCCTAGTGACAAGAGGTGATAGATTAAGATTAACTCAATAAAACAGTAATTTGACTATAAAGGTAAAGATATATAGGTATGGAGAATAGGATTCTGAAGGGGAATTATCGCACGAGTTTAACTTCCTAGGATAAAAACTAAACCTCAATCAACTGGGCAATGAACCTAACTGATTTGTCACTAAGAGTTTAGGCCTTGAAGATTCTGGCTAAGACGGATATCCCTACTCCCAACGTTAACCTAAAAGGTTTAAACGACCTTATGGATAGAATCCTAGGTACATGAACAAAGTGGTAAACCCAATAACGGAAAGTCTCAACTTTTCTTAATCCTAGTTGGTCTAACTAAAGCAATATCCTACCACTTAATCACTATGCTATGCCTTAACATTAACAGACGAGCAATCTTAGATATTCTAAGGTACTGCTAATTGGAATAGAGGTCTCTCCTTTGCGATCACTTATTCAACCCCGGATCATCTTACAACATCTCAAGAACATTGCTTCTGACACGAATCATGCTTTTGAGTAAGCTAGTGTTCACTGAACTCTCTGTTTCTAACTCTAACCACAACCTAAATGGGCAGCTCTTCCATGACGAATAAGTGGCTATTCGTACGTAGGTACTATATCCCTATTGTGACGTTAAGCACACATAACTACTTACCTTGTATCCTAGGGTTGATCAGGTCCTAATACTAGGTTATAGCCACGTGAATAAGCGGAAAGGGTGATCCGTAAATTAAACTTCTAAACCTTCAAGGTTTCAGCATAACAGTATGATAAGTTTCAGATAAAGTATTCAACGTGTAATAAACATTTGTAACAGATAGATAATCATGCAAGATGAAAGCAACTTAAGATAACAAGATAACTTCATTAAATTAAGGAAAGCGTTCACCGTTTACAGACGAGATCTGGACCATTACAAGTGCTGACATCCTCTAGACCGCTCCTATTACAATCTTCGGCGTTTGCCTCCGGGTATTTAAATTCCCGCTCGGAGGTGAGAAGGCCTCGAAAGCTCTAGTGAGAGAAAGTGTATTGTAGTGAGAGAGTGAAGAGAGGTTTGTGGAAATTGGATGACAAAAAGCCCTTAAATAGACTTGAAAAATGCCTGCAAACGGCTGGCAGGCCATTTGGCAGGCCGTATTTGGCAAGCCGTTTGCTAGGCAAGCCGTTTATCGAGCCAGTTTGCCTGACCGTTTGGCAAGCCGTTTGTCATACTGGCAAGCCATTTGTGTAACAACCCGACTTCATAAACTCAAAACGCGTACCAAAAAAAAAATTTTAAGGCAGTGCATCTGGACGGCGTCCAGAATCCTGGACGGCGTCCAGCTCAGAAAAATGGGACGGCGTCCAAAGTTTGGGACGGCGTCCAGCTCAACACAACTGGGACGGCGTCCAATCAATTAGGACGGCGTCCCAATGGCCTTCCAGCTACTGATCACGGGTCCAACTCACACGAGCGGAAAACCCGCTTCCCGACACTTTCAAACGAAAACCTTTTTACCACAAGTCAATATTAATGAAACTAAGAGATTTTCATCATCAAATCAAGTTTTACATCAACGGGCCCACATCGCCCATTTTACGAGTTTCGTTCAAAAATAAAAGTTTCGACCAAATATAAGTTTAAGTTCCAAACGACACTAGAGCGTGGTGTTTGGGGTTAAACTACCCAATCTCGGTCGAACTCCAAAAGCTAACACCCAAAAGCATCCCCTAACAAAACAAGCGGGAGATCTCTAATCCAATTGAACGCTCTTACCCTTGTCAACGCCCGAGCCTATAAAAAAAGGTAAACAACGAGAGGGTAAGCAAAGCTTAGTGAATGCAATAATTATACGAATACATATATAATTATACCTACTTGCATACACTTACACAACCGCAAACATGCTAGCAAACAACATTAGCTTATCGTCGCAATAACAAGCTATAATTCGCCAATACCCCCAAGCTAGCATAACATCCGCATATAAATATAACTCGAATAATATAATATGCTTACAACACAAATAACCATGGTTAACCAATAGTACAAGGGAACGGCGCTCGCGAAAACACCATCGGTGTTCATAACATCCGTTAGGGCACTTAACACCTCGCACCACTAACCCCTAGGGTGGCACCTTAACACCTCGGCACATCACCCTGAGTGGCATCTTAACACCTCGATGCAACACTCATTATTTTACGGAGTGGTGTCTTAACACCTCGACACTACACTCCTAGGTGGCATCTTAACACCTCGATGCTACACCCGAGTGGCATCTTAACACCTCGATGCTACACTCTTCACGTGAAACGTGGTGTCTTAACACCTCGACATTACACCTTTCACGCTACAACAAATAGATACATTATATACATACGCATATAATTATTCCACTCACCTCAAAGTCTTCGTGTAAGATAACCGAACTTGCAACGTCAATGTAACGTACCTATTACATTTTAGCACATAATCAATTCACAACTCAAGTCGGTCAAGCAACTCACTTAACAATCTAGAGTCTTTTGACCCTAAGTGCAATCCCGACCCATTTTGCACCTGTAACCCTAATAATGGGTTAACTTCACCAAAAACCCTAACTTTAGCCAATTAAGGTATTAACACACTTTTAACCACAAAGTTAACTCGTTTTCATACATGCAAGACAACCTAGGTCATCAAAGACCCATTTGACCCATTTCTAGGTCAACACACCCATTTGGGTCACCCATAACCCAAATCACACCCACTAACATTAACTATAAGTGTATTAGTATTTACTTAGGTCTTTAAGACCCATTTACACCATTTACCCTTTCAAAACCCTAGGTTAGTCACCATTTGGGTCTTCATGACCCAAACTTACCCAAAACCCCCAAATCACTCATACATGGGTTTTATGTACAACATTAACCCAAACCCTAACCCTTACACATATTTACTAGAGAAATCAATTTTAGGGCTTACCACCACAATCAAAACGAAGCTAACGAGGAGATGAACAACTTCAATGCTCGAGCTAGAACCCGAAACAAGCTTCTTCCTCTCCTATTTGAGCTTTCTCACACTTAAGAGCACTCTCTCTCTAGAATTAAAGTAGATGATGTTTGGTGGTTGTGAATGGAGTAATGAGACTCCCAAAACTGATCTAGGGTTTTAAAATTCGTCCAAGAAGTGAAATTACCAAAATACCCATCTAAAATAATTAATAGCAAAAAGACATGCCTGCCAGCCATTCTGGACGGCGTCCCAAAATGTTGGACGACGTCCAGGTCTTCAAACTGGGACGGCGTCCCAAAATGTTTGGACGGCGTCCAAACCCAAAAAGAAAACAGGATCTTACAACTCTCCCCCACTTGAACCGGATTGCGACCTCGCAATCCACGCCGCATGACAAGCAGGAAGATAAACCAAGACAAACTCTTCGGGCTCCCAAGTAAACTCGGAGCCTATACTTCGACGCCATTAGACTTTAAAAGTCCTCACCTCCTTATTTCTCAATTTCTTAACCTTTTCATCAAGTATAGCAACCGGCTCCTCAACATACTCTAACTTATTATTTAGCTCAATCTCGTCTAACGACACCCACGAAGAATCATCCGCAAGACACTTACGGATATGGGAAACATGAAATGCATTATGGATCCCCGCAAGTTCTTCGGGTAATTCCAAACGATAAGCAACTTCGCCAACACGAGCTAAAACTTTGAATGGCCCAATAAACCGAGGAGCTAACTTTCCCCGTTTTCGAAATCGAATAATACCTTTCCATGGCGAAACCTTAAGCATCACCATGTCACCTTCTTGAAATTCGATCGTTCGTCTACGTTTATCGGCATACGACTTTTGTCTATCTTGAGCCTTCTTCAAGTGATCCTGAATAATATCAATCTTGTTGTTCGTCTCCAAAACCAAATCGGTACTCCCGATTTCCTTTTGTCCCACTTCACCCCAACAAATTGGGGTTTGACACCTACGCCCATAAATCATCTCATATGGCGGCATCCCGATACTAGTATGATAACTATTATTGTACGAGAATTCCACCAAAGGCAAATGCTCATCCCAACTACCATTGAAATCAATAATGCACGCCCGTAACATATCTTCCAAAGTTTGATTCGTACGTTCGGTTTGACCGTCCGTTTGAGGATGATACACCGTGCTCAACTTCAATTGTGTACCCATATCCTCATGAAACTTTTCCCAAAATCGAGATGTAAAACGGGTATCTCGATCCGAAATAATAGATATAGGAACCCCATGTCGAGCGACCACTTCCTTGATAAACAACTTAGCCAAGATCTCCGACGATATCGCTTCTTTAATGGGAAGAAACAAAGCACTTTTCGTCAACCGGTCAACTATCACCCAAATCGTATCAAATTGGGTTCTCGCCGTCTTAGGTAACTTTGTTATGAAATCCATGGTAATGTGCTCCCATTTCCATTTCGGAATTTCTAACGGTTGCAATTTACCATACGGCTTTTGGTGTTCGGCTTTTACTTGCAAACACGTGACGCATTGCTCAACATACTTCACAACACCACGCTTCATGCCCGGCCACCAATAATCTTTCTTCAAGTCAAGATACATTTTCGTCGCGCCCGGATGAATGGAGTATTTTGACTTATGTGCTTCATCAAGTAGCACTCGTCGGTAATCACCCATCTTAGGCACCCACACCCTTCCTTGGAAAGACAACAAACCACGCGGACCCATAGTAATAAACTCCGATTGGCCCACGATTCGCTCCGTATGCTTGTTGTGAACATAAGCCTCTATTTGAATCTCACCAAGCTTTTCAAGAAAATCGTTGGTAATAATCAAACGTAACGACCCCACTTTTATCGCCGGATGTTGACTCTTTCGACTCAACGCATCCGCGACCACATTCGCCTTACCCGGATGATAAAGTATTTCACAATCGTAGTCTTTCACCACATCCATCCACCTACGTTGGCGATAATTCAAATCTCGTTGATTAAAGAGATGTTTCAAACTCTTATGATCCGAATAAATCGTACACTTGACACCATACAAGTAATGGCGCCAAATTTTCAACGCATGTACTACCGCTGCCAACTCAAGATCATGAGTCGGATACCTCGTTTCATGTTCCTTTAATTGTAGAGAGGCATAAGCGATGACTTTACCTCTTTGCATTAAAACACACCCGAGACCATTTAAGGAAGCATCACAATAAACCACCATATCTTCTACCCCTTCCGACAACACTAACACCGGAGCTTGACACAACTTCTCTTTTAACAATTGAAAAGCAATCTCTTGCTCGTTCTCCCAATTAAATCTTGCATTCTTTCTTGTCAATTTCGTCAATGGAGAAGCGATCTTAGAAAAATCTTGGATAAACCGACGATAACAACCGGCCAATCCGAGAAAACTTCGGATTTCCGTAGGCGTAGTCGGTCGTCCCCAACTCTTCACCGTTTCGATCTTCCCCGGATCTACTTGAATACCGTTTTCGTTCACAATATGACCAAGGAATTGAACTTCCCTTAGCCAAAATTCACATTTGGAGAACTTTGCATACAACTTCTCCTTTCGTAGCATCTTCAATACTTCACGCAAATGATGTTCATGTTCGTTCATACTTTTCGAGTAGACTAGTATGTCGTCAATGAACACTATTACCGACTTGTCCAACATAGGTTGGCACACTCGGTTCATAAGATCCATGAATGCCGCCGGTGCATTCGTAAGACCAAAGGGCATAACTACAAACTCATAATGCCCGTAACGCGTTCGAAAAGCCGTTTTCTCTATGTCTTCCTCACGGACCCGCATTTGGTGATAGCCGGACCGTAGGTCAATCTTAGAGAAATAAGTTGCACCTTGAAGTTGATCAAATAAATCGTCAATCCTAGGTAATGGATAACGATTCTTGATCGTCACTTTATTCAACTCACGGTAATCAATGCACATACGCATACTACCATCTTTCTTCTTCACAAATAACACCGGAGCGCCCCATGGCGAAGCACTCGGTCGAATAAAACCCTTCTCGAGCAACTCTTGGGTTTGATTTAACAACTCTTGCATTTCCGTTGGTGCTAAACGATAAGGAGTTTTAGCAATGGGAGTAGCTCCCGGAACCAACTCAATATGAAACTCAACTTGTCTTTCCTCCGGAACACCCGGTAATTCGTCCGGAAAAACGTCTTCGAATTCACTAACAACCGGAATTTCACGAATGGGTGGTGGTTCATTACGAGTATCAACAACATGAGCAAGGAAAGCCATGCCACCGGTAACAACAAAACGACATGCCCGTGTAAAAGTGCATATCGGCACCGGTCTCCTTCACTTATCACCATGAATAATTAACTCTCCCCCACTTAGGGTCTTCACACGAATAAACTTATCATGGCATGCAATATCGGCTCTATAACGATCGAGCCAATCCATACCAACGACAATATCAAAGTCGCCCAAGGTCATTGGAATAAGATCAATTTTAAAGGTTTCGGCACCAAAAACAACATCACAATTTTCACACACATCAACCACTAGCACCGTCTTGCCGTCCGCTATTTCGACTTCTATCGGACGACTTAACTTAGCTAACGGTCTATTAAGTTTAGGCACAAATTTAGGAGACACAAACGACAAATTTGCACCGCTATCGAAAAGTATCCTTGCCGGATTAGAATTAACCATGTAAGTACCTGAGACAACTTCGTGCGATTGTTTGGCTTCATCATTGGTCATCAAGTAGTTGCGACCCCTAGCCGTACCCGCCGCCTTCTCTAACCGCTTCACATTATCATTTCGCAAATCGGGACACTCCGGCTTCTTATGCCCCTCTTTGCCGCAATTAAAACAAGTGATTTTGTTTCCGGAACGTGGTTTCGGACACTCACGAGCCATATGACCAGGTTGCCCACAGTTGTAGCACGTATAAGAAAACCCGCCGATAGTGCCCTTCTTTGCACTATTGACACTTTCGGCCACCCTCTTGCTCTTGCTCTTCTTGCTTGAGGCGTTAGAGTAACTAAAACCTTCAAATTTTCTTTTGGAAAACATGAAATCACTCTTTCTTGGAACCTCCGGCTCAAAACCCCGAGCCAACTCGAACAATTCATCAAAAGACTTAGCCATACCCCGACTAATCTTCCCCTTGTACTCATCATTCAAAGTACGGTAGAAATCCTTCATGAGCTTATGATCATCACCAACATATTCCGGGCAAAAACGAGTCTTTGCCAAGAATGTAGTCTTGAGGGTAACCAAATCCATGGAACCTTGTTGCAAATGGTGCAACTCGTCCCGGATTCTATCGAGATCGGAAGAAGTTCGGTATTCCTTGAAAAACTCCTTCTTGAACTCTTCCCACGTCAAGCCCATACATTGTTCCTCACCATACAAGTTGATTTTATCATCCCACCATAACTTAGCCTCTTCTCGTAGCATGCAAGAGCCATACCTCGCCTTCTTCTCGGGAGGACATTCCGAGGTACAGAAAGCTCCCTCGATGTCGGAGATCCAACATGTACTTTTTAAAGGATCTCGTACCCCATTAAACATCGGGGGTTGAGCGTCCTTGAAATTCTTGTAGTGGAAGTCCCGCCTTCCTTCACCTCCTTCACCACGAGGATAAATGTTTCTAGCATCAAGGGCCCCTTCGATAGTGGCCTTCATTCATTCATTTATCAAATCCGTCACCTGCCCATCGACCGAATCTTGAAAGACCTTTCGGACGTCCGTAAGAAAATCCGCTTTTAACTTTTTAAAGACGGCCTCTACCTTGGCCGAAAACTCGGCGTCCTCGCTTGTACTTCCGTTATCATGATCGGGACCGTTTCTCGTCTTCATTCTATAAAACGAAATAGGTTAAACCACAAAAACGAAAGGACAATTTACATATGTATATACATATATGCCACACTACTCCATCTCGCTCAACAATCATCGTACATTGCTTGTTTAACACGATTTGCACCCGTAACAACGGTAGCTACTCGTTGTTACGCGAGCACGTCGCATTCACTTGCTAGTACAACGTCCGTCTTGCTTGATGATTGCTAAACACAACACAAAACAATTAGCACAAGGTTAATTCTCATAAACCAAAGCACTAACAATTCCCGATTAGACCCAAAGTCCTACAAGTCCCGCATAAGGCGCTCACACAATAAAGTCTAAGTCTAGGCACCTATCTCAAGTCGCCTAAATCCCTTAGACCATGCTCTGATACCACTTGTAACAACCCGACTTCATAAACTCAAAACGCGTACCCAAAAAAAAATTTAAGGCAGTGCATCTGGACGGCGTCCAGAATCCTGGACGGCGTCCAGCTCAGAAAAATGGGACGGCGTCCAAAGTTTGGGACGGCGTCCAGCTCAACACAACTGGGACGGCGTCCAATCAATTGGGACGGCGTCCCAATGGCCTTCCAGCTACTGATCACGGGTCCAACTCACACGAGCGGAAAACCCGCTTCCCGACACTTTCAAACGAAAACCTTTTTACCACAAGTCAATATAAATGAAACTAAGAGATTTTCATCATCAAATCAAGTTTTACATCAACGGGCCCACATCGCCCATTTTATGAGTTTCGTTCAAAAATAAAAGTTTCGACCAAATATAAGTTTAAGTTCCAAACGACAATAGAGCATGGTGTTTGGGGTTAAACTACCCAATCTCGGTCGAACTCCAAAAGCTAACACCCAAAAGCATCCCCTAACAAAACAAGCGGGAGATCACTAATCCAATTGAATGCTCTTACCCTTGTCAACGCCCGAGCCTATAAAAAAAGGTAAACAACGAGAGGGTAAGCAAAGCTTAGTGAATGCAATAATTATACGAATACATATATAATTATACCTACTTGCATACACTTACACAACCGTAAACATGCTAGCAAACAACATTAGCTTATCGTCGCAATAACAAGCTATAATTCGCGAATACCCCCAAGCTAGCATAACATCCGCATATAAATATAACTCGAATAATATAATATGCTTACAACATAAATAACCATGGTTAACCAATAGTACAAGGGAACGGCGCTCGCGAAAATGCCATCGGTGTTCATAACATCCGTTAGGGCACTTAACACCTCGCACCACTAACCCCTAGGGTGGCACCTTAACACCTCGGCACATCACCCAGAGTGGCATCTTAACACCTCGATGCAACACTCATTATTTTACGGAGTGGTGTCTTAACACCTCGACACTACACTCCTAGGTGGCATCTTAACACCTCGATGCTACACCCGAGTGGCATCTTAACACCTCGATGCTACACTCTTCACGTGAAACGTGGTGTCTTAACACCTCGACACTACACCTTTCACGCTACAACAAATAGATACATTATATACATACGCATATAATTATTCCACTCACCTCAAAGTCTTCGTGTAAGATAACCGAACTTGCAACGTCAATGTAACGTACCTATTACATTTTAGCACATAATCAATTCACAACTCAAGTCGGTCAAGCAACTCACTTAACAATCTAGAGTCTTTTGACCCTAAGTGCAATCCCGACCCATTTTGCACCTTTAACCCTAATAATGGGTTAACTTCACCAAAAACCCTAACTTTAGCCAATTAAGGTATTAACACACTTTTAACCACAAAGTTAACTCGTTTTCATACATGCAAGACAACCTAGGTCATCAAAGACCCATTTGACCCATTTCTAGGTCAACACACCCATTTGGGTCACCCACAACCCAAATCACACCCACTAACATTAACTATAAGTATATTAGTATTTACTTAGGTCTTTATGACCCATTTACACCATTTACCCTTTCAAAACCCTAGGTTAGTCACCATTTGGGTCTTCATGACCCAAACTTACCCAAAACCCCCAAATCACTCATACATGGGTTTTATGTACAACATTAACCCAAACCCTAACCCTTAAACATATTTACTAGAGAAATCAATTTTAGGGCTTACCACCACAATCAAAACGAAGCTAACGAGGAGATGAACAACTTCAATGCTCGAGCTAGAACCCGAAACAAGCTTCTTCCTCTCCTATTTGAGCTTTCTCACACTTAAGAGCACTCTCTCTCTAGAATTAAAGTAGATGATGTTTGGTGGTTGTGAATGGAGTAATGAGACTCCCAAAACTGATCTAGGGCTTTAAAATTCGTCCAAGAAGTGAAATTACCAAAATACCCATCTAAAATAATTAATAGCAAAAAGACATGCCTGCCAGCCATTCTGGACGGCGTCCCAAAATGTTGGACGGCGTCCAGGTCTTCAAACTGGGACGGCGTCCCAAAATGTTTGGACGGCGTCCAAACCCAAAAAGAAAACAGGATCTTACAGTTTGGCAAGCCGTATGGCAGGCCTTTTTTGTGCCTGGTCAGCCTTGATTCACTGGATCGTAACTTGATTTCTTGTCTTTCACCGTTTTCGTTCTAGAATCTTCGTTTTAGCTCCGTTTCTCTTGATTCTTTTTGCATCGTCTTCGTAATTACTTTATCTACAAATTTAACCGAAAAGCGATTATTTTGCCTATAAAGTTTTGAACTTTATGCTTTTGGGACTCAATATCGGGGGTAAAAACATGACTTTTTAGCCGATATCACCTCGCGATCGCGAGGTGCTTCTTCTTTGGTTTCTGAACTTCTTTTGAAATCTCGCTACCGCATTAGAAAACTTCGCGACCGGATTTAGAAAGATCGCGACCGCGAGAAATAACCTCGCGACCGCAAGATGTAGCTGAAACAGCAGACTTCGTTTTCTTCTTTGATTTTCACCAACACTTGATCATTTAAAACTGAAACTCGCCGAAAAGATCCAAAATGTACCCATGAAGACTTCTTTAGCTTAAAATACAATTTCTAACATAACCACGAACCAAAGTCTTCAATCTTCATCAAATTATACCCGAAAAGAATAAGATATCGCGAGTAATAATATGTATAAATGGAGCGATATCAACTGGCCAGTTTCGAGATACCGCCAAACTGAGTACAGTGCGAATCGATGCCGGTTTAACAACCGAGCTGAAGGTCTTATCACAATCAATGCCAACCTGTTGGCTTCGACCGTTAGCAATGATTCGAGCCTTATACCTGCTCAAATTACCGTCTGCATTAAACTTGTGATTAAATAACCACATGGAGCGAACTATGTTCGTGTCCGATGGTCGAGGCATAAATGTCCAAGTACTGTTCTTAATTAAAGCATTATATTCATCGGTCATAGATTGTTTCCAATTAGGGTCGTGGAGGGCCTCAGGATAAGTACGCAGAACGGGAGAAATGACACTGGTGTGAAGGTTGAGACGTTGCACAGGTTTTGTGGTTCCATCGCGAGTACGGGTGATCATGGGGTGAGTGGAGGTGGAGGAAGATGTAGCCTCAATAGGAGGAGGCTGTGTCTCTGGGATAGGATTTTGAGGAGGTACGATAGCCTCAACAGGAGGAGGTTGTGTCTCCGGGGTTGGCGTAGGTGCAGTGACGGTAGCCTCAGTAGGAGGAAGATGTGTCTCCGGGGACGGATTAGAGAGAGTGGAGGAGAGATGAAATGAACGGGAAAAAAATTTGGTGGAGGATCTAGAAAGTCATAGGATGGTGGCTGAGTGGTTTTCATGGAGCCAAATGGGAAAGAAGACTCATCAAAAGTGACGTGTCGGGATAAGATGATTTTATTGGTGGTAAGGTCAAGACATTGGTAACCCCGTTGGTTAGAGGGGTACCCAAGGAAGATGCATGGAGTAGAAGGTGGAGCGAGTTTGTGAGGAGTATGGAGGTGAGGATAGCAGAGGCATCCGAAGACACGAAGTATGGTATAGTTAGGTTTTTGTTTGTAGAGACGGAAGTGCGGGATATCGTGATTGATGGTGTAGGAGGGAAGAATGTTAAGTAGGTAAGCTGCCATGTGGAGCGCTTCCACCCAGTAAGTGGGTGGAAGATGAGCTTGAAAGAGGAGCGTGCGGATGAGATTGTTAATGGTGCAGAGCATGCATTCAGATTTTCGGTTTTGCTAAGAGGTGTATGGGCAAGAGAATCGGAATTGAATCCATTAGATTGAAGAAGGTGATGAAATGCAGTGTTATCGAATTCACCACCATTATCACATTGAAAAGATTTGATTTCTTTGTTAAATTGAGTGCGGACAAATTGGCGAAATTGTATGAATGTGGTAAGTGCATCAGATTTATTGCGTAACAAAAAAACCCAAACGTAATGCGAAAAATGATCCAGAAATATAATATAATATTTTAAACCACTAAGACTAGGAATAGGAGATGTCCATAAATCCGAATGGATAATATCAAAGGGAGCATTAATATCAGAACTAGAAACAGAAAAAGGGAGTCGCACGTGTTTGCCAAGCTGACTGACATGACAAAGAATAGAGGACAACGATTTATTACAAATAATATCTTTGTTAGAGAGGAATCTACGAAAAACATCATTTTCGGGATGTCCGAGACGCGAATGCTATGTAATTGGAGTGGTGAGAAGAGCCTGCTGAGAGGTGGGTGATGTAAGTGGGTAGAGATCCCCAATGCTATCACATCGGAGAAGCAGACGACGTGTCAAATAATCTTTCACAGAAAAACCAAAGAGATCAAATTCAACAGAAACCAGATTATCACAAGTAAATTGACGGACATATATGAGGTTTTTAACGATGTTAAGGGTTACAAGTACATTATTTAAATGTAACTGTCGGTGGACATTAGGTAACAAGCTATGGCCGGTGTTAGTGACAGGAATGGTGTTCCCGTTACCAACGGCTACTGATGAATATTTGCAATTATTAAAAACAATACTAAGATTATTAATACAGGAGGTAAGATGTGAAGACGAACCTGTGTCCATGTGCCACCCGGCACTACCGTAATCGGACTGGGTTGTGTAAAAGCATTGAGCCTGCTGTTGAACCTGCTGTTGGGCGAATGTTGGACCTGCTGTTGAGCCTGAGTAATTCCTAACTGAGCTATAATTTTCTGATTAGTCTGAATAATGTTCCAAAGTAGAGCATTGGATGAAGCATCTTCCATGATTAAATAATAATACTAATAAAATATCAAGAGAAAGGTAGCAGTATTATTATTTATGAGAGATTGAGATAATCGGAATTAAAGAGCTAAGATATTGAGTATTTAATATTTTTGCTTAAAAAGGAAATTGACAAATCAGTCGAACAAGCGAATCACACGCCGATGAACAAAATATAAAAGATGTAAAAAAAAATGTGTACTCCTTATAATATTAGGATGTGATTAGGTGGCTTACAAATCGGTTGAAAAGTCAACAAAAGAAAAGGTTTTGTTTTGGTCGATCATGAATAGCCAGGAAGTAAACGACCCTTCTTTTATTATATATATATATATATATATATATATATATATATATACATATATATATATATATATATACATATATATATATATATATATATATATATGTATATATTATAATTAAACTAGGTATTGACTGATAACGTAGATGAAGATACGAGTAATAATAAGAAGACGAATAATATAAAGCCTGGGTAAGAGTTTACATATGAAGGAGATTACACATGCGAGAGTTCAGTCGGCCTTAAATCGTACGATGATGGTGAGATATGCGTTAATAAATAATTGATTTGAAGTAGAATATAATCAAAGATAAAAGGAAAAAGAAAAAAAAAATAAGAGCCGTTTTCAACCAAATGTAAGTAGTTTTGGATTAGGGTAGGGTAGTGATCAGACCTAAGCTCTGATTACCATGTTAACAAATGATATAGTATTTATTGATTGGTTGCATACGTACATAACACAAAGCCCATGTTAACAAATGATATAGTATTTATTGATTGGTTGCATACGTACATAACACAAAGCATGTATATATAGGCAAATAACCATAACCAAGCTAATTGGGCTGAGCCCATACAATACAAATAATATAGGCTATGGGCTAAATATCTAGTCTAACAGAAGCATCATGTAAAATCTTATGATAAAACACCTCTATAACCATATGTACAATATTTGAAGTATTATGTACAACCTTATAGTAAAACACCTCCACAACTATGTGTACAATATTTGTAACATTATGTATAACCTTATGATAAAACATTCTCATAATCATATGTACAAACTTTAAAACAAATTGTACAATCTTTTACAAAACAGCACATGAACACATGTATAAACTTTGAAGCATATTGTACAATCTTCATATAATAATTGTATTTTTAATTTTTTTTAAAAAAATAAAGAGGCATTTGTTATTACTAATAATAATTATTAAAAATATAAATACTCAATTTTATAAAAAATTCTATTATTATATTATTATTCAAATATGGATTCTTTTTACCGGATTAATTACGTTACATAAGTATACAAAATACATATCTCAATAAAATGTTATAATATAGGTTTTTATGGTAAAGAAAATGGTAATTAAGATGAAAATTCGAAGAAGATCGTGAGAAAATAAATGTAGTTCATTTATTCTGATCAAGTTAAGTATATTAATATGTTTGTAAAAACAAATACAAGTTTCTTAGTCGGAGTCAGTGGTTCCACGGGTTATTAAATACTTTAGCATTTACGTTCACTTAATACATAAAACATACTATCATTAAACTGTATCATTTAAATAAACCTGTGATTTTACGGGTCATTTCACTAGTATAATTAATATTACTCACACCGTCCCATGTTAATAGTCTCAGACAAAAAACACGCAGTTTAGGGAAATGTCATAAAAGTATTGTATTTTCTGTTTATTTTCAATTTTACTCTTACATTTTTTTTTTATCTATAATCATATCCACATATATTAAGTGGATAATAGAACTTAAGTTTCTTACTTTTTTATTTATAAAAGTAGACAATTAATTTAAAATAGTATTATTTTATTTAATAAAACTGAAAAAAAAATAGAAAAAAAAAAATAAAGAAACAAGTATGGAAGGTCTTGTCACAAGACAACACACATTCATTCACTAGGTTGCATCAGAATATTAATTGAAGTACGCCGTACTGTCAAAACGCAAAGATCATATGAAAAGACTTCTCTAATTGTGCTGTCCGTTGACGAGTTGGTAATGTCGGTTAAAAGCCTTTTTTGGTTATGATCGATACGTTTGTTAAGAAACTTAAATACAAGTGCTTTGTATTCCAACGTTAGAAGTGTAAATAATTAATATGTACCAAAATGCTGTATAATCATTTGTAATGAATTTATCGAAAGTGATAATAAAATATCAAACCCCATGATAAAATCTAAATAAAACTTCGATGACTAACAAAATATAAATGGTGATAGTTATCCGTGACTATATATAATGACGAAGGTTAACCAGCAATCGACGTTGCAATTTCTACGACTATAGTAACGAAGTCCAATAAGATTGTTTACACTCTCATGAGGTATTGTGTGATATTCCATACTTTGGTGATTAATCAATTTAACAAAAAATTATACCATGTTATTGGTTTCTATTTCTTTTTTGAAAGAAATTTATTTTAAATAATCGATGGAGAAAAAACCCATCCACCCGATCATTTTCTATACACACATGCGTTTTTGGGAAGAAACCCGAACCGCATTACAGAGACCTGATTCTTAAACCATCCCGAAAGGCAGACAGCATGTGACACCGACTATTTTTTTTAAATATACGGCAGAAGTACATGATTAATTGATAAACACAACCCTTTAATTTATTAGATTTATTACATATATCACAATGTCACTTAATATTGTTAACAAACTACTTAATTATACAAAATCCACATCAGAGTTAACTTCATGTCAGAACATAACACCAACACGCTCGTCTTCTCCCCAAAACATGCAACTAGATAAGCTAACAACATGCAGAGAGGAGATGAAGGGGTTAACACGAATATAAGTGAATAACACTAACAATCAACAATAGTATACAATACTGTTATACAACATGTCTAATGATACGCATACCCGATCAGCTCGTGTAGCGCATCAAATAGCATCGCCACAAGGATTGCAAGAAACGTGCGTTTAGGCAAATAGCGCTATAGTGACAACTATGGCGCTGATCCCATAAGTGCGCATTGGTGACGTGCGCATGTCAGGCGATGCTGTAGCTGGCAGAGGACACCTGGCAGACAAAAGGTCAAGTCCGACAAGAACACTTTTTGCTTTTGTCGGGTCAGCTTACTCAAAGATGTACTATTGGCAGGCCACAATCCTTTTAACCTTATTATGTGGCGATAAAAGACAAGAAGGATTGCCCTATAAATAAAGGACTTCGTCCACAACATTAGGGGCATCTGGAATTCACTTCACACATACATATACTACCAACAGTAGCGCATAGCGCAATTATACCCGCGCTTTCGGACTTATAGCATTCCACTAGAAACCCTTGATATACATGTAACGTTCTATGAACATGAACCCTACAACCTAGCGCGAGCCATCGTTAACCGGACTATCAGCCGATGTTGGGTCTATGTTTAACCACCCCTGCTGAGATCCTCATCTTGTAGGGGGTTATTCACGGTAATCCGGACCGGAGAGTTAAACTCAATTGACCCTTAAATCCCCCTTCATTGATGTCAAGCATGGACCGAATCCGACCCGATTACTCTATGCTTGATCATTTGGCGCCATCCGTGGGACTCACAAGTTAAAAGATTTTGACTTGATCTTTTTTCTATATATCCACTAACAACTCGCTTGTTTCTTTTTGATACAGTAACAGGTGTTGAAATGACTAGCAAGCCAGAAGTACCTAAACCTGCGCAAGCGCGAGCTACCTCGCCCACAGGACCTAAGCCAGCCATCAAAGGATCTGCAAGAACCTCTGACAGTGCGCCACCAAGAGGTACCCAGATACCTCTCCTTGGTGCGCCCGCATCAGCTTTCAAGACCCCAGAAGCGGTCAGGCCGATACCCTGGGCCTCGAACACCACAAGCACGGGGTTCACCCCCGCCTACCCAGCACCAGAAGCCGCGCGCAGGAGCCCAAGTCACACTAGCAGTCCTACCGGCCCACAAAGCACAAGTCCTTCACCCTCGCCGCGAAGGGATGCCTCCACAACAACTCCCGGATCTAGCGCCACTACTTTCGCGCAAGTAACTTCCCCCGCAGGAAGAGGCGCCTCCACCAAATCACCGGCTCGAACGCGCGAACAACGCGCTCTCAGCCAAGCTAATCTGATCTATCCTTTTATGAATGCTGCACCAGACGACATGGTGCACGAATTTGAACAGCCGGGGAAGGCCGAACTCATGATCAAAAACATGTACGCGGTAATGAAAGGAGTACCCGTCAAATCCTCTTTTGAAACCGCTCCCACTGGAGAAAAGTTCTCAGCGCATATATTGAACCACGTCTCGACGCCGCTGCCCGTAATACCGCTAACCTTGGGGTACTACGACGGATTCTCGGACCCTGATGACTTTTTGCAGAAGTACGAGGGAATCGCGCGAAACCAACGTTGGGCCGATGAAACAAAGTGCATGGAGTTCCCTCCGCTTCTTGAAGGTGTAGCTCAGCAATGGTTCAATAACCTTCCAGCGCCAGTTATAAGCTGTTATGATGATCTTCGGACACGTTTCCTGCTCAACTTCCATAAAATGCACGCAACTCGAAGGACGTATGTCGAGTGCCATGACATCAAGCATCAACGAGGAGAATCCCTGGGACAGTTCATCGATAGGTACTGCCAAGAAGTAGCCAAAATCCCTAACTGCGCTGAATCGTTGAATGTATCTGGCTTCATACATGGAATCTGTCGGGAACGCCACCTAGCGTTGTGGCAGAGACTTCGGAAGCGCCCTCCAGAGACACTAGCAGAAGCAATAAGAGAAGCGTACAAACACATGCGCGCTGAAGAAGACACTACCAGGTACTCGGGTTACCGACGTTCAGGAAATGGTCGGCGCGACGGTTACGATTCGCCAAGGGGTGGACGTCAGTCAGGAGGTTTCGGAAGAAACCAGCATGACTCCAGCACATACCGCCACCACGACAACAATCATCACATCGATAGAAAGCACCAACGAAACCATCAAGGGAACAACAACAATAACCAGCAACATCATCGGAATAGGGATAACGACACAAGGGAAAACAAGCAAGCTTTAATCAGAAGCCTCACCAAGAGCCTAAAGGAGATATATGTAACGGAGCCCATCTAAAAAACGTTTGAGAAACCTAAATTCTGCAACTTTCACGACGACTTCAGACATGAGACCAATCGTTGCAAAGCGTTGGTTGATAAGGTGGTCGTTTGTCTCAAGCGCGGAGAGCTAAAACACTTAAAGTCAGGGAAGGATGAATCAGGTGGGCACAAGAAGGAGAATGAAGGAGCTGAGAAGGACAAGGTTATCTATGTCTTTTCGTGGGAGAGGAGGAAGGAAATCGAGAAAGAACCATTGCTGCCATATGAAACCCTCAAGGCGCACCTTCCGCGCGAGCCTATTTACGAAAGGAAATGTGCTCCGCTAGTCGTGGAGGGTTACTTGCCTGAGTGCAGTTAATACATTAACAACATTCTTATTGACACTGGCAGTTGAGTCAATGTTATGTTCTTCCACTGCTTTGATGACCTGTCCTACAAAATGAAATGCAGTATAAGAGAGGTGGAGCAACAATTTAGAGGAATTAGTGGGGACCCCGCATGGTCAAAAGGGATACTCGGAGCAGCGCTGACCCTGCGGGATGATCATGACAGGGAAAGGGATCACACGCCGGTGGTTGACTTTAAAGTGATACGCACGGAATTGGAATACGATGCTATCCTTGGACAACCGGCGTTATCACACTTCGCCATCAGCACCTGCCTTTATCAGGGCATCATAACGCTACCTACCCCACTAGGAAAAGCCACGCTCAAGTCCAAAGTGATAGCAGAGGATTATCGACTTCAACAGGTACACGTAAACGTATATAACTAATCGTTTCGAAAATTAAAACTACAGATCGCGCGCGACCATGTAATAGTGAAATCGGTACATGCATACTTAACCAGATGGAATGCAATAAACGCGCAACCAGTCTGCGCACTTACCGCATTAAAACGAGCACAATCTTACATAATCCGAAACATAAGACGCATATTATAGTGCGCTTGCACACATACTCGCGCATTCGTTGATTTGTAACACTATTTGACTGGTATCCATAGATCTGAAGCATTCAAGCCGCGGCAAATGCGATGAAAGATGGGGCCAGTTCTTCAGGAACTAGAAATGATGAGGGAGACGAAATTGCCGGCGTGAACTATGAGTTCGAAGAGTACAAGGACGAGAAGTTGAGGGAGAGAACGTGGTAGTACGGTTGTGATCGGGATGGTTATTCCTATGTTTTGTTGTTGAAATATTTGGAAGTTTTTATGCGCATCTTGTTTAGCGCATATTTGAAATCTGTACTGATGACAATCTCTAAGCGCTTTACGCGCATTATCTATGTATGTTGATAGGTCAGATCATGTTGAGATTAGAAGAAAAGACAAGTTAGAATTAGAATCGGTAAAGATGAAGGAGGCTCGGTATGAGAGAGAATCAATAAGATTTACATTCCACAGCTTCTAGAACTCATTTACAATGCAATGGCTATCTAATTAGGACTACTTAGGTTCCTTATATAGCCCTCTTCTAAGGAACCATCATTTAAGCTTATTTCACATTAACACTATACAACTTCGGGGTCCTAACAATCTCCCCCTTAGTGTTAAATGTGAACTTTACAATATAACCTATTGAGTAATCTTGAGAGGTCCAAATGTTAGTTTCCATCGTGAGCCATCTGGTTTTGAAACTTCTACTTGATTTTCTGAAATTTGCTTAGAAGGTTTCCAGACTCCCCACGCTTTTCTTGGATCTCCCTCATGTAATGGATATTCATCCATTTCTTTGAAATACCTTCTCTTTCTTTGGCCACGAAGAATCTCAACCTGTCTTGTACGAATCCTGAGCTTCATACGATCTCTGATATGCTTTATAAACTCTCCAAGACCCATTTTCATATCAATGTCATTAAACTTGCTTTGACGAATCTTAAGATACTTCAGTGCATCCTTAAGTGTTCCATCAGAATATTTGTTCAACTCTTCAGTGCGGATGAACACTTTTTCTTTCTGAGAATTTACAAATACAAACCCTTCGGGTTCGAATTGCATTTGAAACATTCTCATATCCTTCAGTCCCTCTGTGTATTGATTCGGACAGGTTATTCGAATCTTTTTCCTATTCGCTTCGAGACCAATTTGAAAATCTTCACGTCTCATCAGTTCAATTGTCTCCATCATGTATCTTTTCACAGCTTCCAAAGCTTGAGCCTTAGCAAAAGGTCGAATGGTGATGATACTGAGGTAGTTGTAGATGTGAATGATGTCAAGCATATCCAGATTATGAAAATCAGCTTCCGTGAATTTGTATTCCTTTTCATCTTCTCTAATAACGTGGAACTGACTGATGACGTCTCTTTTATCTCTACTCCGACTCGAGTAATATTCAACACTTCTGAAATACGATATTTTCTTTGAAGCCACAAATCATCTTCATCTTTGTTGATATGTTTCCTCCACATAAACTCATACCAGTTTCTTTCACTTGCTAGAAGCAATCGTGAACCTATATAAGTAATTCTTTTACTCCTTGGTGTTTCATTAATGCAGAAGATCTTGTATGCATTTTCCTCGATGAATTTGTTTCGTAAAGTTATGAAATCATGTTCAACTCCCAATAACAATCTTTGTTCCCGATTCTTAAAGAATATATCGTGGTTGTATTTGAATCTGGAATTCATTGTTTCACTTGATGTAGATGTACCAGAAGTTGAGCTTTCTTTAGCATTTGTTGGATTCGAACTTGATGATGGTGTAGAATTTGATGATTGATCTGTAGGATTTGTCGTATCATCTGCAGGAACATTATCATCTTCAATATGATCAAAGATATCATCATCATCTTATAACAACCCGTCCTAATCCATCTGGACGAATACATTACATTTGGTACATCGCGAGGTACTTGACCTCTATATGATATGTTTTACAAACATTGCATTCGTTTTTAAAAAGACAAACTTTCATTACATCGAAAGTTGACGGCATGCATACCATTTCATAATATATCCAACTATAATTGACTTAATAATAATCTTGATGAACTCAACGACTCGAATGCAACGTCTTTTGAAATATGTCATGAATGACTCCAAGTAATATCTCTAGAATGAGAAAATGCACAGTGGAAGATTTCTTTCATACCTGAGAATAAACATGCTTTCAAGTGTCAACCTAAAGGTTGGTGAGTTCATTAGTTTATCATAAACATTCATTTCCATCATTTTAATAGACCACAAGATTTCATTTTTTTCTTCATAAATATACATCTCATATCAGGCATTTTGCAAACTGCATAGAGATAAAAATCATTCATATGGTGAACACCTGGTAACCGAACTTAACAAGATGCATATAGAATATCCCCATCATTCCGGGACTCCCTTCAGACATGATAAATTCGAAGTACTAAAGCATCCGGTACTTTGGATGGGGCTTGTTGGGCCCAATAGATTTATCTTTAGGATTCGCGTCAATTAGGGTGTCTGTTCCCTAATTCTTAGATTACCAGACTAAAAAGGGGCATATTCGGTTTAATAATCCAGCCATATAATGTAGTTTCGATTACTTGTGTCTATTTCGTAAAACAGTTACAAAAACAGCGCATGTATTCTCAGTTTCAAAAATATATATTGCAAAAGCATTTAAAAAGGGAGCAAATGAAACTCACGATACTGTATTTTGTAGTAAAAATACATATGACGATACTGAACAATGCAAGGTTGGCCTCAGATTCACGAACCTATATCATTTGTATATATTAAAACATATAATGAACATATAATGGTATTCAACCCAGTTTATATATTAATTATATGATATATTACTTATATAAATAAATAAATAGTAATGTATTTATTATTCCAATTGTTAAATATATCTGTATATGTTATTTTTATACGAAAGTAGTAATTAGATATACTTATGATATATGTAATAATTCTATTGTTATATAAATATCTTTTGTTTGCATTAATAATAATTATAATAATACTAAAGTAATGATAATAATAATGATAATGTAGTTGTTATAATAATATAGTTGTACTAATAATAATAATGATACTAGTTAGTAAAAATGATAATAGTAATAATAGTTATAATACTAATAATAATAACGAAAACAATAATAACAAAAATAATAACAATAATAATAATCATAATAATAATAATTATAATGATAATGGAAAAGAAATAAAAATATATACCATTTAAAAATGCTTTCCTAAAAAGAATTGCCCATGACAAGGCTCGAACCCGAGACCTCTCGAATACTCTCAACACTCTAAACCATTCCTCCGATTTCGTTTTTCTGAAATTATCATTACCTGATTATATTTAACATGTATCCTCTGTCATCTTCTTCATAACAACAAAATCATCACATCATCATTATCATTGACACACTCACATACGATTATCAACATCATCATCGATCATTATCATCTTTATCATAATCAAACACGAGTATCATCATCATCTTCAACTTCATATATCACCATCAATATCATATTAATATTCATCATCATGTTTCATCGTTAACATCATAACATTAATGTGCATAAAATCATAAACATAATCGGATAGCAGCAAATAACATCATCATCATCCATCGTGTATATCTTTTTCATCAACAATACCCGTCATCGATTATCGTCCTCTTCATGAATCACAATTACATCGACATCATTACATCACCCTCATCATCAACTCTTACGTTTCATCATCAACGTGATTCATTATCATCTTTGATTTCCATATCCATCATCATAATCATTCATCACGAATCACCATCATCATCAATTCATTTATATCCTTCGATAATGAGAAAGAAAAAAATATAGGAAGAGTCGCTGCTGCAATTTAAATGGGTAGTGATCTGGCCCAATTAAGCTTAAAATCATAGGCCCAATATGCTAAGCAAGTACTCAGCCCAACAATATGAAAAAAAATATTTTACGGCCCAAGAGAATTCCAGTTTGTAAGTCGTGAAAGAAACAGAAATTATATACATATTCAGTGGAAATCGAGTCATCATCCATATCTTATATTATATTACCCATCAACCTAATCATAGTGCAATATAATCATACTCTTCATCGTTCATACATCTTCACGTCGTTCACCATCAACATCAATATCATCTATCTTTCTTCTATCATCCATCATCATCTAGCTTCATCTTATTCGAGTTTTAAATTAAAACAGATACAGTAGTAGAATATTGCTGTATTCGAACAGAAAAGTAACAATAGTAAAAGGTAAACATCAATGTAGTAGTGGCTGTCGAAGGTATTGCAGGTTGCAGATGATGAAGCTGTGTTGGTGATCATGAATGGAAACAGGGAAGAGGAATGATTTGTTTGGTTTGTGATGGTGTGGTGGTTTATTATGATGCGGATGGTGATAGGTCCACGTAAAATAATAGAGAGATATGGTGAGAGAGAGAGAATGGAGAAAAGATGGGTGACGAGTGGTTGTAATTAGAAACATAAAGGTGATGGAGTGGAGATAAATGGAGAGGGTGGTGGTTCTCGTAGGTGATGGAAGGTTGGGTGGTGATGTGGATTGACGATGATGGTTTGGAAGAAGAAAGAAAAGAAAACTGCTTCGATTAATGGGGTATTCTTGATCGAATGGGTTTATTCGAGCTACTTCAAGAAAAGGAAAAATATAGGAGTATTGATCAAGTTGAATCCGTAAAACAACAATAATGGTAGTCGAATGGTTGTAGTAAGTTGTCGATGGAAATGACCAAGGTGATGATCATGGTGATTGTGTTTGTGTTTATCGAACAAGAATAGGTGCAGGAAGTGATCGATAGATAGTTTGATAGAGGTGATTATGGCATATGTATATGTATATATTGTATGCTGTAAAGGTATACATATATAATAAATATAAGATAGTGTTCATGAAAAGCATAAATAGTAACATATAATTGATTACCCAGTAAAGCTAAAACAGTAAACTCTAGTACCCGAATATTGTAGTGAGTTGTACTTTGACAAAATAAGAGAAACCAGAGATTGCAATATCTTTGATATGCATAAACAAGAAGAAACTAACAAAACACATGTGTCACTTTTGTCATTTTAAAACATTCGTGATTGATACTTGTTTTATCTCTTCTTATCGACAGTTTGTTAGGAATAATATTTCGTACCCCGCTGTAAATTAGTGACGGATAAAAGTCTTCGGAAAAATCCCATATTTTTAAATTATTTATATTTATTTATTTTGGTTATTATGGTATAAAATTCGATTGTTAATTTGTTAAATAAAAATTACATCAACTGTTCCTCTCATTTCTGGGTAAAATATAAAAAGTGTTAAAATTTAATAACTAGGTCCTAAATACATTTTTAGTAAGCCTAAAATTTATAGAACTCATTTTCGTATCATCGTTTATTTTAAAATTACATAAGTTTGAATTTAACTTGCTTAATATCAATCGAAACATCAAACAAGTATTACAATCATTTAATATTTATTTTTAATATACTTTATTTTTATATAGTTATATTTTAAATAATAATTATAATATCCTATTTTTATTTTATTAAATTTTTAATTTTTTTTAATAACAACAATATATAATACTTCAATTTATATTTCGAATTATTATTAATATATACATACACACATATCCATTTACAAGTAATTGTTCATGAATCGTCGAGAGCAGTCTGAAATGTCCCGTTCATATTGATTATAAACGTTCCATATTAATTGATTTCGTTGCGAGGTTTTGACCTCTATATGAGACGTTTTTCAAAGACTGCATTCGTTTTTAAAACAAACCATAACCTTTATTTTATCGACAAGGTTAAAAAGACACCACCTAGATTATCCAGAAATGATAATCTAAAAAATATCAAACTTACACACTACCAATACATATTGGTTTACAATATAAATATGTTACAACAAAATAGATCCCGAATGCAGTTTTAAACAATATTTATACAAGCATGCTGACACCAAATCTTGTCCATATATTAGCATGCAACAGCAGAAGCTCTTAATAATCACCTGAGAATAAACATGCTTTAAACGTCAACAAAAATGTTGGTGAGTTATAGGTTTAACCTATATATTTATCAAATCGTAATAATAGACCACAAGATTTCATATTTCAATATACATCCCATATATAGAGATAAAAATCATTCATATAGTGAACACCTGGTAACCGACCTTAACAAGATGCATATAGAATATCCCCTATCATTTCGAGACTCCCTTCGGACATGATAAATTCGAAGTACTAAAGCATCCGGTACTTTGGATTGGGCTCGTTGGGCCCAATAGATCTATCTTTAGGATTCGCGTCAATTAGGGTGTCTGTTCCCTAATTCTTAGATTACCAGACTAAAAAGGGGCATATTCGGTTTAATAATACAGCCATAGAATGTAGTTTCATTTACTTGTGTCTATTTTGTAAAACATTTATAAAACTGCATGTATTCTCATCCCAAAATATTAGATTTTAAAAGTGGGACTATAACTCACTTTTACAGATTTTTACTTCGTCGGGAAGTAAGACTTGGCCACTGGTCGATTCATGAACCTATAACAAATATGTATATATATATCAAAGTATGTTTAAAATATATTTACAACATTTTTAATACGTTTTACCGTTTTAAATTTGTTAAGTCAGCTGTCCTCGTTAGTAACCTACAACTAGTTGTCCACAGTTAGATGTACAAAAATAAATCGATATATATTATCTTGAATCAATCCACGACCCAGTGTATACACGTCTCAAGCTAGATCACAACTCAAAGTATATATATATTTGGAATCAACCTCAACCCTGTATAGCTAACTCCAACATTACTGCATATAGAGTGTCTATGGTTGTTCCAAATAAAATATATAGATGGGTCGATATGATATGTCAAAACATTTGCATACGTGTCTATGGTATCCCAAGATTACATAATATATTAGAATATATGTATTATATAATATAAATTAGCTAGGATATGATTAATATAGATTTGTTACCAATTTTCACGTAGCTACAACAAGTAAAAATATCTAATCTTGTTTTACCCATAACTTCTTCGTTTTAAATACTTTTTGAGTGATTCAAGTTGCTATGGTTTCATATTGAACTTAAGTTTATGAATCTAAACAGAAAAAGTATAAGTTTATAGTTAGAAATACAGATTACAAGTCATTTTTGTAAAGGTAGCCATTTCAGTCGAAAGAACGACGTCTAGATGACCATTTTGGAAAACATACTTCCACTTTGAGTTTAACCATGATTTTTGGATATAGTTTCATGTTCATAATAAAAATCATTTTCTTAGAAGAACAACTTTTAAATCAAAGTTTATCACAGTTTTTAATTAACTAACCCAAAACAGCCTGCGGTGTTACTACGACGGCGTATATCCGGTTTTACGGTGTTTGTCGTGTTTTCAGGTTTTAAATAATTAAGATAGCATATCATATAGATATATAACATGTGTCTAGTTGATTTTAAAATTCAATTTAGAAGGATTAACTTTTGTTTGCGAACAAGTTTAGAATTAACTAAACTATGTTCTAGTGATTACAAGTTTAAACCTTTGAATAAGGTAGTTTTATATATATGAATTGAACGATGTTATGAACATCATTACTACGTCAGGTTTTGTGGATAAACCTACTGGAAATGAGAAAAATAGATCTAGTTTCAAAGGATCCTTGGATGGCTTAAAAGTTCTTGAAGTAGAATCATGACACGAAAACAAGTTTAAGTAAGATTTCCACTCGAAATAAGATTGTTAAAGTTATAGAAATTGAATCAAATTTTGAATATGAGTATTACCTTGTATTAGAAAGATATCTTACTGTAAATAAGAAAGATTTCTTGAGATTGGATGATCACTCAAAGTGGATTTGCAAGATTAGAAGTAAGCTAGCAAACTTGGAAGTGTTGTTGGTGTGTTCTTGAGTAGTTATTTTATAACTTGGTTTATGTATGGATTTATGAACTAGATTGATCTAGATTTTGATGAATATGATGAAGAACACCTAGAACAATGGAAGAACACTTGAGAGAGAGTAGTTTAATACATGTAAGTTGCAAAATGAAAGTGTTTGTGGACACCTTCATTCACGTGAATATGCATGAGTCATATAGGCTCCATTAGTTTGTTATTTTGTGAGATATTTCATACTAGATGTTAAATGATGGTTCCCACATGGTTAGGTGACTCACATGGGCTACTAAGAGCTGATAATTGGAGTGTATATACCAATAGTAAATACATTTAGAAGCTGTGTATTGTATGAGTACAAATACGAGTGCATACGAGTAGAATTGTTGATGAAAACGAATGAGGATGTAATTGTAAGCATTTTTGTTAAGTAGAAGTACTTTGATAAGTGTCTTGAAGTCTTTCAAAAGTGTATGAATACATATTAAAAAACTACATGTTTATACATTTTAACTGAGTCGTTAAGTAACCGTTAGTCGTTACATGTAAGTGTTGTTTTAAAACCTTTAGGTTAACGATCTTGTTAAATGTTGTTAACCCATTGTTTATTATATCAAAAGAGATATTAAATTATTATATTATCATGATATTGTGATATATTAATATATCTTAGTATGATATATATACAGTTAAATGTTAATACAACGATAATCGTTACATATATGTCTCGTTTCGAAATCCTTAAGTTAGTAGTCTTTTTTTACATATGTAGTTCATTGTTAATACACTTAATGATATATTTAATTATCATTTATCATGTTTAACAAAGTGTATCAATAACTTAATATGATTCATATGTACTTAGTAAGACGTTGTTATAACGATAATATCGTTTTCGAGTTTCTTAATTCAATAGTCTCATTTTTATGTATAAAACTCATTGTTAAAATACCTATTGAGATACTTACTTATCATGATATCATGTTAACTATATATATATATATATATATATATATATATATATATATATATATATATATATATATATATATATATATATATATATATATATATATATATATATATATATATATATATATATATATATCCATATATATGTTATCATATAGTTTTTACAAATTTTATCGTTCGTGAATCACCGGTCAACTTGGGTGGTCAATTGTCTATATGAAACCTATTTCAATTAATCAAGTTTTAACAAGTTTGATTGCTTAACATGTTGGAAACACTTAATCATGTAAATAACAATTTCATTTAATATATATAAACATTCCATCGAACCTTAACAATTGGTATCTTATTTTGCTTAAGTCTTTTAACCTCACGATCCATTATTTCAACGGGTTCTTCGATGAATTGAAGTTTTTCTTTGATTTGGATTTCGTCTAACGGAATAGTGAGATCTTCTTTAGCAAAACATTTCTTCAAATTCGAGACGTGGAAAGTGTTATGTACAGCTGCAAGTTGTTGAGGTAACTCAAGTCGGTAAGCTACTGGTCCGACACGATCAATAATCTTGAATGGTCCAATATACCTTGGATTTAATTTCCCTCGTTTGCTAAATCGAACAACGCCTTTCCAAGGTCCAACTTTAAGCATGACCATCTCTCCAATTTCAAATTCTATATCTTTTCTTTTAATGTCTGCGTAGCTCTTTTGTTGACTTTGGGCGGTTTTCAACCGTTGTTGAATTTGGATGATTTTCTCGTTAGTTTCTTGTATTATCTCCGGACCCGTAATCTGTCTATCCCCCACTTCACTCCAAAAAATCGGAGACCTGCACTTTCTACCATAAAGTACTTCAAACGGTGCCATCTCAATGCTTGAATGGTAGCTGTTGTTGTAGGAAAATTCTGCTAACGGAAGGTGTTGATCCCAACTGTTTCCGAAATCAATAACACATGCTCGTAGCATGTCTTCAAGCGTTTGTATCGTCCTTTCGCTCTGCCCATCAGTTTGTGGATGATAAGTAATACTCATGTCTAGACGAGTTCCTAATGCTTGCTGTAATGTCTGCCAGAATTTTGAAATAAATCTGCCATCCCTATCAGAGATAATAGAGATTGGTATTCCATGTCTGGAGACGACTTCCTTCAAATACAATCGTGCTAACTTCTCCATCTTGTCATCTTCTCTTATTGGCAGGAAGTGTGCTGATTTGGTGAGATGATCAACTATTACCCAAATAGTATCAAAATCACTTGCAGTCCTTGGCAATTTAGTGATGAAATCCATGGTAATGTTTTCCCACTTCCATTCCGGGATTTCGGCTTGTTGAAGTAGACCTGATGGTTTCTGATGCTCAGCTTTAACCTTAGAACACGTCAAACATTCTCCTACGTATTTAGCAACATCGGCTTTCATACCCGGCCACCAAAAATGTTTCTTGAGATCCTTGTACATCTTCCCCGTTCCAGGATGTATTGAGTATCTGGTTTTATGAGCTTCTCTAAGTACCATTTCTCTCATATCTCCAAATTTTGGTACCCAAATCCTTTCAGCCCTATACCGCGTTCCGTCTTCTCGAATATTAAGATGCTTCTCCGATCCTTTGGGTATTTCATCCTTTAAATTTTCCTCTTTTAAAACACCTTGTTGTACCTCCTTTATTTGAGTAGTAAGGTTAGTGTGAATCATTATATTCATTGCTTTTACTCCAATGGGTTCTCTGTCCTTTTTGCTCAAGGCGTCGGCTAACACAGTTGCCTTCCCATGGTGGTAACGAGTCTCAAAGTCGTAATCATTCAACAATTCAATCCACCTGCGCTGCCTCATGTTCAGTTGATTCTGATTAAATATATGTTGACGACTTTTGTGGTCGGTATATATAATACTTTTGACCCCATATAAGTAGTTCCTCCAAGTCTTTAATGCAAAAACAACTGCGCCTAGTTCCAAATCATGCGTCGTATAATTCTGCTCGTGAATCTTCAATTGTCTAGACGCATAAGCAATTACTTTCGTTCGTTGCATTAATACACAACCGAGACCTTGCTTTGAGGCGTCACAATATATCACAAAATCATCATTCCCTTCAGGTAATGAAAATATAGGTTCCGTAGTTAACTTTTTTCTTCAACAATTGAAATGCTTTTTCTTGTTCATCCTTCCATTCAAATTTCTTCCCTTTATGCATTAATGCAGTCAAGGGTTTTGCTATTTTGGAAAAATCTTGGATGAATCTTCTGTAGTAACCAGCTAGTCCTAAAAATTGGCGTATATGTTTCGGAGTTTTCGGGGTTTCCCACTTTTCAACGGTTTCAATCTTTGCTGGATCCACCTGAATACCTTCTTTGTTCACTATATGACCGAGGAATTGAACTTCTTCCAACCAAAATGCACACTTTGAAAACTTAGCGTACAGTTTTTCTTTCCTTAACAACTCTAGCACTTTTCTAAAACGTTCTTCGTGCTCTTGGACATTCTTTGAGTAAATAAGTATATCATCGATGAAAATAATGACAAACTTGTCAAGGTATGGTCCACACACTCAGTTCATGAGGTCCATGAATACAGCTGGTGTGTTAGTCAACCCAAATGGCATAACCATAAACTCGTAATGACCGTAACGCGTCCTAAAAGCAGTCTTCGGAATCTCATCCTCCTTCACCCGCATTTAATGATATCCGGAACGTAAATCAATCTTCGAATAAACCGACGAGCCTTGTAGTTGATCAAATCAGTCGTCGATTCTTGGTAGTGGGTAGCGGTTCTTGATGGTAAGTTTGTTCAACTCTCGGTAGTCAATACACAACCTAAATGTACCAACCTTCTTCTTGACAAACAAAACAGGAGCTCCCCACGGTGATGTGCTTGGTCGAATGAAACCACGCTCTAAAAGTTCCTGTAACTGACTTTGTAATTCTTTCATTTCGCTGGGTGCGAGTCTGTATGGAGCACGAGCTATTGGTGCAGCTCCTGGTACAAAGTCTATTTGAAATTCAACGGATCGATGTGGGGGTAATCCCGGTAATTCTTTCGGAAATACATCGAGAAATTCTTTTGCGACGGGAACATCACTGATGTTCTTTTCTTCAGGTTTAAGTTCCTTGATGTGTGCTAGAATGACGTAACAACCTTTTCTTATTAGTTTTTGCGTCTTTAAACTACTAATAAGATTTAATTTCGCGTTGTTCTTTTCTCCGTACACCACTAAAGGTTTTTCTTTTTCACGCATAATGCGAATCGCATTTTTGTAACAAACGATATCTGCTCTCAACTTTTTCAACCAGTCCATGCCAATTATTATATCAAAACTCCCTAACTTGACTGGTATTAAATCAATTTTAAGTGTTTCATCCCCCAGTTTAATTTCTCTATCCCGACATATATTATCTGCTGAAATTAATTTTCTGTTTGCTAATTCGAGTAAAAATTTATTATCCAAATGTGTCAGTGGACAACTTAATTTAGCACAAAAATCTTTACTCATATAGCTTCTATCCGCACCCGAATCAAATAAAACATAAGCAGATGTATTGTCAATAAAAACATACCCGTAACAAGCTCCGGGTCTTCCAGCGCTTCTGCCGTATTAATATTGAAAACTCCTCCGTGGCCTTGCCCATTAGTATTTCCTTGGTTTGGGCAATTTCTAATAATGTGGCCAGGTTTTCCACATTTATAACAAACCACGTCGACATTATTTGTTCCGACATTATTTGTTTCTTTATTTTTGTTGTTCTTTGGTCCGTAAATCTCACATTTTGCCGCGCCATGACCACCTCTCTTACACTTGGTGCAAAATATTGTGCAAAATGCATTCGGATGGTACTCTGCACACCTGAAGTATGGTTGTTTATGTTGTTTGTTGTTATTGCGGTTGTTGTTAGGATTGTTATTGTTGTTGAAACGGTTGTTGTAGTTGTTGCTGTTGTTGGGACGTTTGTTGTAGTTATTGTTAGGATTGCGGTTATTGTTGCCATTGTTGTTGCGGTTGTTATGATTGTTATTGTGATTATGGTTGTGATTGTTGTTGTTGTTGTATTGGTGACCCTTGTCACTGGTTTCTTCCCACTTTCTCTTGAGTTATTTCGTGTTGGCTTCTTCGGCCACCTGCTCTTTAATTCTTCCATCAATCTGATTTATGAGTTTATGAGCCATTCGACTTGCCTTTTGTATGGAAGCGGGCTCGTGTGAACTCACATCTTCTTGAATCCTTACTGGTAACCCTTTTACAAACGCGTTAATCTTCTCTTCTTCATCTTCGAACGCTCCCGGACACAATAGGCACAACTCCGTGAATCGTCGTTCATATGTGGTAATGTCGAACCCTTGTGTTCGTAACTCTCTAAGTTCTACCTTGAGCTTATTGACTTCATTTCTAGGATGGTACTGGTCGTTCATCAATTGCTTGAATGCCGGCCACGGTAGTGCGTAAGCAGCATTTTGTCCTACCTGTTCAAGATAGGTATTCCACCATGTTAACGCAGTACCTGATCATATACATAGCATTGTATATGTATATTTTATTTTCTAAAAGCTAAGGACAGAACTACGCGGATTATAAGGCACAGTTATGCAATATTCGCTGAAAATAAATACTGCGGTTATGTATTCGCTGAAATACCAAACTGCGGTTTGATCCGCTGACTTTCCGCGGAGAGCCGAGCATCTCGCAGACCGCGGATATCACGGATACTATAAATAGGGAGCTTGACCTCTCATTTATGGGTTGTTGATTCTCTGCCATTTGCCTAAGCCTTTGTAGATTTCACTTGTGACTTTGCCCAAGGACTTCTTACATTGAGTTAAGGTGAATCATGCTAATCGATAACGAAGACCGGGTCGGGGTGGTTGATCACTTGATAGTTAAAGTGAAAAACGATCATCGGGGCCCAAAATAATCATCGAACATCCCATCCTCCATTATAATCTTATTGCACTCAATCCGTAATTAAGCAACATCATTAATTAAGGATTGATCAATTGGCGCCATCCGTGGGACACGTTTTACGAATTAAACTGAAAATTTTTGTTTTACGCTGTTAAACAATTAATTAGGCGGTTTAATTTCAATCGTGTTTTTGTTGCGATGATTTGCAGGTGCGTGTTTTCAAATTGGCAGTAAATAATGAATAACATTGGCGATAATAGTAATAACATGGCCACTATGCGAATGAATGTCCAAAAAAGAGGAAAGAAGCGAAAATCTGCCAAAATGTATCATAATTGGCAATCAGCGCCAATTAGCTTTCCAAAAATGCAGAGCGACGATTTTTCTGAAATGCCGATAATAGTATCGTGTAAAATTGCGGACGCTAATATCACAGTGATGAAAGTTCATGTTGATAATGGTAGTAGCGTTGATATTATTTACGAACAATGTTTCGCTAAGTTGCCAGAGGATATTAAAGCAAATCTGCAAACGACTGCGGTTTCGCTAACCGGTTTTGCAGGAGAATTTTCGCTACCAATCGGTGTCTTGTCGCTGAACATCGAGCTAGCCGATGTAAATGATAATGCTTTAGCGCGACAAGCACAGCTATATTTCTATGTTATGCGAGCTTCTTCTCGCTATAACATGTTGCTAGGAAGGACCTCTATAAGCAAATTTGGAATTGTACCGTCCACAATTCATGGCATGATTAAATTTCCAACATATAAAGGATCCGCAATATGTTCAGCGAGCATAGTGCCTATTTGCGCGGCTGTCAATGTAATAACCGCAGGTCAGAAACCTGAGGATACTGCGGATAAGGAGGATAGCATGGAAATAGTTAATCCTGCATATCCAGAACAGAAAATCAAAGTAGGTCGCAATCTTAGTGCGGATACTCGAAAGCAAATTGTGCAATTACTTGATGAATATATGGATGTTTTTGCCTGGTGCGAAAATGATATGACCGGTGTTGGTGAAAAGCGAAGGGGTATGGCCCCAGATCGCGTCAAATGGTTGTGCGAAGAAGTCACAAAATTAGTCCGAGCTGGAATTTTGCTCGAAGTACAATATCAGTCATGGATCGCGAATCCAGTATTGGTGAAAAAACCAGATAATTCCTGGCGAATGTGTATTGACTACAAAGATCTGAATAAAGCGTGCACCAAAGATAATTATCCGCTGCCAGAAATTGATTTAAAGGTGGAATCTTTTCATTTCCATATAAATGTTTTCTGGATGCGGCAAGAGGTTATCATCAAACCCCTATGGCGCAAGAGGACGCAGATAAAACCGCGTTTCACACAGGCAAAGGCATATATTGTTATATAATGATGCCTTTTGGACTAATCAATGCGGGTGCGACATATCAGCGCTTGATTGACACCGCGTTTGATAAGCAAATAGGGCGTAATCTTGAGGCCTATGTCGATGATTTAGTCATCAAAAGTACAACGCAAGAGCGAATCGTTGAAGATATACGCGAAACATTTGATAAACTGCGTGAGATAAACATGAAGCTCAATCCGCTGAAATGCAGTTTCGGCGAAACTGAAGGAAAGTTTTTAGGATATCTTGTTACGGAACAAGGTATTCAAGCTAATCCAAAAAAGATCGCGGCTATCGAAAATATGACCGCGCCAAAGACGGTTAAGGAAGTGCAAAGTTTAACAGGCAAATTGGCTGCTCTAACGCGTTTTTTGTCTAAAGCTGCTAAGCGACAATTGCCATTTTTCAAAACTTTAAAAGGTTACTTGAAGCAGAAGAATTTTGTTTGGACCGCTGAAGCAGATTTTGCGTTTCAGGAGATGAAAAACCTGTTGAAAACTTTGCCTACACTAACAGCGCCAATTCATGGCGAAATTCTCTATCTATATATTTCAGTAGCAAATGAAGCGTTTGGCTCAGTCTTGATAGCGGAAAGGAACAAAATACAAAAGTAGTGTATTTTGTTAGCAAAGCTCTTACAGGAAGCGAAATAAACTATGCACCGATCGAAAAGTTTGTATATGCCCTCATTTTAACAACACGAAGGTTACGTAGATATTTTCAGGGGCATCCAGTGCATGTGCTAACCAATCTGCCAATCAGGCAAGTCTTAACAAAATCGGAGATTACCGGTAGACTCGCATTATGGGCAGTGGAGTTGGGTGCCTATCAAATATCCTACTTTCCTCGAAGTGCGGAAAAAGGTCAAGTTATGGCAGATCATCTCGTAGAGCTGTCTGGAGAGTTGGAAGTAATTAATGAGCGAACCGCGCTAAAACCAGCAGTTAATGAAACTTGAGAGTTATATACTGATGGTGCTTCTTGTGCGGAAGGTGCAGGTGCGGGTTTAGTTTTGGTAAGTTCTAACGGTGAAGAGCACACTTACGCACTGCGGTTTAATTTTGATGTGACAAACAATGAGGCAGAATATGAAGCATTGCTTGCAGGCTTAAATATCGCGCAAAAAATGAATATTGTTAAGTTGCGTGCATTTACAGATTCGCAACTAGTAGCGAATCAGTTTAGCGGATCTTTTGAAGCGCATGATCCTTCTATGCAGAAGTACTTGCAACTGCTAAAAGAAACTACTGCGCGGTTCGAATACTTTGAACTCGCGCAAGTGCCTAGAAGTCAAAACAAAAAGGTAGATGCTTTGAGCAAATTAGCCGCTCTAACATTTTCGCATTTTCAAAAACAAGTATGGGTTAAGGAATTGCCAAGTAAGTCAATTGATAGTGATTTAATGGTAGCATCTGTTACAGAGGCGCAGCCAAATTGGATGGAACCAATCCTGCAATATATTCGCAATGATATTTTGCCAGAGGATAGTCTCGAAGCTCATTTAGTGCGAGAGCGAACGCCGATGTATCTCATACAAGATGATGTCTTATATCGCAAATCGTACTGCGGACCGATGATGCGGTGTGTTGGTCCAATTGAGGCGAAAATGCTTGTTGAAGAAGTGCATAATGGTACTTGTGCGCTACATTCAGGATACAAGACTATTGCTGTGAAAATTATGCGGATGGGATACTTTTGGCCGTCCCTATACCGCGATGTGGCAAAAATTGTTAAACGCTGTAAAAGTTGCCAAAGGCATGCTCCGCAGAATCGAATGCCGCGGCATGATATGATCCCTGTTAATTCGCCATGGCCGTTTAGTAAATGGGCCATTGACATTGTGGGGCCATTTTCTGCAGGACCTGGCAATGGTAAATTCCTAATCGTTGCAATTGATTATTTTACTAAATGGGTTGAAGCGAAAGCGGTTCACACAGTCACTGGTGTGCAGGTGCGAAATTTTGTGTGGGAATACATTGTGTGCAGATTTGGTATTCCGCGAGAATTGGTTAGCGATAATGGCGCACAAATAGCGAAAAATCCATTTAAGACATGGTGCACTGACTTAAACATAATACAAAAGTTCACGTCAGTAGCGCACCCGCAAGCTAATGGTTTATGCGAGGTAACAAATCGCGATATTGTAAGCGGAATAAAAAAGAGGTTGTGCGAAAGGCGAACTGGTTGGGTAGATGAATTACCCAATGTCTTATGGGCACATCGTACAACTTTCAAAAAGAGTACAGGTGAAACACCATTTAGCCTGGTTTATGGCTCTGAGGCAGTAATCCCCGCTGAAATTTTAGTACCAACGCATCGAATCGCTAACTTTGATGAAGAAGCAAATGATGCTGCGTTGTGCGAAAATCTCAATTTTATAGAAGAGCGGAGATTAATAGCTGCTACCAGAGAAGCGAATAATAAACAGCAAATTGCTAAGTATTATAATAAAAGAGTGCGAGTTTTATCATTCGCTATAGGTGAATGGGTGTTGCGTAATAATGAGGCAAGCAGAGCAGAAAAGCTAGGCAAATTGGGTCCTAATTGGGAAGGCCCTTATCAAATTGTGGGAATTAATGCGGTAGGCTCATATAAGCTCACGGACGTGGAAGGGCGAACTTTGCCTAATGCATGGCATGCTGTCCTTTTAAAGCGATATTATGCATAGTTTTGCAGAAATTAACAATTGTATATGTAAAAAATCGCGAAAATTATATTCAATACACATGGCTGAAATACTTATTAAGTGTCCTTGTTTTTAATTTTTTGCAAGTCTTGATCACGCTTGTTAAAATTTTAAGAATACTCACTTGTAAAAGTATGCGAAAGTTCTAATGCGAATAAATATGATATGTTTTGAAGTTAATTTCATATTTTTATATTCCGCATTGTTTATATAGCAAAGTGATGAAATTGCCCACTTTTGCACGCGAATTATTGCGAAAGGAATATTATCTCCTAAATATTTGATCTTGCCAATATTTAGATGCTTCGCAATGCTGATTACATACCTAAGGATCGTTACGACGGACTTAGAAGATTCATAACGTATAAGTATATACGCATACAAATTGTTTCACGAAAGTACGCGCTTATTATGTGCACAATAATAAAGTGTTGGAAATTGCAAAGGACAAGTTTGTGTTATGAATATTGCTAAAATAAAAAGCGCTGTATAAATATTGAGTACTCGCAAATAAAGATAAAACGCTGAAATTTTATTAACAAAACCGCAGAGATAGCTGCGTGCTATATTACATATCCCTAATCTAATTTTGACAAGTAAAGTGCTATGATGTCTTGAGCAGTAGCATCCTCTGCATAACTAATAGCAACGACTTTGTCAATAGGGATATCCGCTAACTTAGCTTCTGCCACAGCAGCTGCGTTCTGTGCGTCTTCAAGAGCACAAATGCGGTCACTAATTGCGGAGGGAAGAGGGTCTGGTATGGTGCAAAGCGGTGTAATTTCATGCAGAAACTTTACCCTTTCGCGCAATTGCAAGGCAGATGCATAAGTTGTGAACTGCGCGTTCACGGGTGCTGAATTAAGCACCTTTTTCGAAAACTCCGGTAAGTGTTGGCGGAGTAGAGAAAATTCATGCTTTGCATCAGCCGCTTTAGCCAGAGCATTATCCCGCTCTGCGGTGAGCTGAAACTTGAGTGAGGAAATAGAAGATTCCAGTTTCTTCTCATTTTCAGCAGCGGCTGAAACTTGAGATTGCAAATCCTCTGCGGTAGTCTTCGCCGCAGCAAGTTGATAAGCTAAGTCAACAGCGCGCTTCTCGCTATTTTCAGCTCTGATCCGCTCTGAATTATATTTTTGCTGCTCAGTGTCGAGGATGTCGAAGAATTTTTCTTCGCGCAAAATCATATCATATGCCGAGTTAAAGCACATGTAAAAGTTTTGTACAAAACTATTATGTGCATCAACGGCAGAGCGTTTGGCGAATTCACGACGAAGTTCGCTCGGAATTGCAAGCTTCATTTGTTCGCGCTGATCTGCAGCAGCGCCAGGAGAAGCGTAAGTATATCCCGATAACCCATCAATTCGCACTCCATATGAATCAGGAGGAGTGCGAAGAAGCTCTGTGATCTGCGCCACAGTGTTCGGGCTGGGAAACAAAGGATTGAAGGATGCGCCTTCTGCAAACAAAAAAAGAAACGCGGATTATAATCATAACAATAAATATTTCAGATAAAGGTATGAGATCATGGTTATTAGATTTATACCTGTTTGTTGTTCTCCTTCATAATCCGCTGATATCAGATTATCGAAAAGGGGAGAACTTTGTTTGGCCCTCTTGCTTTGCGTAGAAGGCGGGTTTTCGAGCGGTCGTTTACCAGTACTTGACTGGGGCGGTGGTGACTTTGCCGTTAAATCCACAAGAGGAATGTCAGGCTTCTCTTGTTTAATTTGACGGCCGGATAATACTGACTTCGCCTCCGGGCTTACGAGTAGCTTGTTAATTAGCGTTTTTGGGTCCACCTTTCGATCAACTTCATCCATCTTCATGATTAATGATTAAAGGTTGTGATTGCCGACTTGATAATGTTTCAAAGAGAACAAATGAATTGAGAATAAGCGAAAGAAAGTGAGAATAGCGAGGGTAAGTGTGACGTTGGTGATTGTGAACCACAATATATATAGGCGAATGCAAGGGGTAATCAAGTGTTTTAATTATCCGTTGTAAAAAACTCAAACGGTAATATTTGAGTTAGCAGGAAACAACGGTAACTTTTACAACGGTAACTATGCTAACGCGACATTAATTAAAGCGGACAATAACTGCGAACATTGCGAATTTTAGAGTTTATCATGATGCATTTGCTTAGCGAAAATACATCATAATAAACTGGGGGGACTTGATCATATACATAGCATTGTATATGTATATTTTATTTTCTAAAAGCTAAGGACAGAACTACGCGGATTATAAGGCACAGTTATGCAATATTCGCTGAAAATAAATACTGCGGTTATGTATTCGCTGAAATACCAAACTGCGGTTTGATCCGCTGACTTTCCGCGGAGAGCCGAGCATCTCGCAGACCGCGGATATCACGGATACTATAAATAGGGAGCTTGGCCTCTCATTTATGGGTTGTTGATTCTCTGCCATTTGCCTAAGCCTTTGTAGATTTCACTTGTGACTTTGCCCAAGGACTTCTTACATTGAGTTAAGGTGAATCATGCTAATCGATAACGAAGACCGGGTCGGGGTGGTTGATCACTTGATAGTTAAAGTGAAAAACAATCGTCGGGGCCCAAAATAATCATCGAACATCCCATCCTCCATTATAATCTTATTGCACTCAATCCGTAATTAAGCAACATCATTAATTAAGGATTGATCAGTACCTGTGAAGGTATGCGTAGCGTACTTAACTTTGTCCTCTTCAGTACACTTACTTATGGTAAACACCGATTCGAGTTTCTCGGTCCACCGTTTCAATCCAATTGGTCCTTCGGTTCCATCAAATTCCAAAGGTTTGCAGGCAGTGAATTCTTTGTAGGAGCATCCTACACGATTTCTTGTGGAATTAGTTCCACTTCTAGATCCAGAGTTATTGTTATTTTGCATCGCAGCCTATACTGCGGCTATGTTTGCCGTAAGGAAAACACGGAAGTTTTCCTCGCCCATGTTCAAATTCTGACGAGTCGCCGGTGCCATTTCCTTCAAAAATAGCCCAAAAGAATTAAGTTAATCATATAGAATTTTAAGAGTAGTCAATAGTATTTCGTAGCATAGTATGAACTCATTTATAAAAGCTTTTTCTTCATATTAGCGTTTTATAGTTTTAATTCGGGTAGTACCTACCCGTTAAGTTCATACTTAATAGCTAATATACAATTCAACTACTACAATTCTATATGAAAAAACTGATTATAATAAAATTTCGCGTTCAAATTTTATACAATATTTTACAAACTTACAATACCGCTATTATATATATAGGATAAAATATAGCACCTAATAACATTGCTACTCGGCAGCTATAAAGGCAATTCTAGTTAATACGCAAGTCATTCAACAAAAGAAATAAAGAAACGTAATTCATAAGTCCCGAAACAAGTCATGCATTCTGGTTTTACTAAGACGACTTCCCATCCTTGGTCTTGTGGAAAGTAACCGTTATGACCATTGGCTAGGCAGCATGTTGTAATGTCGTCAAAAGGACGAGGGTTTCGTAATGTCCAACAGCCCCGTAATAATCTAAAAACCTTGTTTCTCACCCAAACTACTGAATCCGTCACTTGTGGAAAGGTTTTATTTAAAAGTTGTATTCTGATGTTCTTTTTCTCACTTTGGTAAGAATCGAACATCACTAACCCGTAAGCATGTTAGAAGCTCTTTCTAACTCACGAAATCCTATGTTGGGATATGTTGAGTCAAAATAGGTTCTTAACCCGTAGCGTAAAATTGCATTTGTGTTCCCGCATTTAACGCTTTAAAGAAAACACGACGTAACTTACGGTCTCCCCAATGTGATATACCCCACCTATCAAAGGAAAGCCTTTTATAAACTAAGGCATTTCTGGAAAGTCTTTCAAATGTTTGACAAGTTAATTTCGCCATAACTAATTGTGCTGATGAATTCTGACCGACTCTAGACAAGATTTCTTCAATCATATCCTCTGGTAGGTCTTCTAAAATATTCGGTTGTCTACCCTTAACGTCCATTTTGTTTTTTATACTGTAAAATAGACAAGGATTAGATTTGTAAAAGATAATTAACAAACAATACAAGCAATTTTTACATAGAACATTAAAGTACAAGCACATTACAATACATATAATACACAACATGATTACAACCCTCTAATCTGAATCACTGGTTTCTTCTTCTTTGGAATTGGTTTGTTTTCCTAATTTTCTAGGGATATATGGTGTTCCTCTAATACGAGCCGTCGTTTTCCACAATGGTTTAGAAAAACCTGGTGGTTTAGAGGTTCCCGGGTTATTGTTACAATTTGGGAGATACAGATGTTGCCGATACATATAAAGTTCATCGGGGTTGGAATCAGGTTTCTCTATTTTTACACCTTTTCCCTTATTATTTTCTTTTGCTATATTAAATTGGGTCGAGGTAATTTCTATAACATCATCAGAATCCTTATCGAGATCCGATTCATCGAAAAATTGGTAATCTTCCCAATATTTTGCTTCCTCGGCAAAAACACCATTGACCATTTTTAACTTTGGTCCGTTGGTTGAGGATTTTCTTTTATTTAAATGATTTACTGTAGGTATCAATATTTCTTCCTCCGGAACCTCTTCTTCTTCTGGTTCTTCCTCCTCCAGTTCCTCCTCTTCCGGTTCCTCTTCTTCCGGTTCCTCTTCTTCCGATTCCTCCTCTTCCGGTTCTTCTTCGGGAATTTGTGAATCTTCCCAAATTATATTTGACTCTTCATTATTATTAGGTGAGTTGATGGAATTTGTACTAGTGCTAGACATCTATCACACAATATCAAACACAGTAAGAGGTTAATATATCACAAATATTTACATGTTAATAATATATAGTTTCCAACAAAAGTGTTAAGCAATCATTTTTAAAGAAAACACGGTCGAAGTCCAGACTCACTAATGTATCCTAACAAACTCGATAAGACACACTAATGCAAATTTCTGGTTCTCTAAGACCAACGCTCGGATACCAACTGAAATGTCCCGTTCTTATTGATTATAAACGTTAAATATTAATTGATTTCATTGCGAGGTTTTAACCTCTATATGAGACATTTTTCAAAGACTGCATTCGTTTTTAAAACAAATGTTAACCTTTATTTTATCAACAAGGTTAAAAAGACACCACCTAGATTATCCAGAAATGATAATCTAAAAAATATCACACTTACACACTACCAATACATATTGGTTTACAATATAAATATGTTACAACAAAATAGATCCCGAATGCAGTTTTAAACAATATTATACAAGCATGCTGACACCAAATCTTGTCCAAATATTAGAATGCAACAGTGGAAGCTCTTAATAATCACCTGAGAATAAACATGCTTTAAACGTCAACAAAAATGTTGGTGAGTTATAGGTTTAACCTATATATTTATCAAATCGTAATAATAGACCACAAGATTTCATATTTCAATAGACATCCTATACATAGAGATAAAAATCATTCATATGGTGAACACCTGGTAACCGACCTTAACAAGATGCATATAGAATATCCCCTATCATTCCGGGACTCCCTTCGGACATGATAAATTCGAAGTACTAAAGCATCCGGTACTTTGGATTGGGCTCGTTGGGCCCAATAGATCTATCTTTAGGATTCGCGTCAATTAGGTTGTCTGTTCCCTAATTCTTAGATTACCAGACTAAAAAGGGGCATATTCGGTTTAATAATCCAGCCATAGAATGTAGTTTCATTTACTTGTGTCTATTTTGTAAAACATTTATAAAACTGCATGTATTCTCATCCCAAAATATTAGATTTTAAAAGTGGGACTATAACTCACTTTTACAGATTTTTACTTTGTCGGGAAGTAAGACTTGGCCACTGGTCGATTCACGAACCTATAACAAATATGTACATATATATCAAAGTATGTTCAAAATATATTTACAACATTTTTAATACGTTTTACCGTTTTAAATTTATTAAGTCAGCTGTCCTCGTTAGTAACCTACAACTAGTTGTCCACAGTTAGATGTACAGAAATAAAACGATATATATTATCTTGAATCAATCCACGACCCAGTGTATACACGTTTCAGGCTAGATCACAACTCAAAGTATATATATTTTTGGAATCAACCTCAACCCTGTATAGCTAACTCCAACATTACTGCATATAGAGTGTCTATGGCTGTTCCAAATAATATATATAGATGGATCGATATGATATGTCAAAACATTTGCATACGTGTCTATGGTATCCCAAGATTACATAATATATTAGAATATATGTATTATACAATATAAGTTAGCTAGGATATGATTAATATAGATTTGTTACCAATTTTCACGTAGCTACAACAAGTAAAAATATCCAATCTTGTTTTACCCATAACTTCTTTGTTTTAAATCCGTTTTGAGTGTTCAAGTTGCTATGGTTTCATATTGAACTTAAGTTTATGAATCTAAACAGAAAAAGTATAAGTTTATAGTCAGAAATACAGATTACAAGTCGTTTTTGTAAAGGTAGTCATTTAAGTCGAAAGAACGGCGTCTAGATGACCATTTTGAAAAACATACTTCCACTTTGAGTTTAGCCATGATTTTTGGATATAGTTTCATGTTCATAATAAAAATCATTTTCCCAGAAGAACAACTTTTAAATCAAAGTTTATCATAGTTTTTAATTAACTAACCCAAAATAGCCCGCGGTGTTACTACGACGGCGTATATCCGATTTTACGGTGTTTGTCGTGTTTTCAGGTTTTAAATCATTAAGTTAGCATATCATATAGATATATAACATGTGTCTAGTTTATTTTAAAATACAAGTTAGAAGGATTAACTTTTGTTTGCAAACAAGTTTAGAATTAACTAAACTATGTTCTAGTGATTACAAGTTTAAACCTTTGAATAAGGTAGTTTTATATATATGAATCGAATGATGTTATGAACATCATTACTACCTCAAGTTTTATGGATAAACCTACTCGAAATGAGAAAAATAGATCTAGCTTCAAAGGATCCTTGGATGGCTTGAAAGTTCTTGAAGTAGAATAATGACACGAAAACAAGTTCAAGTAAGATTTCCACTCGAAATAAGATTGTTAAAGTTATAGAAATTGAATCAAAGTTTGAATATGAGTATTACCTTGTATTAGAAAGATATCTTACTGTAAATAAGAAAGATTTCTTAAGATTGGATGATCACTCAAAGTGGATTTGCAAGATTGGAAGTAAGCTAGAAAACTTGGAAGTGTTGTTGGTGTGTTCTTGAGTAGTTGTTTTATAACTTGGTTTATGTATGGATTTATGAACTAGATTGAGCTAGATTTTGATGAAGATGATGAAGAACACTTAGAACAATGGAAGAACACTTGATAGAGAGTAGTTTAATGCATGTAAGTTGCAAAATGAAAGTGTTTGTGGACACCTTCATTCACGTGAATATGCATGAGTCATATAGGCTCCATTAGTTTGTTATTTTGTGAGATATTTCATACTAGATGTTAAATGATGGTTCCTACATGGTTAGGTGACTCACATGGGCTACTAAGAGCTGATCATTGGAGTGTATATACCAATAGTAAATACCTTTAGAAGCTGTGTATTGTACGAGTACAAATACGAGTGCATACGAGTAGAATTGTTGATGAAAATGAATGAGGATGTAATTGTAAGCATTTTTGTTAAGTAGAAGTACTTTGATAAGTGTCGTGAAGTCTTTCAAAAGTGTATGAATACATATTAAAAAACTACATGTATATACATTTTAACTGAGTCGTTAAGTCACTGTTAGTCGTTACATGTAAGTGTTGTTTTAAAACCTTTAGGTTAACGATCTTGTTAAATGTTGTTAACCCATTGTTTATTATATCAAAAGAGATATTAAATTATTACATTATCATGATATTGTGATATATTAATATATCTTAGTATGATATATATATAGTTAAATGTTATTACAACGATAATCGTTACATATATGTCTCGTTTCGAAATCCTTAAGTTAGTAGTCTTGTTTTTACATATGTAGTTCATTGTTAATACACTTAATGATATATTTACTTATCATTTATCATGTTTAACAAAGTGTATCAATATCATAATATGATTCATATGTACATAGTAAGACGTTGTAATAACGATAATCGTTATATATATCGTTTTCGAGTTTCTTAATTCAATAGTCTCATTTTTATGTATAAAACTCATTGTTAAAATACCTATTGAGATACTTACTTATCATGATATCATGTTAACTATATATATATATATATATATATATATATATATATATATATATATATATATATATATATATATATCATCATGTAGTTTTTACGAATTTGTAACGTTCGTGAATCGCCGGTCAATTTGGGTGGTCAATTGTCTATATGAAACCTATTTCAATTAGTCACGTCTTAACAAGTTTGATTTCTTAACATGTTGGAAACACTTAATCATGTAAATATCAATTTCATTTAATATATATATAAACATGGAAAAGTTCGGGTCACTACAGTACCTACCCGTTAAATAAATTTTGTCCCGAAATTTTAAGCAGTTGGAGGTGTTGACGTATCTTCTGGAAATAAGTGCGGGTATTTCTTCTTCATCTGATCTTCTCATTCCCAGGTGAACTCGGGTCTTCTACGAGCATTTCATCAAACCTTAACAATTGGTATCTTGTTTTGCTTAAGTCTTTTAACCTCACGATACATTATTTCGACGAGTTCTTCGATGAATTGAAGTTTTTCGTTAATTTAGATTTCGTCTAACGGAATAGTGAGATCTTCTTTAGCAAAACATTTCTTCAAATTCTAGACGTGTAAAGTGTTATGTACAGCCGCGAGTTGTTGAGGTAACTCAAGTCGGTAAGCTACTGGTCCGACACGATCAATAATCTTGAATGGTCCAATATACCTTGGATTTAATTTCCCTCGTTTACCAAATCGAACAACGCCTTTCCAAGGTGCAACTTTAAGCATGACTATCTGTCCAATTTCGAATTCTATATCTTTTCTTTTAATATCAGCGTAGCTCTTTTGTCGACTTTGGGTGGTTTTCAACCGTTGTTGAATTTGGATGATCTTCTTGATAGTTTCTTGTATTATCTCCGGACCCGTAATCTGTCTATCCCCCATTTCACTCTAACAAATCGGAGACCTGCACTTTCTACCATAAAGTGCTTCAAACGGCGCCATCTTAATGCTTGAATGGTAGCTGTTGTTGTAGGAAAATTCTGCAAACGGTAGGTATCGATCCCAACTGTTTTCGAAATCAATAACACATGCTCGTAGCATGTCTTCAAGCATTTGTATCGTCCTTTCGCTCTGCCCATCAGTTTGTGGATGATAGGCAGTACTCATGTCTAGACGAGTTCCTAATGCTTGCTGTAATGTCTACCAGAATCTTGAAATAAATCTACCATCCCTATCAGAGATAATAGAGATTGGCATTCCATGTCTGGAGACGACTTCCTTCAAATACAATCGTGCTAACTTCTCCATCTTGTCATCTTCTCTTATTGGTAGGAAGTGTGCTGATTTGGTGAGACGATCAACTATTACCCAAATAGTATCAAAACCACTTGCAGTCCTTGGCAATTTAGTGATGAAATCCATGGTAATATTTTTCCATTTCCATTCCGGGATTTCGGGTTTTTTGTAATGACCCGCACTTTTTCGATCGTTCTATACTTATAAGATTAATATTTACATAAATTAAACCTTACCAACATGATAATCAATCCAAATTGTTGAGACTTATGTTTTCGAAAAGAGTTTTACACAACGTTTGACCGTCTAGTTTGACCGATGATATCACGAACTATATAACATATGATAATTATATGTTGGTGTATATATATATGTATATATACATATTTAACATGATCCAAGAATGTTTTAATATCTCATTTTGTATTAATAACAATAAGTTATAAGTATATTTTGAAACTACTAACTTAAGTTTTCAAAACGATAACCATACGTAACGTTATTTGACATAAATACTTATAACATATAATGTTTATACATATATCGTATAAGTAATGTATTTAATCACTTTTAAGGACTTAAATACATAAAACAATATAAGTATATTCACAAAAGATAGCTATATTTGAATTCTCATTCCATTTTTCACAAGATTTCTATACGTATATCTAGAGTACATGTACTCGTATCATACCTAACCTCTATACGTATTTACTATTGGTATATACACATCAAATCACCACCAACCAGCCCTTGTTCAATGCCTTATGTATAAGGTAACTACTTTTGTTATCTAGTATGACAATTTCACATGATTAAAAGATTTTTTCACAAAATTACAAACTTATACACCTTTTACACCACCATTTATACTCCATTCCATTTTCATTTTACTACACATTTCCTTTAACTAAAACACACACACTTTTAAGAGCCTTAACCTCCATAACCATTCAGCTAATATCCATGAAGATCTATCCATAAAAACATCACTTAATCACCATAAGAAAACTCTTACAAAAATACTTCAAGAATCCTTCCAAGAACACAAGTTTACTTCCAATCTTTCATCCAATTCCATCACCCTTTTGGTTCTAGGTTCTTACTCCTCTTTTACAGCAATCTTGTCCAAGTAACTTGAGGTAGTAACTTTGTTCATAACCTTATTCGATTCATATATATATAGCTATCTTATTTTGTGGTATAAAATTTTAACAACAAGAACATAGTTTGAATGTTTTCAAACTTGTTTGCAAACTAAATAGATCCTTCTAACTTAACTTTTAAAATACTTCAAGACCTGTAATATAACTTAAATATATGCTAATTTAACAAGGTATAACTTGGTTTTTCAAAGAACATCTTAAAAACTGTTTTTACGACGTCGGAGTGCAACTGGGGGCTGTTTTGGGTTGGATAATTAAAAACCATCTTAAACTTTGAATTGGAGGTTTATTTTCTGGAAAAATGATTTTTACTATGAATATGATAACACATAAAAATTTCATGATTTAACTCAAAGTATAAGTATTTTTAGAAAAATAATCATTTAAGGTTGTTTACATGATGGAAAATGATTAACTTCATAAGTTTCACTAAAGTTTGACCTATGACCTGTGATTTCGAATACAAACTAAGGTATTTACAGTTCATAGTCTTAAAGAGGGACTCGATCCAAGGAAGTGGCAAGTTGAACCAACGAAAACGGAGTTGTAACGAAGAAACTACGACCAAAACAAAATCGGATATCCAAGACTAGTTTAGCTACGAAAATAATTGGAGAAAATTAAATAAATCACATCTTTTTAAAATAACATGATATTTTATATATATGTACTCATAATTTAATTTTATATGGTTCAGGATCACCCGTAAACAATACGAGAAGATTAATCATAAGATCCCATGATTGTACGCAACACGTCATTTGACAACACCGGTACTTTATGTACGCAACACGTCATTTGACAACACCGGTACCGTGGGTCAAGATTAATCTCGACCAATACATATACGATGGGGGTTTTATTTATTTCGTTGGGGGTTTATTAAACACCTAAAAATGAACCATTTAAAATTGAATTACTAACATCGAACTGCTAACTACGGACTAAGGAATTATTAAAAGTATTAAAAGTATTATAAGTATATATATGTGACGATTGTTTAAAAAGAAAAGGTATTGATATATTATATATGGTTAGGTTTGTGATATCAATCGGAGACCAAGTCAAAAATTACATATCTTCAAGACGAAAGTGAGTATATAGTCCCACTTTTAAACTCTAAGTATTTCGGGATGAGAATACATGTATTTTATGTTTTACGTTATGGACACAAGTAACTGAAAAATATATTCTACATTGAGTTGTACCACTGGCATACTTCCCTGTAGCTTGGTAACTATTATTTACAGCGGTATTGTAAACGCGAATCCTGTTGATAGATCTATCGGGCCTGACAACCCCAACCGGACTGGACGACCAGTATTCAACGGTTGCACAGTACTTCGTTTTGTGACTACACTTGGTACGGTGTAGTAAGATTTCATAATAAAGGGAATATGCGACGTGATTAAATGTTAAGTATGGTTACCAAGTGCTCAACCACTTAGAATATTTTTATTAAAATGTTTACATATGAAATCTTGTGGTCTATATTTATATCGCTGCCGGAATTAAACCTATATCTCACCAACTTTATGTTGACGTTTTAAGCATGTCTATTCTCAGGTGATAATTAGAAGCTTCCGCTGCAACATGTTGAATTTAAGCAGGATCTTGCATACTCATATTTGTGTCAAAAACAAAACTGCATATCCGAGGATTTGTATTGTAAAATATGCTAGAAATCGTGTTGTTATCATCATATGTAAAGTTTGTAAGTCTAAGATTATCGCTAAACGATAATCATCTTTTTATTGTCTAAAGCTTGTATCAAAAATAAGAATTATGGTTTGTAATGTAAAATATATGCAGTTGTTCTTTTAAAAATGTCACATATAGAGGTCAATACCTCGCTATGAAATCATACGTTATCTAACACGTTCTTATGGTTAAGGACGGGTTATGACATGTGGTATCAGAGAGGTGGTCTTAGCGAACCAGGTTTGCATTAGTGTGTCTAACTGATAAGTCGTTAGGATACATTAGTAAGTCTGGACTTTGACCGGGTCTGATTTAAAAACCATTGCTTATCATTGTTGGTTAAAATTTATATGTAAATATTATGTAGTACTAATGGGTTAGTTGTTATGTGATAGATGTCGGGCTCGAAACTTATTATCACATTCAGCGACTCCGAATCAGAATCTTCAGATGGCGTTTCAGTCATTAACCTATCCGATGACGAAAATAATATCTTTGGGGAAGACTCACAAATTCCGGATGAACCAACTATAGGGAACCCGGAAAGTGAACCCGAGGAGGAAAGTGAACCCGAGGAAGAAATACAGGAAATTACGAAAGACAAGTTCGAATTAGGAAAGAAACGAAAGGCTAATGAATTAGAAAATTCAAATCCCGAGTTTAGTAATGATGATGTGGAACCAACTCCACTAGACACTACCACCCCTATTCCCGCTATTCCTATTCGTTCAATCCCGGCATCCAGTTCTTCAGCCCCACCGCCAAAATATAGGCAGACAGCTAGGATAAGCGTTAGGCCATTCCTTGAACCTAAACGTCCTAGAAAATAGACCAAACGATGCACTGCCGTATTAAACCATGGGATCATATAATGTTTTGTATAATATTACTAGTGTGGTTTGCTTAATATTCAATGTAAGATAAGCATATGTAAAATAGTGAAGTATGAAATGCAATAATTTTCCATGGTTAAGTATTATTTAGATGGTAGTAATTGGTTCTGTACTAAGCTATTAAGTATGAACATTAACGGGTAGGTATTACCCTAGATATAATTATAAAATGCTAATAAGAAGAAAAGGCTTTTATAATAATACCTGGTTCATATTATTAATAAGCTATAATGTACTGTAAATATACACTACATCTATAATATTCCATGTGAATAATTATTTTCTTTTCATTCTTATAGAAGAATATGGCGCGATTGAACCGAATGACGGAACAAGAAATCCAGGAACTCATCAATCAGCGAGTGAACGACAGAATGTTATGGGTCGAGGCTGCAAGAGGTGCTGCAGTTAACCCAAATCCTCGTGTGGGGTGCACTTACAAAACTTTTCAAGCTTGCAAGCCCTCATCATTCAGTGGAACAGAAGGACCGATCGGTTTAACCCGGTGGATAGAAAAGATGGAGACTGTGTTTAAAATAAGTGGTTGTGTTGAAAAGGACATGACCAAGTATGCATCGTGCACTTTACAAGATAGTGCACTCACGTGGTTGAAAAATTATGTGAAGGCTGTAGAGGAGATGTAGCTTATGATACTCCTTGGGAAGAATTCAAAACAATGTTAATCAACGAGTAATGTCCAAGGAACGAGGTTAGGAAGTTGGAAGATGAATTACGAAGCCTGAAGGTTGTTGGTACTGAAATCACCAACTACAATCAGCGATTCATGGAATTAGTTTTGCTATGTCCTGAATTGGTTCCAACCGAAGAACGGAAGATTGAAATGTACAAAGATGGTTTGCCCAAAAAGGTCAAGGCAAATGTTACAGCATCGAAACCTAAGACAATTCATGAAGCTATAACCATGGCAAACGAGTTAATGGATCAGGTCATCTTGGATAAGAAAGCATCCAATACTGATGTGAAGGTATCAGGTAACAAAAGAAAGTGGAATGGAAATTATGATCGAGGTAATCAACAACAATCTTTTAAGAAACAAGAAATCACGCAAGGTGCGGGTAGTGGTTTAAGCTTTGGTTACAAAGGACAAAATCCTTTATGTAACCGATGCCACAAACATCACTCTGGCTACTGTAATGTGGTATGCAACAAATGTAATCGAAAGGGTCATCTTGCTGAAGATTGTAGGGCTCTCGTTACAAATACAAATGGTATCAAGACTCCTGCCACCAATGCAAATAGAACTGCTTTGGCTACCATTACTTGTTTTGGGTGTGGAAAACAAGGTCACTATAAGAGCCAGTACCCGAATCCAGAGAAGAATATCGGACCTGCACGTGGGAGAGCATTTGTTATTAATGCTAGAGAGGCATGTGAAGACCCGGAGCTTGTTACGGGTACGTTTACCATTAATAACTTATTAGCATCTATTATATTTGATACTGGTGCCGATAGAAGTTACGTGTGTAGAAATTTTTACACTAAATTGAATTGTTCATCATTACATCTAGATGCTAAGTACATGATTGAGTTAGCTAATGGTAAACTAATTAAAGCCGATAAAATTTGTCGTGATTGTAAAATAAATTTAGCCGGTGAAACGTTTAAAATTGACTTGATACCAGTAGAATTAGGAAGTTTTGATGTAATAGTCGGCATGGACTGGATGTCCAAAGTAGGAGCTGAAGTTGTGTGTGCCAAGAAGGCAATTCGCATTCCTTGTAAGGATAAAATGCCGGTGATGATTTATGGAGAGAAGGGTAACTCAAAGCTAAAACTCATTAGCTGTTTGAAACCCAAGAAGTGTTTAGAAAAGGGATGTTATGCTATTCTAGCACATGTTAATAAAGTTGAAAAGAAAGAAAAAGAGAAGTGCATCAACGACGTGCCTGTGGCAAGAGATTTTCCTGAAGTTTTTCCGGAAGAGTTGCCGGGATTACCTCCATTTAGATCTGTAGAATTTCAAATAGATTTAGTACCAGGAGCTGCACCAGTTGCCCGTGCTCCATATAGACTTGCACCGTCCGAGTTAAAAGAACTTCAGAGTCAGTTAAAAGAATTACTAGATCGTGGATTCATACGACCAAGTACTTCACCGTGGGGAGCTCCGATTCTATTTGTTAAAAAGAAAGATGGATCTTTTAGGATGTGTATAGATTATCGTGAATTAAATAAGTTAACTATCAAAAATCGGTATCCACTACCGAGAATTGACGACTTATTTGATCAACTCCAAGGATCATGTGTGTACTCGAAAATTGACCTAAGATCGGGCTATCATCAATTACGTGTCAAAGAAGAAGATATACCGAAAACTGCTTTTCGGACACGTTACGGTCATTACGAATTTTTGGTCATGCCGTTTGGATTGACGAATGCGCCAGCTGTATTCATGGACCTCATGAATCGAGTTTGTAGTCCGTATTTAGATAAGTTTGTTATTGTTTTCATTGATGATATTCTTATCTATTCCAAGAGTGAGCAAGAGCATGAGCAGCATTTAAGGTTGATATTAGAGTTGTTGAGAAAAGAAAAGCTATATGCTAAATTTTCTAAGTGTGCTTTTTGGTTGAAAGAAGTGCAATTTCTTGGCCACGTTGTTAGTAGCAAAGGAATTCAGGTTGATCCAGCAAAAATTGAAGCCATTGAAAAATGGGAGACTCCTAAGACACCAATGCAGATACGCCAATTTTTGGGTTTAGCCGGTTATTATAGAAGGTTTATTCAAGATTTTTCCCGAATAGCTAAGCCGTTGACAGCGTTAACGCAAAAAGGGAAGAAATATGAATGGACTTCTGAGCAGGAGAGTGCATTTCAATTACTGAAAAAGAAGTTGACTACGGCGCCTATTTTATCGTTACCTGAAGGGAACGATGATTTTGAAATATATTGTGACGCTTCGCGACAAGGTTTTGGTTGCGTTCTTATGCAACGGAAGAAAGTTATTGCATACGCATCCCGACAATTGAAGATTCACGAGCGGAATTATACGATGCATGATCTAGAATTGGGAGCAGTCGTGTTTGCATTGAAGATGTGGAGACACTACTTGTATGGGGTTAAATTCATTGTGTTTACTGATCATAAAAGTCTTCAACATATTTTTGATCAGAAACAGTTGAACATGAGGCAACGTAGGTGGGTCGAGTTAATAAATGACTATGATTGTGAAATTCGTTATCATCCCGGGAAGGCGAACGTGGTGGCCGATGCTTTAAGCAGAAAGGAACGAGAACCAATTCGAGTTCGAGCGATGAACATAAAAATTCGCATGAATCTCAACTCGCAAATCAAAGAAGTTCAACGAGAAGCACTTACTAAAGAAAACATAAGAAATGAAATAATGAAGAAGTATGAGAAGCAACTCGTTATACGGGAAGACGGAATTCGATATTTTGCAAATCGTATTTGGGTACCGAAGTTGGGTGGATTAAGGAAGTTGATATTGAACGAGGCACATAAGACAAGATACTCGATACATCCCGGAGTCGGAAAGATGTATCAAGATCTTAAGACACATTATTGGTGGCCTAATTTAAAGACAGACGTTGCAACATATGTTGGGGAATGTTTAACTTGTTCCAAAGTCAAAGCTGAACACCAAAAGCCGTCAGGGTTACTTCAACAACCAGAAATCCCAGAATGGAAATGGGATGGTATTACCATGGATTTCATCACGAAGTTACCAAAGACTGCCTGGGGATACGACACCATTTGGGTGATTGTTGATCGTCTTACCAAGTCTGCACATTTCTTGCCTATAAAGGAAACGGATAGAATGGAGAAACTATTACGATTGTATATAAAGGAAATTGTTTCAAGGCATGGAATACCTATTTCCATTATATCTGATCGTGATAGTAGATTTACCTCAAAGTTCTGGCAATCACTACAGGAGGCCCTAGGAACTCGTTTGGATATGAGCACCGCATATCATCCGCAAACTGACGGCCAGAGTGAAAGAACAATTCAGACTCTTGAAGACATGCTCAGGGCATGTGTGATCGATTTTGGAAACGGATGGGATAAGTATTTACCGTTAGCAGAATTCTCGTATAATAATAGTTATCATGCGAGCATTAAAGCTGCGCCATTTGAAGCACTGTATGGGAGGAAGTGTAGATCTCCTATCTGTTGGAATGAAGTAGGAGATCGACAATTAACTGGTCCCGAGATCATACATGAAACTACTGAAAAGATAGTACAAATCAAGGAGAGATTGAAAACAGCCCGTAGTCGCCAAAAGAGCTACGCCGATGTCCGAAGGAAACCATTTGAGTTTCAGATCGGTGACATGGTTATGTTAAAGGTATCACCATGGAAAGGTGTAATACGTTTCGGCAAAAGGGGTAAACTGAACCCAAGGTACGTAGGCCCGTTCAAGATCATCGAACGCATTGGACCGGTAGCTTATCGACTCGAGTTACCGCAACAACTCGCCGGAGTACATAATACCTTTCACGTCTCAAACCTTAGGAAGTGTCTTGCAAAGGAAGATCTCACCATTCCTCTTGAAGAAATCCATGTCGACGAGAAACTACAATTCGTCGAAGAACCAATCGAAATCATGGACCGTGAAGTTAAACAGCTCAAGCAGAGCAACATACCGATCGTTAAGGTTCGTTGGAATGCTCGAAGGGGTCCCGAGTTTACTTGGGAACGAGAGGATCAGATGAAACAAAAGTATCCACACTTGTTTCTCGATGACGCAAAATAGGTACAATTTTAAAATTTCGGGACGAAATTTATTTAACGGGTAGGTACTGTAATGACCCGCACTTTTTCGATCGTTCTATACTTATAAGATTAATATTTACATAAATTAAACCTTACCAACATGATAAGAAATCCAAATTGTTGAGACTTATGTTTTCGAAAAGAGTTTTACACAACGTTTGACCGTCTAGTTTGACCGATGATATCACGAACTATATAACATATGATAATTATACGTTTGTGTATATATATGTATATATACATATTTAACATGATCCAAGAATGTTTTAATATCTCATTTTGTATTAATAACAATAAGTTATAAGTATATTTTGAAACTACTAACTTAAGTTTTCAAAACGATAACCATACGTAACGTTATTTGACATAAATACTTATAACATATAATGTTTATACATATATCGTATAAGTAATGTATTTAATCACTTTTAAGGACTTAAATACATAAAACAATATAAGTATATTCACAAAAGATAGCTATATTTGAATTCTCATTCCATTTTTCACAAGATTTCTATACGTATATCTAGAGTACATGTACTCGTATCATACCTAACCTCTATACGTATTTACTATTGGTATATACACATCAAATCACCACCAACCAGCCCTTGTTCAATGCCTTATGTATAAGGTAACTACTTTTGTTATCTAGTATGACAATTTCACATGATTAAAAGATTTTTTCACAAAATTACAAACTTATACACCTTTTACACCACCATTTATACTCCATTCCATTTTCATTTTACTACACATTTCCTTTAACTAAAACACACACACTTTTAAGAGCCTTAACCTCCATAACCATTCAGCTAATATCCATGAAGATCTATCCATAAAAACATCACTTAATCACCATAAGAAAACTCTTACAAAAACACTTCAAGAATCCTTCCAAGAACACAAGTTTACTTCCAATCTTTCATCCAATTCCATCACCCTTTTGGTTCTAGGTTCTTACTCCTCTTTTACAGCAATCTTGTCCAAGTAACTTGAGGTAGTAACTTTGTTCATAACCTTATTCGATTCATATATATATAGCTATCTTATTTTGTGGTATAAAATTTTAACAACAAGAACATAGTTTGAATGTTTTCAAACTTGTTTGCAAACTAAATAGATCCTTCTAACTTAACTTTTAAAATACTTCAAGACCTGTAATATAACTTAAATATATGCTAATTTAACAAGGTATAACTTGGTTTTTCAAAGAACATCTTAAAAACTGTTTTTACGACGTCGGAGTGCAACCGGGGGCTGTTTTGGGTTGGATAATTAAAAACCATCTTAAACTTTGAATTGGAGGTTTATTTTCTGGAAAAATGATTTTTACTATGAATATGATAACACATAAAAATTTCATGATTTAACTCAAAGTATAAGTATTTTTAGAAAAATAATCATTTAAGGTTGTTTACATGATGGAAAATGATTAACTTCATAAGTTTCACTAAAGTTTGACCTATGACCTGTGATTTCGAATACAAACTAAGGTATTTACAGTTCATAGTCTTAAAGAGGGACTCGATCCAAGGAAGTGGCAAGTTGAACCAACGAAAACGGAGTTGTAACGAAGAAACTACGACCAAAACAAAATCGGATATCCAAGACTAGTTTAGCTACGAAAATAATTGGAGAAAATTAAATAAATCACATCTTTTTAAAATAACATGATATTTTATATATATGTACTCATAATTTAATTTTATATGGTTCAGGATCACCCGTAAACAATACGAGAAGATTAATCATAAGATCCCATGATTGTACGCAACACGTCATTTGACAACACCGGTACTTTATGTACGCAACACGTCATTTGACAACACCGGTACCGTGGGTCAAGATTAATCTCGACCAATACATATACGATGGGGGTTTTATTTATTTCGTTGGGGGTTTATTAAACACCTAAAAATGAACCATTTAAAATTGAATTACTAACATCGAACTGCTAACTACGGACTAAGGAATTATTAAAAGTATTAAAAGTATTATAAGTATATATATGTGACGATTGTTTAAAAAGAAAAGGTATTGATATATTATATATGGTTAGGTTTGTGATATCAATCGGAGACCAAGTCAAAAATTACATATCTTCAAGACGAAAGTGAGTATATAGTCCCACTTTTAAACTCTAAGTATTTCGGGATGAGAATACATGTATTTTATGTTTTACGTTATGGACACAAGTAACTGAAAAATATATTCTACGTTGAGTTGTACCACTGGCATACTTCCCTGTAGCTTGGTAACTATTATTTACAGCGGTATTGTAAACGCGAATCCTGTTGATAGATCTATCGGGCCTGACAACCCCAACCGGACTGGACGACCAGTATTCAACGGTTGCACAGTACTTCGTTTTGTGACTACACTTGGTACGGTGTAGTAAGATTTCATAATAAAGGGAATATGCGACGTGATTAAATGTTAAGTATGGTTACCAAGTGCTCAACCACTTAGAATATTTTTATTAAAATGTTTACATATGAAATCTTGTGGTCTATATTTATATCGCTGCCGGCATTAAACCTATATCTCACCAACTTTATGTTGACGTTTTAAGCATGTCTATTCTCGGGTGATAATTAGAAGCTTCCGCTGCAACATGTTGAATTTAAGCAGGATCTTGCATACTCATATTTGTGTCAAAAACAAAACTGCATATCCGAGGATTTGTATTGTAAAATATGCTAGAAATCGTGTTGTTATCATCATATGTAAAGTTTGTAAGTCTAAGATTATCGCTAAACGATAATCATCTTTTTATTGTCTAAAGCTTGTATCAAAAATAAGAATTATGGTTTGTAATGTAATATATATGCAGTTGTTCTTTTAAAAATGTTGCATATAGAGGTCAATACCTCGCTATGAAATCATACGTTATCTAACACGTTCTTATGGTTAAGGACGGGTTATGACATTGTTGAAGTAGACCTGATGGTTTCTGATGCTCCGCTTTGACCTTAGAACACGTCAAACATTCTTCTACGTATTTAGCAACATCGGCTTACATACCCGACCACCAAAAATGTTTCTTGAGATCCTTGTACATCTTCTTCGTTCCAGGATATATTGAGTATCTGGTTTTATGAGCTTCTCTAAGTACCATTTCTCTCATATCTCCAAATTATGTACCCAAATCCTTTCAGCCCTATACCGGGTTGCATCTTCCCGAATATTAAGATGCTTCTCCGATTATTTGGGTATTTCATCCTTTAAATTTCCATCTTTTAAAACTCTTTGTTGCGCCTCCTTTATTTGAGTAGTAAGGTTAGTGTGAATCGTTATATTCATAGCTTTTACTCGAATGGGTTCTCTGTCCTTTCTGCTCAAGGCATCGGCTACCACATTTGCCTTCCCCGGGTGGTAACGAATCTCAAAGTCGTAATCATTCAACAATTCAATCCACCTGCATTGCCTCATGTTCAGTTGTTTCTGATTAAATATGTGTTGAAGACTTTTGTGGTCGGTATATATAATACTTTTGACCCCATATAAGTAGTGCCTCCAAGTCTTTAATGCAAAAACAACCGCGCCTAATTCCAAATCATGCGTCGTATAATTCTGCTCGTGAATCTTCAATTGTCTAGACGCATAAGCAATTACTTTCGTTCGTTGCATTAATACACAATCGAGACCTTGCTTTGAGGCATCACAATATATCACAAAATCACCATTCCCTTCAGGTAATGACAATATAGGTGCCGTAGATAACTTTTTCTTCAACAATTGAAACGCTTTCTCTTATTCATCTTTCCATTCAAATTTCTTCCCTTTATGCGTTAATGCAGTCAAGGGTTTTGCTATTTTGGAAAAATCTTGGATGAATCTCCTGTAATAACCAGCCAGCCCTAAAAATTGACGTATGTGTTTCAGAGTTTTCGGGGTTTCCTACTTTTCAATGGTTTCAATCTTTGCTGGATCCACCTGAATACCTTCTTTGTTCACTATATGACTGAGGAATTGAACTTCTTCCAACCAAAATGCACACTTTGAAAACTTAGCGTACAGTTTTTCTTTCCTTAACAACTCTAGCACTTTTCTCAAATGTTCTTTGTGCTCCTGGTCATTTTTTTTAGTAAATAAGTATGTCATCGATGAAAACAATGACAAACTTGTCAAGGTATGGTCCACACACTCAGTTCATGAGGTCCATGAACACAGCTGGTGCATTAGTCAACCCAAACGGCATAACCATAAACTCGTAATGACCGTAACACGTCCTAAAAGCAGTCTTTGGAATATCATCTTCCTTCACCCGCATTTGATAATACCCAGAACGTAAATCAATCTTCGAATAAACCGACGAGCCTTGTAGTTGATCAAATAAGTCATCGATTCTCGGTAGTGGGTAGCGGTTCTTGATGGTAAGTTTGTTCAACTCTCGGTAGTCGATACACAACCTAAATGTACCATCCTTCTTCTTAACAAATAAAACAGGAGCTCCCCACGGTGATGTGCTTGGTCGAATGAAACCACACTCTAAAAGTTCTTGTAATTGGTTCTGAAGTTCCTTCATTTTGCTAGGTGCGAGTCTGTATGGGGCACGAGCTATTGGTGCAGCTCCTGGTACAAGGTCTATTTGAAATTCAACGGATCGATGTGGGGGTAATCCCGGTAATTCTTTCAGAAATACATCGGGAAATTCTTTTGCGACAGGAACATCACTGATGTTCTTTTCTTCAGGTTTAACTTCCTCGATGTGTGCTAGAATGACGTAACAACCTTTTCTTATTAGTTTTTGCACCTTCATACTACTAATAAGATTTAATTTCGCGTTATTGTTTTCTCCGTACACCATTAAAGGTTTTCCTTTTTCACGCACAATACGAATCGTATTTTTTGTAACAAATAACCTCTGCTCTCACCTTTTTCAACCAGTCCATGCCAATTATTACATCAAAACTCCCTAAATCGACAGGTATTAAATCAATTTTAAACGTTTCATCCTCCAGTTTAATTTCTCTATCCCGACATATTTTATCTGCTGAAATTAATTTAACGTCTGCAAATTCGAGTAAAAATTTACTATCCAAAGGCGTCAATGGGCAACTTAACTTAGCACAAAAATCTCTACTCATATAGCTTCTATCCGCACCCAAATCAAATAAAACATAAGCAGATTTATCGTCAATAAGAAACGTACCCGTAACAAGCTCCGAGTCTTCCTGTGCTTCTGCCGTATTAATATTGAAAACTCTTCCGCGGCCCTGCCCATTAGTATTCCCTTGATTCGGGCAATTTCTACTAAAGTGGCCCGGTTTTCCACATCCAAAACAAACTATGGCGGTGTTATTTGTTCCGACATTATTTATCTTTTTAGTTCTGTTATGCATTGGTCCGTAGATCTCGCACTTCTTCGCGCTATGACCATTTCTTTTACACCTGTTACAAAAAGTCGTGCAGAACCCCGGGTGATGCTCTTCACATCTCTGGCATGGCTGTTTTTGATTTTTGTTGCCATTGTTGTTATTGAGATTGTGGTTGGGATTATTATTGTTGATGTTGTTATTGTTGTTGTTATTGTTGTTGGGATGGTTATTGTAGTTGTTGTTGGGACGTTTGTTGAAGTTGTTGTTGCGATTGATGTTGCGGTTGTTGGGATAGTTATTGCGATTGTGGTTGTGATTGTTGTTGTTATATTGGTGACTCTTATCATTGGTTTCTTCCCACTTTCTCTTGACTTGTTTCATGTTAGCTTCTTCGGTCGCCTGCTCTTTAATCCTTCCTTCGATCTGGTTCACTAATTTTTGAGCCATTCGACTTGCCTTTTGTATAGAGGTGGGCTCGTGTGAACTCACATCTTCTTGAATCCTTTTCGGTAACCCTTTTACAAATGCGTCGATCTTCTCTTCTTCGTCTTTGAACGTTCTGGGACACAATAGGCACAATTCTGTGAATCATCATTCGTATGTGGTGATATTGAAACCTTGCGTTCGTAATCCTCTAAGCTCTACCTTGAGCTTATTGACCTCGTTTCTGGGACGATACTGCTCATTCATCAATTGCTTGAATGCTGACCACGGTAGTGCGTAAGCAGCATCTTGTCCTACCTGCTCGAGATAGGTATTCCACCATGTTAACGCCGTACCTGTGAAGGTATGCATAGCGTACTTTACTTTGTCCTCTTCAGTACACTTACTTATGGCAAACACCGATTCGACCTTCTCGGTCCACCGTTTCAATCCAATTAGTCCTTCGGTTCCATCAAATTCCAAAGGTTTGCAGCCAGTGAATTCTTTGTAGGAGCATCCTACACGATTTCTTGTGAAATTAGTTCCACTGCTAGATCCAAAGTTATTGTTATTATTTTGCATTGTGGCCTGCACTGCGGCTATGTTCGTAGCAAGGAAAACACGGAAGTCTTCCTCACTCATGTTCAAGTTCTGACGAGTCATCGGTGCCATTTCTTTCAAAAATAGCCAAAAGAATTGAGTTAATCATATAGAATTTTAAGAGTAGTCAATAGTATTTCGTAGCATAGTATGAACTCATTTATAAAAGCTTTTTCTTCATATTAGCATTTTATAGTTTTAATTCGGGTAGTACCTACCCGTTAAGTTCATACTTAGTAGCTATTATACAATTCAACTACTATAATTCTATATGAAAAACTTATTACAATAATATTTCGCGTTCAAACTTTATACAATATTTTACAAACTTACAATACCGCTATTATACATATAGGATAAAATATAGCACCTAATAACATTGCTACTCGGCAGCTATAAAGGCAATTCTAGTTAATACGCAAGTCATTCAACAAAAGAAATAAAGAAACGTAATTCATAAGTCCAGAAACAAGTCATGCATTCTGGTTTTACTAAGATGACTTCCCATCCTTGGTCTTGTGGAAAGTAACCGTTATGACCATTGGCTAGGCAGCATGTTGTAATGTCGTCAAAAGGACGAGGGTTTCGTAATGTCCAACAACCCCGTAATAATCTAAAAACCTTGTTTCTCACCCCAACTACTGAATCCGTCACTTGTGGGAAGGTTTTATTTAAAAGTTGTAATCCGATGTTCTTTTTCTCACTTTGGTAAGAAGCGAACATCACTAACCCGTAAGTATAAGATGCTTCTTTATGTTGCATGTTAGAAGCTCTTTCTAACTCACGAAATCCTATATTGGGATATGTTGAGTCAAAATAGGTTCTTAACCCGTAGCGTAAAATTGCATTTGGGTTCCCCGCATTTAATGCTTTAAAGAAAACACGGCGTAACTTACGGTCTCCCCAATGTGATATACCCCACCTATCAAAGAAAAGCCTTTTATAAACTAAGGCATTTCTGGAAAGTCTTTCAAATGTTTGACAAGTTAATTTCACCATAACTAATTGTGCTGATGAATTCTGACCGACTCTAGACAAGATTTCATCAATCATATCCTCTGGTAGGTCTTCTAAAATATTCGGTTGTCTACCTTTAACGTCCATTTTGTTTTTATACTGTAAAATAGACAAGGATTAGATTCGTAAAAGATAATTATCAAACAATAAAAGCAATTTTTACATAGAACATAAAAGTACCAGCACACTATAATACATATAATATACAACATGATTACAACCCTCTAATCTGAATCACTGGTTTCTTCTTCTTTGGACTTGGTTCGTTTTCCTAATTTTCTAGGGATATATGGTGTTCCTCTAATACGAGCCGTCGTTTTCCACAATGGTTTAGAAAAACCTGGTGGTTTAGAGGTTCCCGGGTTATTGTTACATTTTAGGAAATACGAATGTTGCTGATACATATAAAGTTCATCGGGGTTGGAATTAGGTTTCTCTATTTTTATACCATTTCCCTTATTATTTTCTTTTGCTTTATTAAATTGGGTAGAGGTAATTTCTATAACATCATCAGAATCCTCATCGGGATCTGATTCATCGGAAAATTGGTAATCTTCCCAATATTTTGCTTCCTCGGCGGAAACACCATTGACCATTATTAACTTTGGTCCATTGGTTGAGGATTTTCTTTTATTTAATCGATTTACTGTAGGTATCAATATTTCTTCCTCCGGAACCTCTTCTTCTTCCGGTTCTTCCTCTTCCGGTTCCTCCTCTTCCGGTTCCTCTTCTTCCTGTTCCTCCTCTTCCGGTTCTTCTTCGGGAATTTGTGAATCTTCCCAAAATATATTCAACTCTTCAGTATTAATAGGTGAGTCAATGGGATTTGTACTAGTGGTAGACATCTATCACACAATATCAAACATATTAAGAGGTTAATATATCACATAATATTTACATGTTAATAATATATAGTTTCCAACAAAAGTGTTAAGCAATCATTTTTAAAGAAAAACACGGTCGAAGTCCAGACTCACTAATGTATCCTAACAAACTCGATAAGACACACTAATGTAAATTTCTATTTCTCTAAGACCAACGCTCGGATACCCACTGAAATTTCCCGTTCATATTGATTATAAAACGTTCCATATTAATTGATTTCGTTGCGAGGTTTTGACCTCTATATGAGACGTTTTTCAAAGACTGCATTCGTTTTTAAAACAAACCATAACCTTTATTTTATCGACAAGGTTAAAAAGACACCACCTAGATTATCCAGAAATGATAATCTAAAAATATCACACTTACACACTACCAATACATATTGGTTTACAATATAAATATGTTACAACAAAATAAATCTCGAATGCAGTTTTAAACAATATTATACAAGCATGCTGACACCAAATCTTGTCCATATATTAGCATGCAACAACGGAAGCTCTTAATAATCACCTGAGAATAAACATGCTTTAAACATCAACAAAAATGTTGGTGAGTTATAGGTTTAACATATATATTTATCAAATCGTAATAATAGACCACAAGATTTCATATTTCAATATACATCCCATACATAGAGACAAAAATCATTCATATGGTGAACACCTGGTAACCGACATTAACAAGATGCATATAAGAATATCCCCATCATTCCGGGACATCCATCGGACATGATATAAAAATTTGAAGTACTAAAGCATCCGCTACAACGGATGGGGTTTGTTGGGCCCAATAGATCTATCTTTAGGATTCGCGTCAATTAGTAGACTAGTTTACTAATTCTTAGGTTACCAAGTAAAAGGGGCATATTCGGCTTCGATCATTCAACCTTAGAAAGTAGTTTCATGTACTTGTGTCTATTTTGTAAAACATTTATAAAGCTGCATGTATTCTCATCCCAAAAATATTAGATTTTAAAAGTGGGACTATAACTCACTTTCACAGATTTTTACTTCGTCGGGAAGTAAGACTTGGCCACTAGTCGATTCACGAACCTATAACGAATATGTACATATATATCAAAGTATATTCAAAATATATTGACAACATTTTTAATACGTTTTAATGTTTTAAGTTTATTAAGTCAGCTGTCCTCGTTAGTAACCTACAACTAGTTGTCCACAGTTAGATGTACAGAAATAAATCGATATATATTATCTTGAATCAATCCACAACCCAGTGTATACATGTCTCAGGCTAGATCACAACTCAAAGTATATATTTTTTTGGAATCAACCTCAACCCTGTATAGCTAACTCAAACATTACTGCATATAGAGTGTCTATGGTTGTTCCGAATAATATATATACATGGGTCGATATGATATGTCAAAACATTTGCATACGTGTCTATGGTATCTCAAGATTACATAATATATTAGAATACATGTACAATACAATATAAGTTAGCTAGGATATCATTAATATAGATTTGTTACCAATTTTCACGTAGCTACAACAAGCAAAATTATCCAATCTTGTTTTACCCATAACTTCTTCGTTTTAAATCCGTTTTGAGTGATTCAAGTTGCTATGGTTTCATATTGAACTTAAGTTTATAAATCTAAATAGAAAAAGTATAATTTTATAGTCAGAAATACATATTAAAAGTCATTTTTGTAAAGGTAGTCATTTCAGTCGAAAGAACGACGTCTAGATGACCATTTTGGAAAACATACTTTCACTTTGAGTTTAACCATGATTTTTGGATATAGTTTCATGTTCATAAGAAAAGTCATTTTCCCAGAAGAACAAATTTTAAATCAAAGTTTATCATAGTTTTTAATTAACTAACCCAAAACAGCCCGCGGTGTTACTACGATGGCGTATATCTGGTTTTACGGTGTTTTTCGTGTTTTCAGGTTTTAAATCATTAAGTTAGCATATCATATAGATATAGAACATATGTTTAGTTGATTTTAAAAGTCAATTTAGAAGGATTAACTTTTGTTTGCGAACAAGTTTAGAATTAACTAAACTATGTTCTAGTGATTACAAGTTTAAACCTTCGAATAAGGTAGTTATATATATATGAATTGATTGATGTTAAGAACATTATTACTACCTCAAGTTTTGTGGATAAACCTACTGGAAATGAGAAAAATATATCTAGCTTCAAAGGATCCTTGGATGGCTTGAAAGTTCTTGAAGTAGAATCATGACATGAAAACAAGTTCAAGTAAGATTTCCACTCGAAATAAGATTGTTAAAGTTATAGAAATTGAATCAAAGTTTGAATACGAGTATTACCTTTTATTAGAAAGATATCTTACTGTAAATAAGAAATATTTCTTGAGGTTGGATGATCACTCAAAGTGGATTTGCAAGATTGGAAGTAAGCTAGCAAACTTGGAAGTGTTGTTGGTGTGTTCTTGAGTAGTTTTTTTTATAACTTGGTTTATGTATGGATTTATGAACTAGATTGAGCTAGATTTTGTTGAAGATGATGAAGAACACTTAGAACAAAGGAATAACACTTGAGAGAGAGTAATATGATTCAATAAAATTGCAAAATGAATGTGTTTGTGAGTGTTCTACTTCACGTGAAATTGGTGTTCCCATATAGGCTCCATTAGTTTGTAATTTTGTGAGATATTTCATGTTAGAAGTTACATGATGGTTCCCACATGGTTAGGTGACTTACAAGGGCTGCTAAGAGCTGATAACTGAAGTGTATATACCAATAGTAAATACATTTAGAAGCTAGGTATTGTACGAGTACGAATACGGGTGCATACGAGTAGAATTGTTGATGAAAATGAACGAGGATGTAATTGTAAGCATTTTTGTTAAGTAGAAGTACTTTGATAAGTGTCTTGAAGTCTTTCAAAAGTGTATGAATACATATTAAAATACTACATGTATATACATTTTAACTGAGTCGTTAAGTCATCGTTAGTCGTTACATGTAAATGTTGTTTTGAAACCTTTAAGTTAACGATCTTGTTAAATGTTGTTAACCCATAGTTTATTATATCTAATGATATGTTAAATTATTACATTAACATGATAATATGATGTATTAATATATCTTAATATGATATATATATATACATTTAAATGTCGTTGCAACGATAATCGTTACATATATGTCTCGTTTCGAAACCCTTAAGTTAGTAGTGTTGTTTTTGCATATGTAGTTTATTGTTAATATACTTAATGATATGTTTACTTATCAATTATCATATTTAAACATAGTGTAACAATATCATAATATGATTCATATGTATTTAGTAAGACGTTGTTATAACGATAATCGTTATATATATCGTTTCGAGTTTCTTAATTCAATAAACTCATTTTTGTGTATATCACACATTGTTAATATACTTAGTATGATACTTACTTATCATAATCTTATGTTAACCATATATATATGTCTATATATATATATCATCATGTAGTTTTTACGAATTTGTAACGTTCGTGAATCGCTGGTCAATTTGGGTGGTCAATTGTCTATATGAAACCTATTTCAATTAATCACGTCTTAACAAGTTTGATTGCTTAACATGTTAGAAACACTTAATTATGTAAATATCAATTTCATTTTATATATATATAAACATGGAAAAGTTCGGGTCACTACATCGTGACCCATTGTATACATGTCTCAGACTCGATCACAACTCAAAGCAAATATATTATTGTAGAATCAACCTCAATCCTGTATAGCTAACTCAATCATTACCGCATATAGAGTGTCTATGGTTATTCCAAATAATATATACAGATGCGTCGATATGATATGTCAAAACCTTGTATACGTGTCCCGATATTTAAAGTGCGTAAAATAAATAACAGAAATTAAATAACGATAAATAAAATTGCGAGAATATAAATTGCGATAATTAAACTGCGGTAATAAAATGTAATCAGTTAGCTAGGAACAGTTATCTAGGAACAGTTAGGGTAGATTCTTAACAAAATTTCTCATAGTTAATTTGTTTGTTTCTAACAAATTTTATTTTATCCAATGTTTTCTTCATTATGCCACTTGTTGGATTCTGATAAGTCAAAATCCAAATATGAAATTGAATGAAAATGGTTATTCTGCGGTGAACGGATTCGTATATCTGTGGATGTAAGTAGTATAGTAAATGACTGTTGAATCAGATTCGAAGAATGTACAGTGTAACTTATTAATGTGAAAACTAAATATTCCTCTGGTATTACCTACCCGTTAAAATATTATCACCATTAACAGTTTGTACGACAGAATTTTTAATTACAATCTTTATGAAAAATACATATACATATATATTTCTTCAGATGTAATCATGGATTTAATGAGTTAATGTGATATTAAACTCATTTGATTTTCGGTTTGAGCTAGAATAAGTAATCTCTAAAACTTTTAGAAACCACATATTCTTCGTAGAATATTTCTTCAATGAGGTTATGGATCAATACTTCATCGTTCATTGTTGTTGGTACTCCTTGGTATCTATGGTGCGTATGACGTTGATGCTCGAGGTACAAATTATGATGTTGAGATGTGGGATGTGGATGTTGTGGATGGCGGTACTGGTCATGCTGCTAGTGCTGCTGATGGTGGTACTGTTATCGCCGGTGTTGTCGTTGGTGCTTGTAACCCTTGCACAATATTCTCCAAAGCCACTACCCGAGCGTGAAGCTCGTTGACTTCTTCTATTACACTGGGATGATTGTCGGTTCGGACGAGCGGATGAATAAGATCTAGGATTCAAGATAGTATATAATCATGACGAGATACTCTGAAAATGAGAGAGAAAATGGTATTATGGACTGGTTCGCCGGTAAGTGCTTCAGATTCTTCGTCAAGAGGTGAATTCGGTTGATGGAAAGGATCGCCTTCTTCACGTCTCCATTGATTAAGTCGACTTCGAACCCATCCCCAATTCAGCCAGAATTGGTGATGACTGATTGGTTGATCTATTTCGATTACACTGTCTTCGAAGCATGAGTCGAAATCCATATCGGAATAGTTGTCGAAATATAAAAAATTTGAACTAGTTGCAAGATCCGTCTTGTACGTCTAGATAAAGGGTTTTCAATATGAAATGATTTTCAGGTATCGGGTGATATTCTAATTGCATAGAATACTTACATATAGTACAGAAGATCCCGTAGATTACGGAGAGAATTAAGGAAACGTGTCTGACAAAGTTTAATGTGATGGGATATGAATTTGTCTGTACACCATCTATGCAATAATTGCAATAAGACGTGTCAAGACTGAAAATGATAGGTAGATATTTTTCGACAAGAAATGATAAGCAAAACTTTTGACATGCAGACACGGTCGAAGTCCAGACTCACTAATGCATCTAAACAACTATCAGTTAGACACACTAATGCAAGACCTGGTTCGCTAAGACCACCGCTCTGATACCACCTCTAATTAGTGGGGACAACCACCGTCCCACCCAGTGCCTTCCCAGCTAACTGCCTGGTGACCACTGAGTGTACCTCAGATACTGATTTTAGGGCCTGCCTCTTGCTACTGCCAACCCTCGTAAGGGATCGCAAGGAGTAAGAGCCAATGCTTCATCACAGGTAACACTGTAAGAACCTCCTTTACGACTAACCCGCACCAACGGCGTTAAACTAGCTCTGATACCACCTATAACAATCCGTCCTAATCCATCTGGACGAATACATTACATTTGGTATATCGCGAGGTACTTGACCTCTATATGATACGTTTTACAAACATTGCATTCGTTTTTAAAAAGACAAACTTTCATTACATCGAAAGTTGACAGCATGCATACCATTTCATAATATATCCAACTATAATTGACTTAATAATAATCTTGATGAGCTCAACAACTCGAATGCAACATCTTTTGAAATATGTCATGAATGACTCCAAGTAATATCTCTAGAATGAGCAAATGCACATCGGAAGATTTCTTTCATACCTGAGAATAAACATGCTTTCAAGTGTCAACCTAAAGGTTGGTGAGTTCATTAGTTTATCATAAACATTCATTTCCATCATTTAAATAGACCACAAGATTTCATTTTTTTCCATAAATATACATCTCATATCAGGCATTTCATAAACTGCATAGAGATAAAAATCATTCATATGGTGAACACCTGGTAACCGACCTTAACAAGATGCATATAGAATATCCCCATCATTCCAGGACTCCCTTCGGACATGATAAATTCGAAGTACTAAAGCATCCGGTACTTTGGATGGGGCTTGTTGGGCCCAATAGATCTATCTTTAGGATTCGCGTCAATTAGGGTGAAACGACCTCCTTTATACTTTGCTCAATCCGTTTTCCAGTACCAAATTTTTCGTTCGAGCTTTTCCAATCTATTATTCTTTATTGTCAAACTTCTGACCGTAATTGTTGTCTACTGTCTTTACCACTTTATCAGTCTTTTACAAAACTTAATAGCACTAATTCGTAGACTGGAGCATTTTTCAGAAACTTCACATTTGAAATATGTAATTCTTGGGGATAGACGTTGTATATATATATATAACTGCCGAAATAGAAATGCTGCGAGATTTCAAAATACCAATTGTTGATTCCGCCAAAGGGGTAACGAGTTGCTGGTACATCTGCTAATAATGTCGTGGAATATAAAAGGTTCCCTGGTAACAAAAGGGTAATCTTATGTATTACAGGTTATAATAAGGCTACTTCGAATGGAAAGTCGAGGTTGACTTGCTGAAACTGTGACAAAATTTGCTATTTTGAAAAGGAATCGCAAAGTTATTTTTGCTAATAAATGCTAAAAGATTTAACGCGGATACGTGTTAAATTATGTCCTTAGTTTCGAGAGCTTTTCAGGTGCAAGACTGCGGGTAATGTGTGGTTGGATCATCATCTCGATTGTCCATTATTTGAAGTGTCTTCAGGAATTTTGAAGGGTTTGATCATAGATTGTAATCGTTAATATACATATGATGTTTTAGGACTTTGAATGATACAAATATTTTTCTGGGTTCTAAGAATCGAATGATGTTCTAGCATAGTTTTGAAGTTAAAGTATAGTTTTGAAAGATGTAAGAGTCCTAAGAGTGATGTCTTCTGTTAAGTCTTGACTTGGATTTCGTTTTGTCGTAATCAAATTTGGATGAGAATGGTTGTTTTGATTTCTATGAAGGAATGTATATTATTGTGAAGGTAGTGAGTATAGTTGATGATTGTTGAATCAGAGTCGAAGAATATAATCATATTAATTGTGAATTTATATATCTCTCGGGTATTACCTACCCGTTAAAAAAAATTTCACAAGTAATGTTTTGTACCAGAGAATTTTATTACAATCTTTATGAAAATATATGTACATATATATCTTCTTCAGATGTAATCATGAATTTAATAAGTCAATATAATATTAGACTCATTTGATTTTCGGTTTGAGCTAGAATAAGTAATCTCTAAAACGATTAGGAACCACATATTCTTCATAGAATATTAATGAAGTTATGGATCAATACTTCATTATTTATTCTTATATATATTTCCTTAGTGAATCATGCTGATACTCATTGAACTCTTGCTAACTTCGCAAGATATGAATGTTGTTTCCCAGTAAGCTTCGAGTACATTGAAGATGAAAGTGTAAAATCAAACATATTATTGAATAATACACTTGGTTTATTATAAAACGAAATTCATTGAATTGAAACAGGGATTGTAGTTAACGATGATTAAGTTGCTGACGAAGGACGTACATCATTGCATATTTGTAGTATGAATTTAAACGAGTAGTATCTACCCTTTTTCAATTCATACTTAATAGCTTAGTACGAAAAGATTTATTTTGGTTTCCGAATTCATATATATAAAATATTTTTATAAATTCTTCAGAAGAATGAGTTAATACTTCATAACTCGTTGATGCAATATACGCGTTATTGATGATGTACACGGTGATTCTTGAACTGGTGGAGCTTGTGATGTTAAAGTTGCTGATGATTCTAACGATGTTAACAGCACTGACTGTGTTGGTGAGGCTAAGGGTATTGCTGATGCTGTTGGTAAAATAAGTCTAGCTTGTACCTTACGCATCATTCTTGTCGGGGTTTCTACTCTTCCTTTTATCATTTCTGTCCACTCATCTGATTTATGGTTAAGGCAGAAATAGGTAATCTCTATGTCTTTAGAGATTACATAATCACCATAGAATGTTTCTCCAATGAAGTTATGAATCAATACTTCATCGTTTGTTGTTGTTGGTACTTCTTGGTATCTATGGGGTGTGTGACGTTGATATCCGAGGTACGGATGGTGATATTGAGGCGTGTGATGCGGATGTGATTGTTGGTGGTGGTAATGATCCTGTTGATGTTGATGATGGTGATAACGTTGATGCTGGTGATGATGCTGGTGCTTAGGGTATTGAGGCTTGCGATGTTGATGTTATTGACGGTACTGGTTATGCTGCTGATGCTGCTGATGGTGTTTGTAACCTTCGTACCGTATTCTCCAAAGCCACTACCCGAGTGCGAAGCTCGTTGACTTCTTCTGTTACACCGGGGTGATTGTCGGTTCGGACGAGCGGATAAATAAAATCTAGAATTTGATGTAGTATATAATCGTGACGAGATACTCTGGAAATGAGAGAGAAAATGGTTTCTCGAACAGGTTCGCCGGTAAGTGCTTCAGGTTCATCGTCAAGAGGGCAATTTGGTGGATGGAAGGGATCACCTTCTTCTTGTCTCCAATGATTGAGGAGGCTACGAACCCATCCCCAATCCATCCAAAATAGATGATGACTGATTGGTTGATCCATTCCAGTCACACTACTTTCGGAGCTTGAGTGGTATTCCATATCGGAATCCGAGGGACTTCAACTAGTGACGAGTTAAATTTTGTATGATTGAATAAAGGTTTTTTTCGACATGAAATGATTTTCCGGCTATCGGGTGGTATTCTAATTATATAGAATATCCACATATGTAGAACAAAAGATCTCATAGATTACGGAGGGATTTACGGAATATGTCAGACAAAGTTTATAGTAACAGATACGCGTAGATATGAATTAGCAAATACGCTAAGATATGAATTTTGTCTATACACCATTCATGCAATGAATGCAGTAAGACGCGTTTAGACTTAAGATGATAAGCAGGTAATTTCCTACAGATGATAAATAGATGAATTTTGACACAAAATGATAAGCAAAATTTTGACATGCAGACACGGTCGAAGTCCAGACTCACTAATGCAACCTAACGACTTATCAGTTAGACACACTAATGTAGACCTGGTTCGCTAATACCACCGCTCTGATACCACATGAAACGACCCGACCCAATCCATAGGGACGAATATAATAACATATGATTACATCGCGAGGCATTTGACCTCTATATGATACGTTTTATAAACATTGCATTCTTTTGAAAAGATATACCATAAATGAATATTTAAAATTCAATGTTTTCGACATCTGATGATTTCTACATATAGACAATCACCGTAAATAACAGTTTACAAGAATACTTCCGTTGACAATGCAGTCAAAATAAATACACGGTGATGATTTTGTGAATGCAATGCTTCCTCGAATAAAACATGTATGACTCCATGCACATGGTTTTTCTAACATATATTCAAACAGCGGAAGACTTCTAGGAACCTGAGAATAAACATGCTTTAAACGTCAACATAAAGTTGGTGAGATATAGGTTTAATGCTAGCAGCGTTATAAATATAGACCACAAGATTTCATATACATAAACGTTTTAATAAAAATATTCTAAGTGGTTGAGCACTTGATAACCATACTTAACATTTAATCGACGTCGCATATTCCCTTTATTATGAAATCTCACTACACTGTACCAAGTGTAGTCACCGAAACGAAGTACTGTGCAACCGTTGAATACTGGTCGTCCAGTCCGGTTGGGGTTGTCAGGCCCGATAGATCTATCAACAGGATTCGCGTTTACAATACCACATGTAAATAGTAGTTACCAAGCTACAGGGAAGTATGCCAGTGGTACAACTCAACGTAGAATATATTTTTTTATCACTTGTGTCCATAACGTAAATCATAAAATGCATGTATTCTCATCCCGAAATATTTAGAGTTTAAAAGTGGGACTATATACTCACTTTTGCCTTGAAGGTATTTAACTCGACTTGGTCTCCGATAGATATCACGAACCTAACCATATATATATAATATATCAACATATTTTCTTTTCAAGTAATCATTATATATATATATATATATATATATACTTATAATACTTTTAATATTTTCTTAGTCCGTAGTTAGCAGTCGATGTTAGTGGTCCACAATTAGTTGCTCAATAAAATAAATAAAGACCCCATCATATTCGTATTGATCAGAATTAATCTCGACCCATGGTACCATGTTGTCAAATGACGTGTTGCGTACATAAAGTACCGTGTTGTCAAATGACGTGTTGCATACAATCATGAGGTCTTATGATTAATCTTCTCGTGTTGTTTACGGGTGGTCCTGAAATATATAAAATCAAATCATAAGTAATTATATATGAAATATCATATTAATTAAAAAATATATGATTAATTTACTTTATCTCCAAATATTTTCGTAGCTAAACTAGCTTCGGATACCCAATCTTGTTTTAGTCGTAGTTTCTTCATTACAACTCCGTTTTTGTTGGTTCAACTTGCCACTTCCTTGGATCGAGTCAAATTTTAAGAATATGAACTGAAAATACCTTAGTTTGTATTCAAAATCACAGGTTATAGGTCAAACTTTGGTAAAACTTATGAAAGTGATCATTTTCCATCATAAAAACAACATTTAATGATCATTTTTCTAAAAATACTTACACTTTGAGTTAAACCATGAAATTTTTATGTGTTAACATATTCATAAGAAATATCATTTTTCCAGAACATGAACTTCCAATTCAAAGTTCAAGATGGTTTTTAATTATCCAACCCAAAACAGCCCCCGGTTGCACTCCGACGATGTAGATTCAGTTTTTAAGGTGTTCTTTGTAAAACCAAGTTATATCTTGTTAAGTTAGCATATCATTATGATATATTACAGGTCTTTAAGTGTTTTAAAAGTTAATTTAGAAGGATCTATTTAGTTTGCAAACAAGTTTGAAATCATTCAAACTATGTTCTTGTTGTTAAAATTTTACAACATAAAATAAGATAGCTATATAATTATGAATTGAACAAGATTATGAACAAGGTTACTACCTCAAGTTACTTGGACAAATTTACTGTAAGAGATAAGAAAAAATCTTGGAATCAAAGAGTGGTGGAGTTAGATCAAAAGGTTGGAAGTATACTTCTTCAAATGGGTGGTTATTTTGATATGTTCTTGAAAGAGTTTTCTTATGGTGTTTAAGGCTTGTAATTGAAGCTAAATGATGGGGAAAATGCTTGGAGATGATCAAGTATGAAGTTAGGAGTATTTTGAGAGAGAAATGAGGGTGTAGGTATGAGAAAATGGAGTGAAGAAATGGTGTTCATTCATAAAAAACGTTTTTAGTTTATAAAGAAAGAAAAGGATTCCTAATTTTGTTTTCTTACTAATAATTCATGCTACTTGACAAATCCTAGTTACCTCATACCTAGGGCAGTAATAATGTTGATTAGGATGTTGATTTGATGTGTATATACCAATAGTAAATACATATAGAAGCTGGGTATGATACGGGTACATATACCCTAGATATACGTATAGAAATCTTGAGGAAACGGAATGAGAATTCAAATATAGCTATCTTTTGTGAATATACTTATATTGTTTTATGTATTTAAGTCCTTAAAAAGTGATTAAATACATTATATATACGATACATGTATAAGCATTATAGGTTATAAGTATATATATCAAAGAATGTTACGTATAGTTATCGTTTTGAAAACTTAAGTTAGTAGTTTCAAAATATACTTATAACTCATTGTCATTATTTTTGGCCCGGTTGGACCCAAAATAAAAGCCCGATTTTGAGCTTCTTTTACCGTATCATACCCATCATCCATACGTATTTACTATTGGTAAATACACATCAAATCAATATCCTTATCAGCTTTAGATCTGCCCTAGATAAGAGGGAATCTTATTTGTAAGCTAGCATACATTATTACTCAAAAATTCAACACAATAATTTGTCCTTGTTCCCTCAACAACCAGACTGTCCTATAAGTATCACCATCACCTTGGTTTTTCATTTCATTCTTACAACCATCTTTCTCTAACAAAAAAAACACACTCTTAGGAACTCTAAGTGTTCTTCACAATCTCAGCAAATACTCATGAAGAACTAGCTTCATGAACAACCTATAATCATCATAAGAAAGTTTGATCAAGATTATTTTCTATCTTTTCTAGTAGCTTTATCCAAGTAACTTGAGGTAGTAACCTTATTCATAATCTTATTCGATTCATATTTATATAGCTATCTTATTTTGTGTTATAAAATTTTTAACAACAAGAACATAGTTTGAATGATTTCAAACCTATTCGCAAACTAAATAGATCCTTCTAATTTGATTTTTAAAACACTTCAAAACCTGTAATATATCATATTATGACAAAATCGGATTAATCATATCTTGGCTAATTAACATAATATTTAATAAATATTTACTTATGATTTGATTTTATATATTCCAGGACCACCCGTAAACAACACGAGAAGATTAATCATAAGACTTCATGATTGTACGCAACACGTCATCTGACAACACGGTACTTTATGTACGCAACACGTCATTTGACAACATGGTACCATGGGTCGAGATTAATTCTGATCAATACGAATACGATGGGGTCTTTATTTATTTTATTGAGCAACTAATTATGGACCATTAACAACAGACTGCTAACTACGGACTAAGAAAATATTAAAAGTATTATAAGTATATATATATATATATATATATATATATATATATATATATATATATATATATATATATATATATATATATATATATATATATGTAATGATTACTTGAAAAGAAAATATGTTGATATATTATATATATGGTTAGGTTCGTGATATCTATCGGAGACCAAGTCGAGTTAAATACCTTCAAGGAAAAGGTGAGTATATAGTCCCACTTTTAAACTCTAAATATTTCGGGATGAGAATACATGCATTTTATGATTTACGTTATGGACACAAGTGATTAAAAATATATATTCTACGTTGAGTTGTACCACTGGCATACTTCCCTGTAACTTGGTAACTAATATTTACATGAGGTATTGTAAACGCGAATCCTGTTGATAGATCTATCGGGCCTGACAACCCCAACCGGACTGGACGACCAGTATTCAACGGTTGCACAGTACTTCGTTTCGGTAACTACACTTGGTACGGTGTAGTAAGATTTCATAATAAAGGGAATATGTGACGTTGATTAAATGTTAAGTATGGTTATCAAGTGCTCAACAACTTAGAATATTTTTTTATTAAAACGTTTATATATGAAATCTTGTGGTCTATATTTATAACGCTGCCGGCATTAAACCTATATCTCACCAACTTTATGTTGACGTTTTAAGCATGTTTATTCTCAGGTGATAACTAAAAGCTTCCGCTGCAACATGTTGAATTTAAGCAAGATCTTGAGTATGCATATTTGTGTCAAAAATAAAACTGCATATCGGAGGATTTGTAATGTAAAATATGTTGGAGGTCGTATTGTTATTATCACATGTAAAGTTTGTAAGTCTAAGATTATCGCTAAACGATAATCATTATTAAGTTGTTTAAACCTTGTATTTGTAATAAAAGCTATGGTTTGTATTGTAAAAACGAATGCAGTTTTTGAAAAATGTCGCATATAGAGGTCAATACCTCGCGATGAAATCATATGTTATTGTATTCGTCCTTATGGTTAAGGTCGGGTTATGACAGTTTATATACTAATTATATGATATATTACTTATATAAATAAATAAATAGTAATGTATTTATTATTCCAATTGTTATATATATCTATATATGTTATTTTTATACGAAAGTAGTAATTAGATATACTTATGATACATGTAATAATTCTATTGTCATATAAATATCTTTTGTTTGCATTAATAATAATTATAATAATACTAAAGTAAAAATAATAATAATGATAATGTAGTTGTTATAATAATATAGTTGTACTAATAATAATAATGATACTAGTTAGTAAAAATGATAATAATAATAATAGTTATAATACTAATAATAATAACAAAAATAATAATAACAAAAATAATAAAAATAATAATAATCATAATAATAATACTTATAATGATAATGGAAAAGAAATAAAAATATATACCATTTAAAAATGATTTCCTAAAAAGAATTTCCCATGACAAGGCTCGAACCCGAGACCTCTCGAATACTCTCAACACTCTAAACCATTCCTCCGATTCCATTTTTCTGAAATTATCATTACCTGATTATATTTAACATGTATCCTCTGTCATCTTCATCATAACAACAAAATCATCACATCATCATTATCATTGACACACTCACATACGATTATCAACATCATCATCGATCATTATCATCTTTATCATAATCAAACACGAGTATCATCATCATCTTCAACTTCATATATCACCATCAATATCGTATTAATATTCATCATCAAGTTTCATCGTTAACATCATAACATTAACGAGCATAAAATGATAAAATCATAAACATAATCGGATAGCAGCAAATAACATCATCATCATCCATCTTGTATATCTTTTTCATCAACAATACCCGTCATCGATTATCGTCCTCTTCATGAATCACAATTAGATCGACATCATTACATCACCCTCATCATCAACTCTTACGTTTCATCATCAACGTAATTCATTATCATCTTTGATTTCCATCTCCATCATGATAATCGTTCATCACGAATCACCATCATCATCAATTCATTTACATCCTTCAATAACGAGAAAGAAAAAAAATATATGAAGAGTCGCTGCTGCAATTTAAATGGGTAGTGATCCGGCCCAATTAAGCTTAAACTCATAGGCCCAATATGCTAAGCAAGTACTCGGTCCAACAATATGAAAAAAAAAATATTTTACGGCCCAAGTGATTTCCAGTTAGTAAGTCGTGAAAGAAACAGAAATTATATACATATTCAGTGAAAACCGAGTCATTATCCATATCTTATATTATATAATCCATCATCCTAATCATAGTGCAGTATAATCATACTCTTCATCGTTCATACATCATCACGTCGTTCACCATCAACATCAATATCAACTATCTTTCTTCTATCGTCCATCATCATCTATCTTCATCTTATTCGCGTTTTAAATTAAAAAAGATACAGTAGAAGAATATTGCTGTATTCGAACAGAAAAGTAGCAATAGTAAAAGGTAAACATCAATGTAGTAGTGGCTATCGAAGGTATTGCAGGTTGCAGATGATGAAGCTGTGTTGGTGATCACGAATGGAAACAGGGAAGAGGAACAATTTGTTTGGTTTGTGATGGTGTGGTGGTTTATTGTGATGCGGATGGTGATAGGTTCACGTAAAATAATAGAGAGATATGGTGAGAGAGAGAGAATGGAGAAAAGATGGGTGACGAGTGGTTGTAATTAGAAACAGAAAGGTGATGGAGTGGAGATAAATATAGAGGGTGGTGGTTCTCTTAGGTGATGGAAGGTTGGGTGGTGATGTGGATTGACGATGATGGTTTCGAAGAAGAAAGAAAAGAAAACTGGTTCGATTAATGGGGTATTCTTGATCGAGTGGGTTTATTCGAGCTACGTCAAGAAAAGAAAAAATATAGGAGTATTGATCAAGTTGAATCCGTAAAACAACAATAATGGTTGTCGAATGGTTGTAGTAAGTTGTCAATGGAAATGACTAAGGTGATGATCATGGTGATTGTGTTTGTGTTTATCGAACAAGAATAGGTGCAGGAAGTGATCGATAGATAGTTTGATAGAGGTGATTATGGCATATGTATATGTATATATTGTATGCTGTAACGGTATACATATATAATAAATATAAGATAGTGTTCATGAAAAGCATAAATAGTAACATATAATTGATTACCTAGTAAAGCTAAAACAGTAAACTCTAGTACCCGAATATTGTAGTGAGCTGTACTTTGACAAAATAAGAGAAACCAGAGATTGCAATATCTTTGATATGCATAAACATGAAGAAACTAACATAACACATGTGTCACTTTTGTCATTTTAAAACATTCGTGATTGATACTTATTTTATCTCTTCTTACCGACAGTTTGTTAGGAATAATATTTCGTACCCCGCTGTAAATTAGTGACGGATAAAAGTCTTTGAAAAAATCCCATATTTTTAAATTACCTATATTTATTTATTTTGGTCATTATGGTATAAAATTCGATTCTTAATTTGTTAAATAAAAATTACATCAACTGTCCCTCTCATTTCTGGGTAAAATATAAAAAGTGTTAAAATTTAATAACTAGGTCCTAAATACATTTTTAGTAAGCCTAAAATTTATAGAACTCATTTTCGTATCACCGTTTATTTTAAAATTACATAAGTTTGAATTTAACTTGCTTAATATCAATCGAAACATCAAACAAGTATTACAATCATTTAATATTTATTTTTAATATACTTTATTTTTATATAGTTATATTTTAAATAATAATTATAATATCCTATTTTTATTTTATTAATTTTTTAATTTTTTTTAATAACAACAATATATAATACTTCAATTTATATTTCGAATTATTATTAATATATACATACACACATATCCATTTACAATTAATTGTTCGTGAATCGTCGAGAGCAGTCGAAGGTCAATTGAATATATGAACATAGTTCCAAAATTTTCGAGACTCAACATTATAGACTTTGCTTATCGTGTCGGAAATATATAAAGATTAAGTTTAAATTTTATCGGAAATTTTTCGGGTCATCACACATCTGGATTAACATAAAGATTGTCTTCATCATCATCAGAAGAATCCATTTCATCACCACAATCCGTTACTGGATCAGGATTCCCTTCGTCCACAATCTCTACATCTTTCGAAATTGAAGATACTGAAGATAACCTGCTTAGAATGACAAACCCATCATCATCTGTTTCTTCAAGGTAAAAATCACTTAAGTTCAAATCCTCATCTACCGGTCCACCATCAGCCTCAGAATGTACAATTGGAATTATAACTTGCTCAGGCTCCTTATGATCAATATCATCATGAGTAGAAACTATTTCTGATTCCGTCTGAACCTGTTGAGCTTGAGAAGCTGATGAAGACCTCACACCACCACCCTTAGTTGAAATGTTCATCGTTAGATAATCTCCATCCACTCCTATCTCCCCCTCATGGCTATTCTGAGGATCAGAATCGTCATGTTCATTATCACGGTGAGGACTTATTGGAGAAGAGCAGGAAGTAAGTGGATATCGTACTCGAGCACAAAACAATGCTTGAAGCGAAGTGCGTCGAAGAACATCAAGATTGACTCGAGAAAACATACGACTGAAATATTCTTACTCCAAAGCATCATAGAAATTTGATGAACGCGAGGGTGATGGTGGTAAAGTAACAATAGGAATAGCAGCAGTAGCAGCAGCATCGGTTGGAGGCAATGTCGGTGGAAGGGTTTGATTTGTCGTGAGAGCAGGTAAGGATATACGTGGGGTATTATTCTTATATGTGGGGCTGTACATACTACTAGTCAGATTCGTGATATCCCCTTCTGATGGAGGTTGGGTAACAACCAGAGTTGTCACCGACGAAGTTTCTTTCGAAGCATCCGCCTCCATGACTTTAGTCTCATGGGACTCTGACAAAGTAGTAGAACTACCGGCCGGTTTAGTTCTCGCAGAGATGTTACTATCTCCGACTCCTGAAATCATTAATATACCATGAGGTGGCACATCTCTTTCAGTTAACGACTCTTCCTCCAGACCCTGAGATTCAGAATTCGAAAGAGAAGTGGTTTGAACCAATGGATCACTTTCATGAACCAAAGGATCAGTCTGCTGGAAGTCTGATAAATATCCTGAAGGATTGTCACGTTGACTCATTTCCATGGGACGCGGCAGATCTCCCTCATTAAGATAAGCCGAACCTCGAGACCCTGTTGTACGTTGAGGCACAGGAGGATTTCCAGCCGATACGCATGATGCCTTTTCAAGACTTTTCGGCTCCCCTTCGGCCGTTCTGGACTTCAATGACTGAGTTTCCTCAATCGATTGAGTCAACGCAGACTTTACTGCAGAGGAAGACTTTACTTCCTTAGATGCCGAAGCATCTTGCTGTGTTGGATTTATTATTAAGTCATGTTTAGATTGGAAGGGCTTATTGGTCTTTTTACCATCCGTGTGTTTAGCTCTCTTGCCTACCGAAGCTTGCGCTTCATTTAGTGTAAGGCTTACTATTATTATTGAATGTGATACGAAAATGGGTGAGGGTGACCTAATAGGCTCAATGTAACATCCCGCCTTTTCCCGTTTACTTTCCGTCTATTTATTTTAAAGTCCGTTATATAGTTATAACATCTTCCGTTAATACGCATTTTAAAATATTTAGTTTAGGTAATTCGCGCACCCGCTTTTAAACTTGAGGGACTAAACTTGCCAAGAGACTAAAGATTTGACTAGGTCAACTAGTCAAACCTTTCTCCTCCACTCACTCATTCACCTCCCTTTTTCATCTTTGATACTTCCATTTTCTCTCAACTCACTCAACATAAATTCATCATCTAAATCCGATATAGCAAGCGTTCTTCAAAACAAATTACATATTTGGAATCCTTGCAACTTCCTCTTCGATTCCATACCAAATTCATCTCGTTTGGGTAACTTTTTAAAAACACTAGATTCTTTGTTCTTGATGTTTTTAACTTATAAAAGTGTTAATTAGTGTCTATGGCTCAAGTCTAACATGAATATGTGATTTATATGCCCGACCTTGTTATTTTAAGTAACTAACATGAACTTGAAATTTGGTATGTTTGATCTTGTGATTTGGTTGCTTAAATATTGTTAGATGCTAAAAGTGCATGTATTAAATGTGTTACTAGCATCACTAGCTTCAATTTGGTGTGTAGGTTGACATGGAAAAGCTTCATAAACATAATTGTTAAGTTTATGATTTTGAGTTAGGGTTTGATAGAAGTAAAATGAACTTTTGATGCATTGAATGCTTTGCAATATTATTTGTAAGTGTCTAGTTGTATTGTATGCATAATTACCTACGAAATGGCGTATCATATGTGTGCATTTAATTCCCGAATCATCAATATGCATTTATGAACTTGAAGCGTTTATGATGAGCATTAATTGATCATTCAATTTGGAAATTTGATTATTGCAAATGATGAATTTGATTAATGAAACGTGTTTAGTTGTATTCCTCGTCAAATTACCTTTCCGACTATATAAGATACGTGTTTTGAATGTTTACGGTTCGTAATTTGTGTTTGAATAAAATTTGGTTTTGAGACTTAGACATTTGAAACAGCCCAGGCACCAGCTCACGCTTAATGTCGCGCGCGGCCCTCATTTGTCGCGGCGCGGTAATGGCCGAGTTCAGGGACTGATTAACTTTACAATTTTATGAAAAATTCTAACTATGCTACGCACCTTCGATTAACATGTAACTTGTTCTAACATGCTTATATATGAATAATTAGCTCAGAAAAATAATTCGAGACCCGACCCGAACGTGTTGACTTTTTCGTTGACTTTGACTTGACCAAAGTTGACTTTTATTCAAACGTAACCGATGCTTTGTTTAAACCATTCTATTCTTCTTGTATACTTGATTCTTGCATGAAACTTGACAACTTGATTCACATGCTATATAATCGAGCCGTAATGAGCTATAGGACTAATTGAACACTTTGACCAACTTCACACTTTACCGATATTGATACAACCTATTGTTTAGGTCAAGACTAGCATTCATTCTTGCACATGTTTACTTTGCGAAGTACTTTTACATTCGTGCACTCAAGGTGAGATCATAGTCCCACTTTTACTCTTTTATACTTATACTTAGGATGAGAAAACATAAACGATTTATACTTCTATACATTGAACACAAGTACGAAAACAAACATTCCACGTACGAGTTAGAACAAAAATCCTCAATTCAATTATCATTAGTTACACTTGTAGGGTGTAAGCGAGTAATTATGTTGTGTGGCCATACGGGTTTGACGAACCCTCATTCGGGCGGTTCACTACCGTTAGCGAATGAAATATAATTTTATCGGTATAGTGTATGTTCTAACAATATGGATTCAGAGGTAACATTCAGTTAAGCCTTGATAATTGGGTGCTCGTGATACAAACAACATCTTTGGAATGCAAACAATTTGGATAATCAACTTATACTAAATCTTGTGGTTCAAATACATACGATTACTAATACACCTATGATTTCAGCAACGTTTTTCGTTGACAGATTTTCTATGTTTTTCTCAGGTCCTTGAACGATATGTGTTACATGCTTCCGCTCACTATTTTGATACTTGCTAGGATGTCGAGTATACATGTATACATGGAGCATCTTTTGACTTTACATTTAACTGTGTCGCATCGGTTTCATTTGTACTCAAACGTTGTAACGTCACTAGTTGTTGAACTACTTTTGTAAACTTGAAACATATTTACATTTGAAATGAATGAGACATATTTTTTTTTGGTCAAATGTCATTTTAAAGACTTATGACCACGTAACGGGACCTAAGTAGATGGCGCCGTCAATGACGATTTTGTCGGATCGCTACAGATGGTATCAGAGCGTTGGTTGTAGGGATTTAGAGTTCATTGGTGTCAACCCCGAGTCATAGGGTACATTAGTGAGTCTAGAGTACAACCGTCATATCAACTTGAAGTAGGAATTTCTTGACTACTTGTGCATTTATACTCGAAATCTTCTATTCATATCTAACTCTTATTCTATCTTAATCTCACGTTGTTTAATTTGATTGACACGCCACCTTGACTTTATGAGGTAATGTCGAATGCACATATGAATTAGGGTAATATAATTTCCGGGATTACATTACGGTGACTCATATGGACGTTCCAACATTATAACATAAAGAATTTAGGGCGAGTCATTGAAAATTTTCTATATTTATTTCATATCACGATTAGTTTTATTGAGAATATTAATCAACGATATTCTTGTGTCTTGAAGGAACAATGCCTCCTCGCTGAGTCCCACCCAATGAAACTCCCAAACAAGCTCTTCAATGAATGATAGCCACCGCCGTAGATGATGCCATGGCTGGTCACTCATCCAACAATAACAACAATAACAACAACCACAACAACAACAACAACAACAACAACAACAACAGCAACAACAACAACAACAATGGAGCCGGTAACTCAAATGAGGGATGCTCCTACAAAGCTTTCATGGGGTGCAAACCTCACACTTTCGATGGGACCGGAGGACCGGTTGCTCTCACTCGATGGTTTGAGGAAACGGAAGCTGTTTTTAGCATAAGCGGTTGCCGGGACCAAGACAAGGTCAAAAACTCCACCCACACTTTTGCCGATATCGCTCTCACGTGGTGGAACACGTATGTACAATCGGTGAGTACCGATGAAGCCCACGCTCTCTCTTGGCCCGATTTAAAAGAAAAGATGATCACCGAATACTTTCCCCGCGAAGAGACTCGAAGGCTCGAAAGCGAGCTAAGAGGTTTGAAAATGGTTGGAAATGACCTCAACGCTTATAATCAACGGTTTGCCGAGCTAGCTCTAATGTGTCCAATCCTTGTAAATCCCGCGCCTCTACGAGTTGAACTTTACATGGATGGCCTTCCTAAGAGCATCAAACACGGGGTGATGTCATCCAAACCCGCTAACCTATAAGACGCTTTAAAGATGGCCTGCCAATTAATAGAAACGGTGGATGAAATCATTGTACTGACACCTAAGGCCGAGGATAAATCGGGTGGCAACAAAAGAAAATGGGAAGCCACTCAATCAAGCAACTACTATAACAACAACTTCACCAAAAAGCCTTTCACCTACGATGGCAAGAAGGGTTATGCAGGACATTTACCTTATTGTAACAAGTGCTACAAACATCATTTGGGTGAATATGGCAAGCCATTTTGCCACAAGTGTCGAAGAAGTGGTCATATGGCCAACGATTTTAGAAGTGCCGCCCCCGTCCCTCAAAAGGGGCCCAATGCACCGAAAGCGGGTGTTTGTTTCGAATGTGGCCAACCGGGTCATTTTAGAAATGCATGCCCAAGGAAGAAAGCTAACCCCAATGCACACGGCCGAGCTTTCAACATTAACACCAAGGATGCCCGAGATGACAATGAACTAGTCACGGGTACGTTTCTTCTCAACAATTCTTATGTCTCTTGCTTATTCGATTCGGGTGCCAATAAGAGTTTTGTATCGAAGACCTTGACTCATTCTTTTTGCACTTCACCACTTCCACTAGATACTACTTATACCATTAAAGTGGCCAATGGGAAACTATTGAGTGTCGACAAATTTTATCGGGGGTGTACGTTAAACTTAATGGCTAAAGAGTTTGAAATTGACTTGATACCTATAGAACTAGGGAGCTTCGATGTAATCATTGGTATGGTTTGGTTAGCCAAAACAAAATCTCACATCCTTTGTGATCTCAAATCAATTCAAATTCCTATCGAGAATGGTGAACCCTTGATTGTCTAGGGCGATAAGAGTTGCACCGGACTCAACCTCGTCTCGTGTATTAAAGTTGAAAAATATCTTCGTAAAGGTTGTTTCATGATCCTAGCCCAAGTTAAGAAAGTCGAGACCGATGAGAAGCATATCGATGATGTGCCAATTGTTAGTGACTTTTCCGATGTTTTTCTTGACGAATTGCCGGGTCTTCCACCTCATCGACCGGTTGAATTTCAAATTGATCTTATTCCGGGAGCCGTACCCATAGCACATGCACCGTATAGACTTGCTCCATCCGAAATGCAATAATTGGAAAGTCAAATTCAAGAACTACTTGACCGTGGTTTTATCCAACCTAGCCATTCACCATGGGGTGCTCTGATTTTATTCGTTAAAAATAAAGATGGGTCCCTACGAATATGCATCGACTATCGTGAACTAAACAAATTGATGGTTAAGAACTGGTATCCTTTTCCACGCATCGACAACCTCTTTGATCAACTACAAGGATATCGTGTATATTCAAAAATTGATCTTCGCTCGGGTTATCATCAACTAAGGGTTAAGGGGCAAGATGTCTCCAAAACTGCTTTCTGAACTCGCTATGGTAGTTACGAATTTCTTGTAATGCCATTTGGTCTAACTAACACACCGGCAGTGTTTATGGATCTTATGAACCGCGTGTGCAAACCGTATCTCGACAAGTTCATTATCGTATTATCGATGATATCTTGGTCTATTCTAAAAGCGAAGAAGAGCACGGACAATACCTTCGACTTGTGCTTGAACTCTTGAGACAAGAACGACTCTATGCCAAATTCTCCAAGTGTGAATTTTGGTTGAAGGAAGTTCAGTTTCTCGGTCATGTCGTAAGCGACCAAGGCATTAAGGTCGATCCCGCAAAAATTGAAGCCATTAGCAAATGGGAAACCCCTACTACTCCTACTCACATTCGTCAATTCTTGGGTCTCGCCGGATACTATCGTAGATTCATCAAGGACTTCTCTTTAGTTGCTTGTCCTCTAACCGCATTAACCCACAAGGGAAAGAAATTCATTTGGGCAACCGAACAAGAGTCCGCGTTTCAAATCTTGAAGACAAAGCTAACCACCGAACAAGAGTCTGATTTTGTTGTATATTGCGATGCCTCGAAACATGGTTTTGGGTGTGTATTGATGCAACAAAAGAAAGTCATTGCTTATGCCTCTCGACAACTAAGAATTCAAGAACGGAACTACACAACACATGATCTCGAACTCGGAGCCGTTGTCTTTGCACTCAAAATGTGGATACAATTTCTTTATGGAACCAAGAGTACTATCTTCACCGATCACAAAAGCCTTCAACACATCTTCGATAAAAAAAAACTAAACATGAGACAACGATGGTGGATTGAAACTTTGAACGTTACGATTGTGAGCTTCGTTACCATCCCGGGAAGGCAAATGTAGTAGCTGATGCCTTGAGTCGAAAAGAAAGAGCGGTGCCTCTTCGTGTCCAAGCTTTAAACATCACCATCTACACAAATCTCAATAATCAAATTCGTTTAGCCCAAGACGAGGCTCTCAAGGATGAAACCATCTCTCTCGAACGCTTGAACGTCCTCGCCTCCCGATTCGAAGTTAAGGAGTCCGGACTCTGATATTTCGCCGGAAGAATTTGGGTACCTAGTTATGGGGACTTACGAAGCCTTATTCTAAACGAAGCCCATAAGTCAAGATATTCGATTCACCCCGGTGCCAATAAGATGTACCACGACCTCAAAGAACAATATTGGTGGCAGAACATTAAAAGGGACATTGCTACCTATGTTAGAAAGTGCCTAACTTGCTCCAAAGTCAAAGCCGGATATCAAAGACCGTCCGGACTACTTCAACAACCCAAAATCCCACGATGGAAGTGGGAAAGAATAACGATGAATTTTATCACAAAACTACCAAGAACGGCGAGCAGTTATGATACTATTTGGGTTATTGTAGATTGACTCACCAAATTTGCCCACTTCCTAGCCATGAAGGAAACCGACAAAATGTAGAAACTTGCACAACTTTACATTAAAGAGATCGTCGCCCGTCACGGTGTACCATTATCGATTATTTACGACCGCGATGGCCGTTTTGTTTCTAGATTTTGGCGTACTTTACAAGAAGTGTTGGGAACACGATTAGACATGAGCACCGCATATCATCCACAAACCGATGGACAAGCGAACGCATAATTCAAACCTTGGAAGATATGTTACGATTTTGCGTTATCGATTTTGGAAAAGCTTGGGATAAGCACTTGCCTCTCGTCGAATTCTCTTACAACAATAGTTATCATGCGAGTATCAACGCCGCACCTTTTGAAGCCTTATATGGTCGCAAATGTCGTTCATCTCTTTGTTGGGCCGAAGTAGGCGACACACAAATCACCGGACCCGAACTCATTCATGAAACAACCGAGAAGATCGTTCAAATACGGGATAGGCTTAGGACGACCCGTAGTCGTCAAAAGAGCTATACCGACATCAGACGCAACGACCTCGAATTCCAAGTTGGTGACCGCATAATGTTAAAAGTCGTACCTTGGAAAGGTGTAATCCGCTGATAATGCTAAAAACGAACATATATTTCATAGCATTATCCCTCAAGAAAGACAAGCTTTTAGTTGCAATTGTTCTATTTACAAGTGATATTCGTTTAAATAATAAAAGATGAAGACAAAAGACAGATTCGACTAATTGAAGACGCAAATGAAAAAAACGCTAATAAGTACAAAGTACAATCCAAGTGGTTCAATTTATTGATAAGAAACGTCTAAAAGTTACAAGAGTACGAGCCGCAAAATGCAAAGTACAAGATATTAAATAGTACGAAAGGACGTTCGAAAATCCGGAACCGGGACATGAACTAACTTTCAACGCGCGACGCAACGGAGCTAAAATGACAAGTCAACTATGCACATGAATATAATATAATATATAAATAATTCTTAAAATTATATATATATTATATTATATATTAAAAACCGTCGGCAAACTAAATAACAAAGGATTGTGAGCTGGCCAGAGGGGCCATGCGATCGCATGGCTTCTGTGCTATATCCCCATGCGATCGCATGGTGAACAGGAACTCGAATTTAGCCTATAAAAAGCCGGGTTCTGATCGAGCAAAAAAGACATCTTTTTCTAATCTATCTCTCACAAATATATATATATTTATATTTATAATTTTAATTTTAATTTAAGATTAATAATAATAAGGTTATGTTAGCGAATGTTGTAAGTGTGTAAGTCGAAATTCTGTCCGTGTAACGCTACGCTATTATTAATCATTATAAGTTATGTTCAACCTTTTTAAATTAATGTCTCGTAACTAAGTTATTATTATGCTTATTTAAATCGAAGTAATCATGATGTTGGACTAAATATTAAAGACGGGGTTATTGGGCTTTGGACCATAATTGGGGTTTGGACAAAAGAACGACACTTGTGGAAATTGGACTCTGGGCTATTAATGGACTTTATATTTGTTTAACTGAATGATAGTTCGTTAATTTAATATAGAGATTTACAATTTGACATATCTATAAATAACCATATACACTCGATCGGACACGATGGGCGGGATATTTATAAATACTAACAATCGTTCATTTAACCAGACACGGGAATGGATTAACAGTCAATGGACTCATTAAAACAGGGGTGAATTATGTACAAGGACACTTGGCGTAATTGTTAACGAAGTATTAAAACCTTAGGTTACACGCAGTTGATATCCTGGTATAATTATTAAACAAAGTATTAAGACCTTGTTACAGTTTAAGTCCCCAATTAGTTGGAATATTTGACTTCGGGTATAAGGATAATTTGACGAGGACACTCGCACTTTTTATTTATGACTGACGGACTGTTATGGACAAAAACCAGATGGACATATTGAATAATCTAAGACAAAAGACAATTAACCCATGGTAATAAATTAAAATCAACACGTCAAACATCATGATTACGGAAGTTTAAATAAGCATAATTTCTTTTATTTTATATCTCATCGCACTTTTATTTACTGTCATTTTATTTATTGCACTTTTAATTATCGTACTTTTAATTATCGCAATTTTATTTATCGTCATTTACTTTACGATTTAAATTAAGTTATTTAAATATTTAATATTTTACATTAGGTTTTAATTGTGACTAAAGTTTTAAAATCGACAAACCGGTCATTAAACGGTAAAATCCCCCTTTTATAATAATAATACTACTACTTATATATATATATATATATATATATATATATATATATATATATATATATATATATATATATATATATATATATATATATATATATATATATATATATATATATATATATATTCAAATATAGTTTAAAATATAGCGTTAAACTTGGCTAGTTCCCTGTGGATGAACCGGACTTACTAAAAACTATACTACTGTACGATTAGGTACACTGCCTATTGTAGTGACCCGAACTTTTCCATGTTTATATATATTAATTGAGATTGATGTTTACATGATTAAATGTTTCCAACATGTTAAGCAATCAAACTTGTTAAGACTTGATTAATTGAAATAGGTTTCATATAGACAATTGACCACCCAAGTTGACCGGTGATTCACGAACGTTAAAACTTGTAAAAAAACTATATGATGACATATATATGGTTATATATATAGTTAACATGATATTATGATAAGTAAACATATCATTAATTATATTAACAATGAACTACATATGTAAAAACAAGACTACTAACTTAATGATTTTGAAACGAGACATATATGTAACGTTTATCGTTGTAACGACATTTAATGTATATATATCATATTAAGAGATATTCGTACATCATAATATCATGATAATATAATAATTTAAAATCTCTTTTTATATTATATACATTGGGTTAACAACATTTAACAAGATCGTTAACCTAAAGGTTTCAAAACAACACTTACATGTAACGACTAACGATGACTTAACGACTCAGTTAAAATGTATATACATGTAGTTTTTTAATATGTATTTATACACTTTTGAAAGACTTCAATACACTTATCAAAATACTTCTACTTAACAAAAATGCTCACAATTACATTCTCGTTCAGTTTCATCAACAATTCTACTCGTATACACCCGTATTCGTACTCGTACAATACACAGCTTTTAGATGTATGTTGTAGTGACCCGAACTTTTCCATGTTTATATATATTAATTGAGATTGATATTTACATGATTAAATGTTTCCAACATGTTAAGCAATCAAACTTGTTAAGACTTGATTAATTGAAATATGTTTCATATAGACAATTGACCACCCAAGTTGACCGGTGATTCACGAACGTTAAAACTTGTAAAAACTATATGATGACATATATATGGATATATATATAGTTAACATGATACTATGATAAGTAAACATATCATTAAGTATATTAACAATGAACTACATATGTAAAAACAAGACTACTAACTTAATGATTTTTAAACGAGACATATATGTAACGATTATCGTTGTAAAGACATTTAATGTATATATATCATATTAAGAGATATTCATACATGATAATATCATGATAATATAATAATTTAAAATCTCATTTGATATTATAAACATTGGGTTAACAACATTTAACAAGATCGTTAACCTAAAAGTTTCAAAACAACACTTACATGTAACGACTAACGATGACTTAACGACTCAGTTAAAATGTATATACATGTAGTGTTTTAATATATATTTATACACTTTTGAAAGACTTCAATACACTTATCAAAATACTTCTACTTAACAAAAATGCTTACAATTACATCCTCGTTCAGTTTCATCAACAATTCTACTCGTATGCACCCGTATTCGTACTCGTACAATACACAGCTTTTAGATGTATGTACTATTGGTATATACACTCCAATGATCAGCTCTTAGCAGCCCATGTGAGTCACCTAACACATGTGGGAACCATCATTTGGCAACTAGCATGAAATATCTCATAAAATTACAAAAATATGAGTAATCATTCATGACTTATTTACATGAAAACAAAATAACATATCCTTTATATCTAATCCATACACCAACGACCAAAAACACCTACAAACACTTTCATTATTCAATTTTCTTCATCTAATTGATCTCTCTCAAGTTCTATCTTCAAGTTCTAAGTGTTCTTCATAAATTCCAAAAGTTCTAGTTTCATAAAATCAAGAATACTTTCAAGTTTGCTAGCTCACTTCCAATCTTGTAAGGTGATCATCCAACCTCAAGAAATCTTTGTTTCTTACAGTAGGTTATCATTCTAATACAAGGTAATAATCATATTCAAACTTTGGTTCAATTTCTATAACTATAACAATCTTATTTCAAGTGATGATCTTACTTGAACTTGTTTTCGTGTCATGATTTTGCTTCAAGAACTTTGAGCCATCCAAGGATCCATTGAAGCTAGATCAATTTTTCTCTTTTCCAGTAGGTTCATCCAAGGAACTTAAGGTAGTAATGATGTTCATAACATCATTCGATTCATACATATAAAGCTATCTTATTCGAAGGTTTAAACTTGTAATCACTAGAACATAGTTTAGTTAATTCTAAACTTGTTCGCAAACAAAAGTTAATCCTTCTAACTTGACTTTTAAAATCAACTAAACACATGTTCTATATCTATATGATATGCTAACTTAATGATTTAAAACCTGGAAACACGAAAAACACCGTAAAACCGGATTTACGCCGTCGTAGTAACACCGCGGGCTGTTTTGGGTTAGTTAATTAAAAACTATGATAAACTTTGATTTAAAAGTTGTTATTCTGAGAAAATTATTCTTATTATGAACATGAAACTATATCCAAAAATTATGGTTAAACTCAAAGTGGAAGTATGTTTTCTAAAATGGTCATCTAGACGTCGTTCTTTCGACTGAAATGACTACCTTTACAAAAACGACTTGTAACTTATTTTTCCGACTATAAACCTATACTTTTTCTGTTTAGATTCATAAAATAGAGTTCAATATGAAACCATAGCAATTTGATTCACTCAAAACGGATTTAAAATGAAGAAGTTATGGGTAAAACAAGATTGGATAATTTTTCTCATTTTAGCTACGTGAAAATTGGTAACAAATCTATTCCAACCATAACTTAATCAACTTGTATTGTATATTATGTAATCTTGAGATACCATAGACACGTATACAATGTTTCGACCTATCATGTCGACACATCTATATATATTTCGGAACAATCATAGACACTCTATATGTGAATGTTGGAGTTAGCTATACAAGGTTGAGGTTGATTCCAAAATATATATAGTTTGAGTTGTGATCAATACTGAGATACGTATACACTGGGTCGTGGATTGATTCAAGATAATATTTATCGATTTATTTCCATACATCTAACTGTGGACAACTAGTTGTAGGTTACTAACGAGGACAGCTGACTTAATAAACTTAAAACATCAAAATATATTAAAAGTGTTGTAAATATATTTTGAACATACTTTGATATATATGTATATATTGTTATAGGTTCGTGAATCAACCAGTGGCCAAGTCTTACTTCCCGACGAAGTAAAAATCTGTGAAAGTGAGTTATAGTCCCACTTTTAAAATCTAATATTTTTGGGATGAGAATACATGCAGGTTTTATAAATGATTTACAAAATAGACACAAGTACGTGAAACTACATTCTATGGTTGAATTATCGAAATCGAATATGCCCCTTTTTATTAAGTCTGGTAATCTAAGAATTAGGGAACAGACACCCTAATTGACGCGAATCCTAAAGATAGATCTATTGGGCCTAACAAACCCCATCCAAAGTACCGGATGCTTTAGTACTTCGAAATTTATATCATATCCGAAGGGTGTCCCGGAATGATGGGGATATTCTTATATATGCATCTTGTTATTGTCGGTTACCAGGTGTTCACCATATGAATGATTTTTATCTCTATGTATGGGATGTGTATTGAAATATGAAATCTTGTGGTCTATTGTTACGATTTGGTATATATAGGTTAAACCTATAACTCACCAACATTTTTGTTGACGTTTTAAGCATGTTTATTCTCAGGTGATTATTAAGAGCTTCCGCTGTCGCATACTTAAATAAGGACAAGATTTGGAGTCCATGCTTGTATGATATTGTGTAAAAACTGCATTCAAGAAACTTATTTTGTTGTAACATATTTGTATTGTAAACCATTATGTAATGGTCGTGTGTAAACAGGATATTTTAGATTATCATTATTTGATAATCTACGTAAAGCTTTTTAAACCTTTATTGATGAAATAAAGGTTATGGTTTGTTTAAAAATGAATGCAGTCTTTGAAAAACGTCTCATATAGAGGTCAAAACCTCGCAACGAAATCAATTAATATGGAACGTTTTTAATCAATAAGAACGGGACATTTCAGTTGGTATCAGAGCGTTGGTCTTAGAGAACCAGAAAATTTGCATTAGTGTGTCTTATTGAGTTTGTTAGGATGCATTAGTGAGTCTGGACTTCGACCGTGTTTTCTTTAAAAATGATTGCTTAACATTTTTGTTGGAAACTATATATTTTTAACATATGAATATTATGTGATATATTAATCTCTTAACGTGTTTGATATTATGTGATAGATGTCTACCTCTAGAACAAGTCCCATTAACTCACCTAATAATAATGAAGAGTCAAATGTAAATTGGAATGATTTGTGGACTGATTCACAAGTTCCCGAAGAGGAACCGGAAGAAGAGTCGGAACCGGAAGAAGAATCGGAACCGGAAGAAGAATCGGAACCGGATGAAGAAATAGAACCGGTGGGGGAAATAATAAAACGGTTAAGTAAAAGAAAATCCTCAACCAACCGACCAAAGTTAATTATGGTCAATGGTGTTTCCGCCAAGGAAGCAAAATATTGGGAGGATTACCAATTCTCCGATGAATCGGATTTCGACGAGAATTCCGATGATGTTATAGAAATTACCCCAACTGAATTTAAAAAGGCAAAAGAAAATAATAAGGGAAAGGGCATAAAAATAGAGAAATCTAATTCCAACCCCGATGAACTTTATATGTATCGTCAACCCCCGAAGTCCTTAAGTTGTAACAATGACCCGGGAACCTCTAAACCACCAGGTTTTTCTAAACCAATGTGGACAACGACGGCTCGTATTAGGGGAACATCATATATCCCTAGAAACTTGGCAAAACGAACCAAAACCAAAGAAGAAGAAACGAGCGAGTCGGAATAAGATAGTTGTATTCGTGTGGTGTAATATATGGAATATAGTGTTCTTATGCTTTATGATATATGTAAAAATTGCTTGTATTAATAAGTATTTTTTTATGAATCTAACTCTTGTCTATTTTACAGTTTAAAAACACAAAATGGATAGACAACCCAATATTTTAAGAGACCTACCCGGAGACATGATTGATGAAATCTTGTCTAGAGTCGGCCAGAATTCTTCGGCACAACTATTTAAGGCGAGATCAGTTTGTAAGACATTCGAAGAACGTTCCAAGAATGTCTTGGTTTATAAGAGACTTTCGTTTGAAAGATGGGGGATATCACATTGGGAAACCCATAAGTTACGATGTGTTTACTTTGACGCATATATTGCGGGGAACCCAAATGCTATTTTACGCAATGGGTTAAGAAATTATTTTGACTCAATATATCCGAATATTGGACTTCGTGATTTAGAAAAAGCGGCTAACATGCAACATAAAGAAGCATGTTATGCTTACGGATTAGTAATGTTCGCTTCTCACCAAAGTGAGAACAAGAACATCGGGCTACAACTATTAAACAAAACGTTTCCACAAGTGACGGAGTCGGTAATTGGGGTAAGAAATGAGGTTTTTAGATTATTACGGGACTGTTGGACATTACGTAACCCTCGTCCCTTTGATGACGTTACAACACGCTGTCTTATCAACGGCCATAACGGTTATGTTGCACAAGACCAAGGATGGGAAGTAGTCCTAGTAAAACCAGAATGCATGACTTGTTTCTGGACGTATGAATTACGTGTCTTTATTGCCTTTGCTGAACGACTTGTGTACTAGCTAGAATTGTCTTCACAACTATCTTGTATCAAAGTTATTGTGTGCTATATTTCATGCTTTATGTAAAATAAGCGGTATTGTAAGTTTGTAAAATATTGTATAAAAGTTTGAACGCGAAATATTATTATAATCAGTTTTTCATATAGAATTGTAGTAGTTGAATTGTATATTAGCTACTAAGTATGAACTTAACGGGTAGGTACTACCCGAATTTAAACTTATAAAACGCTAATATGAAGAAAAAGCTTTTATAAATGAGTTCATATTATGCTACGAAATACTATTAACTACTCTTAATATTCTGTATGATTAACTTGTTCCATTTAACTATTTTGAAGGAAATGGCACCGACTACTCGACACACCGTGAATATGAATGAAGAGGAATTCCGTACTTTTCTAGCTTCAAACATAGCCGCAGTACAGGCTGCGCTACATACCAACAATAACCTTGGATCTAGCAGTACAGGAAATCGTGTAGGATGCACCTACAAAGAATTCACTGCCTGCAAACCTTTGGAATTTGATGGAACCGAAGGACCGATCGGATTGAAACGGTGGACAGAGAAGGTTGAATCGGTGTTTGCCATAAGTAAGTGTACTGAAGAGGACAAAGTGAAGTACGCTACGCATACCTTCACAGGTTCTGCGTTAACATGGTGGAATACCTATCTAGAGCAAGTGGGACAAGATGATGCGTACGCACTACCGTGGTCAGCATTCAAGCACTTGATGAACGAGAAGTACCGTCCCAGAACCGAGGTCAATAAGCTCAAGACAGAACTTAGAGGGTTACGAACCCAAGGATTTGATATTACCACGTATGAAAGACGATTCACAGAATTGTGCCTATTGTGTCCGGGAGCATTCGAAGATGAGGAAGAGAAGATCGACGCGTTTGTGAAAGGATTACCGGAAAGAATCCAAGAAGATATAAGTTCACACGAGCCCGCCTCCATACAACAGGCATGTAGAATGGCTCACAAACTAGTGAACCAGATTGAAGAAAGAATTAAAGAACAGACTGCTGAAGAGGCCAATGTGAAGCAAGTCAAAAGAAAGTGGGAGGAAAACGGTGATAAGAATCACCAATACAACAACAACAGCAATTACAACAATAATCGCAACAATTATCCCAACAATCGCAACATCAATCGCAACTACAACAAACGGCCCAACAACAACAACAACAACAACAGCAACTACAACAATCATCCCAACAACAATAATAACCGCAACAACAACAACAATCAGAAGCAGCTATGCCAAAGGTGTGAAAAGAATCACTCGGGGTTCTGCACCAAATTTTGCAACAAGTGTAAAAGAAATGGTCATAGCGCGGCGAAGTGTGAGGTCTACGGACCAGGGGTTAATAGAACAAAAGGAACAAATGGTGTCGGAACGAGTAATGGCGGAGCAAGTAGTGTCGGAGCAAGTTATGCCAATGTAGTTTGTTATAAATGTGGAAAACCAGGCCACATTATTAGAAATTGCCCGAACCAGGAGAACACGAATGGACAAGGCCGTGGAAGAGTTTTCAATATTAATGCGGTAGAGGCACAGGAAGACCCGGAGCTTGTTACGGGTACGTTTCTTATTGACAATAAATCTGCTTACGTTTTATTTGATTCGGGTGCGGATAGAAGCTATATGAGTAGAGATTTTTGTGCTAAATTAAGTTGTCCATTGACGCCTTTGGATAGTAAATTTTTACTCGAATTAGCAAATGGTAAATTAATTTCAGCAGATAATATATGTCGGAATCGAGAAATTAAACTGGTTAGCGAAACATTTAAGATTGATTTGATACCAGTAGAGTTAGGGAGTTTTGATGTGATAATCGGTATGGACTGGTTGAAAGAAGTGAAAGCAGAGATCGTTTGTTACAAAAATGCAATTCGCATTATACGAGAAAAAGGAAAACCCTTAATGGTGTACGGAGAAAAGGGCAACACGAAGCTACATCTTATTAGTAATTTGAAGGCACAAAAACTAATAAGAAAAGGTTGCTATGCTGTTCTAGCACACGTCGAGAAAGTACAAACTGAAGAAAAGAGCATCAATGATGTTCCCATTGCAAAAGAATTTCCCGATGTATTTCCGAAAGAATTACCGGGATTACCCCCACATCGATCCGTTGAATTTCAAATAGATCTTGTACCAGGAGCTGCACCAATAGCTCGTGCTCCTTACAGACTCGCACCCAGCGAGATGAAAGAACTGCAAAGCCAATTACAAGAACTTTTAGAGCGTGGTTTCATTCGACCAAGCACATCACCGTGGGGAGCTCCTGTTTTGTTTGTCAAGAAGAAAGATGGTACATTCAGGTTGTGTATCGACTACCGAGAGTTGAACAAACTTACCATCAAGAACCGCTACCCACTACCGAGAATCGACGACTTATTTGATCAACTACAAGGCTCGGTTGTTTATTCAAAGATTGACTTACGTTCCGGGTATCATCAAATGCGGGTGAAAGAAGATGATATTCCAAAGACTGCTTTCAGAACACGTTACGGTCATTACGAGTTTATGGTCATGCCGTTTGGTTTAACTAATGCACCAGCTGTGTTCATGGACCTTATGAACCGAGTGTGTGGACCATACCTTGACAAGTTTGTCATTGTTTTCATTGATGACATACTTATTTACTCAAAGAATGACCAAGAACACGGTGAACATTTGAGAAAGGTGTTAGAAGTATTGAGGAAGGAAGAATTGTACGCTAAGTTTTCAAAGTGTGCATTTTGGTTGGAAGAAGTTCAATTCCTCGGTCACATAGTGAACAAAGAAGGTATTAAGGTGGATCCGGCAAAGATAGAAACTGTTGAAAAGTGGGAAACCCCGAAAACTCCGAAACACATACGCCAGTTTTTAGGACTAGCTGGTTACTACAGAAGGTTCATCCAAGACTTTTCCAGAATAGCAAAACCCTTGACTGCATTAACGCATAAAGGGAAGAAATTTGAATGGAATGATGAACAAGAGAAAGCGTTTCAGTTATTGAAGAAAAAGCTAACTACGGCACCTATATTGTCATTGCCTGAAGGGAATGATGATTTTGTGATTTATTGTGATGCATCAAAGCAAGGTCTCGGTTGTGTATTAATGCAACGAACGAAGGTGATTGCTTATGCGTCTAGACAATTGAAGATTCACGAACAAAATTATACGACGCATGATTTGGAATTAGGCGCGGTTGTTTTTGCATTAAAGACTTGGAGGCACTACTTATATGGGGTCAAAAGTATTATATATACCGACCACAAAAGTCTTCAACACATATTTAATCAGAAACAACTGAATATGAGGCAGCGTAGGTGGATTGAATTATTGAATGATTACGACTTTGAGATTCGTTACCACCCGGGGAAGGCAAATGTGGTAGCCGATGCCTTGAGCAGGAAGGACAGAGAACCCATTCGAGTAAAATCTATGAATATAATGATTCATAATAACATTACTACTCAAATAAAGGAGGCGCAACAAGGAGTTTTAAAAGAGGAAAATTTAAAGGATGAAATACCCAAAGGATCGGAGAAGCATCTTAATATTCGGGAAGACGGAACCCGGTATAGGGCTGAAAGGATTTGGGTACCAAAATTTGGAGATATGAGAGAAATGGTACTTAGAGAAGCTCATAAAACCAGATACTCAATACATCCTGGAACGGGGAAGATGTACAAGGATCTCAAGAAACATTTTTGGTGGCCGGGTATGAAAGCCGATGTTGCTAAATACGTAGGAGAATGTTTGACGTGTTCTAAGGTCAAAGCTGAGCATCAGAAACCATCAGGTCTACTTCAACAACCCGAAATCCCGGAATGGAAATGGGAAAACATTACCATGGATTTCATCACTAAATTGCCAAGGACTGCAAGTGGTTTTGATACTATTTGGGTAATAGTTGATCGTCTCACCAAATCCGCACACTTCCTACCAATAAGAGAAGATGATAAGATGGAGAAGTTAGCACGACTGTATTTGAAGGAAGTCATCTCCAGACATGGAATACCAATCTCTATTATCTCTGATAGGGATGGCAGATTTATTTCAAGATTCTGACAGACATTACAACAAGCATTAGGAACTCGTCTAGACATGAGTACTTCCTATCATCCACAAACTGATGGGCAGAGCGAAAGGACGATACAAACGCTTGAAGACATGCTACGAGCATGTGTTATTGATTTCGGAAACAGTTGGGATCGACATCTACCGTTAGCAGAATTTTCCTACAACAACAGCTACCATTCAAGCATTGAGATGGCGCCGTTTGAAGCACTTTATGGTAGAAAGTGCAGGTCTCCGATTTGTTGGAGTGAGGTGGGGGATAGACAGATTACGGGTCCGGAGATTATACAAGAAACTACCGAGAAGATCATCCAAATTCAACAACGGTTGAAAACCGCCCAAAGTCGACAAAAGAGCTACGCTGACATTAAAAGAAAAGATATAGAATTTGAAATTGGAGAGATGGTCATGCTTAAAGTTTCACCTTGGAAAGGCGTTGTTCGATTTGGTAAACGAGGGAAATTAAATCCAAGGTATATTGGACCATTCAAGATTATTGATCGTGTCGGACCAGTAGCTTACCGACTTGAGTTACCTCAACAACTCGCGGCTGTACATAACACTTTCCACGTCTCGAATTTGAAGAAATGTTTTGCTAAAGAAGATCTCACTATTCCGTTAGATGAAATCCAAATCAACGAAAAACTCCAATTCATCGAAGAACCCGTCGAAATAATGGATCGTGAGGTTAAAAGACTTAAGAAAAACAAGATACCAATTGTTAAGGTTCGATGGAATGCTCGTAGAGGACCCGAGTTCACCTGGGAGCGTGAAGATCAGATGAAGAAGTCAACACCTTCAACAGCTTAAAATTTCGGGACGAAATTTATTTAACGGGTAGGTACTGTAGTGACCCGAACTTTTCCATGTTTATATATATTAATTGAGATTGATGTTTACATGATTAAATGTTTCCAACATGTTAAGCAATCAAACTTGTTAAGACTTGATTAATTGAAATAGGTTTCATATAGACAATTGACCACCCAAGTTGACCGGTGATTCACGAACGTTAAAACTTGTAAAAAAACTATATGATGACATATATATGGTTATATATATAGTTAACATGATATTATGATAAGTAAACATATCATTAATTATATTAACAATGAACTACATATGTAAAAACAAGACTACTAACTTAATGATTTTGAAACGAGACATATATGTAACGTTTATCGTTGTAACGACATTTAATGTATATATATCATATTAAGAGATATTCGTACATCATAATATCATGATAATATAATAATTTAAAATCTCTTTTTATATTATATACATTGGGTTAACAACATTTAACAAGATCGTTAACCTAAAGGTTTCAAAACAACACTTACATGTAACGACTAACGATGACTTAACGACTCAGTTAAAATGTATATACATGTAGTTTTTTAATATGTATTTATACACTTTTGAAAGACTTCAATACACTTATCAAAATACTTCTACTTAACAAAAATGCTCACAATTACATTCTCGTTCAGTTTCATCAACAATTCTACTCGTATACACCCGTATTCGTACTCGTACAATACACAGCTTTTAGATGTATGTTGTAGTGACCCGAACTTTTCCATGTTTATATATATTAATTGAGATTGATATTTACATGATTAAATGTTTCCAACATGTTAAGCAATCAAACTTGTTAAGACTTGATTAATTGAAATATGTTTCATATAGACAATTGACCACCCAAGTTGACCGGTGATTCACGAACGTTAAAACTTGTAAAAACTATATGATGACATATATATGGATATATATATAGTTAACATGATACTATGATAAGTAAACATATCATTAAGTATATTAACAATGAACTACATATGTAAAAACAAGACTACTAACTTAATGATTTTTAAACGAGACATATATGTAACGATTATCGTTGTAAAGACATTTAATGTATATATATCATATTAAGAGATATTCATACATGATAATATCATGATAATATAATAATTTAAAATCTCATTTGATATTATAAACATTGGGTTAACAACATTTAACAAGATCGTTAACCTAAAAGTTTCAAAACAACACTTACATGTAACGACTAACGATGACTTAACGACTCAGTTAAAATGTATATACATGTAGTGTTTTAATATATATTTATACACTTTTGAAAGACTTCAATACACTTATCAAAATACTTCTACTTAACAAAAATGCTTACAATTACATCCTCGTTCAGTTTCATCAACAATTCTACTCGTATGCACCCGTATTCGTACTCGTACAATACACAGCTTTTAGATGTATGTACTATTGGTATATACACTCCAATGATCAGCTCTTAGCAGCCCATGTGAGTCACCTAACACATGTGGGAACCATCATTTGGCAACTAGCATGAAATATCTCATAAAATTACAAAAATATGAGTAATCATTCATGACTTATTTACATGAAAACAAAATAACATATCCTTTATATCTAATCCATACACCAACGACCAAAAACACCTACAAACACTTTCATTATTCAATTTTCTTCATCTAATTGATCTCTCTCAAGTTCTATCTTCAAGTTCTAAGTGTTCTTCATAAATTCCAAAAGTTCTAGTTTCATAAAATCAAGAATACTTTCAAGTTTGCTAGCTCACTTCCAATCTTGTAAGGTGATCATCCAACCTCAAGAAATCTTTGTTTCTTACAGTAGGTTATCATTCTAATACAAGGTAATAATCATATTCAAACTTTGGTTCAATTTCTATAACTATAACAATCTTATTTCAAGTGATGATCTTACTTGAACTTGTTTTCGTGTCATGATTTTGCTTCAAGAACTTTGAGCCATCCAAGGATCCATTGAAGCTAGATCAATTTTTCTCTTTTCCAGTAGGTTCATCCAAGGAACTTAAGGTAGTAATGATGTTCATAACATCATTCGATTCATACATATAAAGCTATCTTATTCGAAGGTTTAAACTTGTAATCACTAGAACATAGTTTAGTTAATTCTAAACTTGTTCGCAAACAAAAGTTAATCCTTCTAACTTGACTTTTAAAATCAACTAAACACATGTTCTATATCTATATGATATGCTAACTTAATGATTTAAAACCTGGAAACACGAAAAACACCGTAAAACCGGATTTACGCCGTCGTAGTAACACCGCGGGCTGTTTTGGGTTAGTTAATTAAAAACTATGATAAACTTTGATTTAAAAGTTGTTATTCTGAGAAAATTATTCTTATTATGAACATGAAACTATATCCAAAAATTATGGTTAAACTCAAAGTGGAAGTATGTTTTCTAAAATGGTCATCTAGACGTCGTTCTTTCGACTGAAATGACTACCTTTACAAAAACGACTTGTAACTTATTTTTCCGACTATAAACCTATACTTTTTCTGTTTAGATTCATAAAATAGAGTTCAATATGAAACCATAGCAATTTGATTCACTCAAAACGGATTTAAAATGAAGAAGTTATGGGTAAAACAAGATTGGATAATTTTTCTCATTTTAGCTACGTGAAAATTGGTAACAAATCTATTCCAACCATAACTTAATCAACTTGTATTGTATATTATGTAATCTTGAGATACCATAGACACGTATACAATGTTTCGACCTATCATGTCGACACATCTATATATATTTCGGAACAATCATAGACACTCTATATGTGAATGTTGGAGTTAGCTATACAAGGTTGAGGTTGATTCCAAAATATATATAGTTTGAGTTGTGATCAATACTGAGATACGTATACACTGGGTCGTGGATTGATTCAAGATAATATTTATCGATTTATTTCCATACATCTAACTGTGGACAACTAGTTGTAGGTTACTAACGAGGACAGCTGACTTAATAAACTTAAAACATCAAAATATATTAAAAGTGTTGTAAATATATTTTGAACATACTTTGATATATATGTATATATTGTTATAGGTTCGTGAATCAACCAGTGGCCAAGTCTTACTTCCCGACGAAGTAAAAATCTGTGAAAGTGAGTTATAGTCCCACTTTTAAAATCTAATATTTTTGGGATGAGAATACATGCAGGTTTTATAAATGATTTACAAAATAGACACAAGTACGTGAAACTACATTCTATGGTTGAATTATCGAAATCGAATATGCCCCTTTTTATTAAGTCTGGTAATCTAAGAATTAGGGAACAGACACCCTAATTGACGCGAATCCTAAAGATAGATCTATTGGGCCTAACAAACCCCATCCAAAGTACCGGATGCTTTAGTACTTCGAAATTTATATCATATCCGAAGGGTGTCCCGGAATGATGGGGATATTCTTATATATGCATCTTGTTATTGTCGGTTACCAGGTGTTCACCATATGAATGATTTTTATCTCTATGTATGGGATGTGTATTGAAATATGAAATCTTGTGGTCTATTGTTACGATTTGGTATATATAGGTTAAACCTATAACTCACCAACATTTTTGTTGACGTTTTAAGCATGTTTATTCTCAGGTGATTATTAAGAGCTTCCGCTGTCGCATACTTAAATAAGGACAAGATTTGGAGTCCATGCTTGTATGATATTGTGTAAAAACTGCATTCAAGAAACTTATTTTGTTGTAACATATTTGTATTGTAAACCATTATGTAATGGTCGTGTGTAAACAGGATATTTTAGATTATCATTATTTGATAATCTACGTAAAGCTTTTTAAACCTTTATTGATGAAATAAAGGTTATGGTTTGTTTAAAAATGAATGCAGTCTTTGAAAAACGTCTCATATAGAGGTCAAAACCTCGCAACGAAATCAATTAATATGGAACGTTTTTAATCAATAAGAACGGGACATTTCACCTATAGTGTTGTAGCAAGGTTTAGGTATATCCACTCTATAAATAAATAAATAACTTGTGTAAAATTGTATCGTATTTAATAGTATTTAGCAATAAAAATATAACTATTTCGTATACGCTGCTGCACACATCAAGTATTTTTGGCGCCGCTGCCGGGGAAAATCAACAACGCCGAAGCGAAACGCTATATATATAAAAAAAATATATTAGTTTTTAAGATATTTTTGTAAAAATATAATATATCTCATTTTGTAAAAATATTTTGTTAAAAATACAAAAATATAAAAATAAAAACAAAATATATATATATTTAAGAATTTGTTTAAAATATATAAAATTATTAAGTATTTCTATTGTTTATTTTAGTTTTTAAAGTATAAGTTTTTATTTATTTTATATAAATATTTTATAAGTTAAAAACAGAAAAAAGTACAAAGTATTCGGGCCGTACTGTAGCAGCCCATAATTTGGCCTGGTACCCGAAGCCATACGACCGCATGGTATTAAAACACTCAGCTCATGCGATCGCATGAGCTGATTAGACAGGTCAGGTACCTTAGCCAACGAATTAGGGTTACGTTTTAATTATTATTATTATTAATTAATTAGAATTAGAGTTTAATTTAATAATAATTAGTTTTAGTTTTAATTAAATTATATTTTTAAGTTCTAATTAGGTTATTGATTTATTAATTAATACTTTTATAAATTAATAATATAAAAATAATATTTTTATAAAAATAAGTAATTTTATCATTTTTTTTATCTTTTTATAAATTGTATATTTTAATCATTTATTCGTATATTGTATATTTTTCGTTCGTAATTAGTTTAAGCTATAGTTTTTGCCGTAGTTTACTTCTATTTCTAGAATTTTAAGACTTTGCTGTAAAATCCCTTAAGTGCTTTTTCTTTAGACTAAGATTTAGATGCTCTAGAATTTTACGACGTCGCTTATCGCTTAAATATTTTATAGATTTTAGTGACTTTTAAGTTATTGCCGTTTTGAATATAGAATTCCTTTTAAGCTTTAATACCTTTCTTATTTTTATTTTTCGATCTTTATTTTTCGACGCTTATTTTTCGACTTTTTATTTTTCGACGTTTTTCGACTCGCTCTTTTTCTTTCTTATTTCTCGACGCTCTACTTTTTAGGGCATAGAATTTTCTTTGTCTTCTTTAATCTTCGATGAAAAATTATTTTAAGTGGTTAAATTGATAGACATCCAAAATTTTCTGGTTCGTAGTAATAATTGGATTTGTTAGTGGCAAGTTGTGCGCTTCCGATTTAAAGGGTCCTGGCTACCTGCTGCATCTATTGGCTATTCAAAACGTGGGCAAAATCAGAAAAGTCTATTAATTTGATAACTTGTATAATTTTTATCTTTTATAACTAATAGGATATTCGGTGAATGCACCGAGCAAAACGTTCAACACCTTTCATACGTTCACCACCTGTAACTCGATCAAGACATATAGCCAATATTGTCGTCGTTGATTTTTCTTTAGAATCGTCATCTAGTCGACCAAGTACTCCAATTCAAATTTTTGATAATCCATTTTTTTTAACCCGACCTCACAATTGAGAATCCGGAGGATATTCAGGGACAATTCAGAGATCCTGAACCACTAATCATTCCTCCTAAATTGTCGAGGAAGAAACCATTAAGTCAGAATACTCTAGTGATTCAGATTCAACAAATTCAATCATGAAAAATCTGGAACCTCTAAGTATGGAAGACCGAATGAGAGCTAAACGCACTGGCCAAGGTCACGCAATTACTCAACCAGACATTAATGTGCCAGATTATGAAATCAAAGGACAAATCCTACACATGGTAACTAATCAATGCCAATTTAGTGGTGCGTCGAAGGAAGATCCAAACGAACATCTTCATACCTTTAATAGGATTTGTACTCTATTTAAAATCCGAGAAGTGGAGGATCAACAGATCTATCTCATGGTATTTCCCTGGACTTTAAAGGGAGAAGCCAAAGATTGGTTAGAATCGTTACCTGAAGGGGCGATTGATACATGGGATGTCTTAGTTGAAAATTTTCTTAAACAATTCTTTCCGGCATCTAAAGCCGTTAGACTTCAGGGAGAAATTGTTACGTTCACGCAAAAGTCAAATGAAACTCTATATGAGGTGTGAACAAGATTTGGAAAGTTGTTAAGAGGATGTCCGCAACATGGTCTAGACACTTATCAAATAGTACAAATATTCTATCAAGGATGCGACATCACTACAAGAAAAGACATCGATATAGCAGCTGGTGGTTCCATTATGAAGAAAACCGCAACTGAAGCTTATAAAATTATTGATAACATTGCTTCCCACTCACATGAGTGGCACCAAGAAAAAGATATCGTTAGATCATCTAAAGCGGCTAGAGCCGATTCTAGCCATGACTTTGATTCCATGTCCGCAAAGATAGATGCTTTTGAGAGACGAATGGAAAAGATGACTAAGGATATTCACACTATACGAATTAGTTGTGAGCAGTGTGGAGGACCACATTTGACAAAAGATTGTCTCAGTATTGAACAAACAATGGAACAACGAGAGAATGTTTCATACATGAACCAAAGGCCTGGAAATAATTATCAGAATAATTATCAACCGCAAAGACCAAACTACAATCAAAATCAGAATTATAACCGAAATGTTTCATACAACAACCAACAAGGTCCTAGCAATCAACAAGTATCTAATAATACTTACAATCAACAAAGACCTCTTTTCCAATTAAACCACCACAAACCGATGATAAAAAGCCAAATTTAGAAGATATGATGTTGAAGCTAGTTGAATCTTAAACGCAGTTTTTCACATCTCAGAAACAAACTAATGAACAAAATGCTCAAGCATTTAGAAATCAACAAGCTTCAATCCAAAATCTGGAACAAGAAGTGAACAACCTAGCAAGGTTGATAGGTGAAAGAAAACCGGGAAGTCTACTTAGCGATACAAATGCTAACCCCCGGAATGAAACAGCTAAAGCCATTACCACAAGAAGTGGTATTAAACTTAAACCACCTGAAATGCTTATAATTTCTGATGACGCTATTCCCACTACACAGGCACCACAGCCTGAACAAGAGAAGGAAACAGAACCGGTAGTTAAAAATGTTAATGAAGATAACACAGTTAAAACAAAACCTTATGTTAAACCATACCAACCACCACTTCCTTATCCGAGTAAAATGAGAAAAGAAAGACTTGAAGCCGAGCAATCCAAATTCTTGGATATGTTTAAAAAAATAAATGTAAATCTTCCTTTCATTGATGTGATTTCAGGAATGCCAAGATATGCCAAATTCCCGAAAGATCTAATCAAAAATAGAAAGAAAATGGAAGAACTCTCGGCTGTTACTATGAATGCTAATTGTTCTGCAGTGTTGTTGAATAAGATACCAGAGAAATTATCAGATCCAGGAAATTTCATAATTTCATGTTTTCTGGGTAGTCTTAGTTCAATAGAAGCATTGGCAGACTTAGGTGCTAGTATAAATTTAATGCCATATTCACTATACACTAAACTAGACTTTGGAGAATTGAAACCAACACGAATAAGCATACAACTAGCCGATCGATCAGTAAAATATCCTAGAGGGATAATGGAGAACATGCTAGTTAAAGTTGGTACTTCAGTATTTCCAGTAGACTTTGTTATTCTTGACATGGAAGAAGATTCTCGAGTTCCTCTCATATTAGGAAGACCATTATTAAACACGGCTAAAGTAATAATAGACGTGTTTGGTAAGAAACTGACCCTAAGTATAGAGGACGAGAGTGTTACCTTTTCTATTGATAGAGCCATGCAACAACCGCAAACTGCAGATGATACATGTTATTATATTCAAACTATAGATTCACATGCAGAATTGTTAGAAGAATTTCTAGAATTACAAGGAACAGGAACCAATTGATGAAGCTGAAATGTTAGCCGTACTCACGGCTAATGAATACGAACCAACAACAGAAGAACTTCAAATGCTAAAAGAGGAAGACATATATTGATACAAATCATCGATAGAAGAACCAAAGACATTAGAGTTAAAGCCACTTCCAAACCATTTGGAATATGCTTATTTACATGGTGAATCAGAATTACCTGTAATAATATCGTCTTCTCTTACTGAAAATGAAAAATCTCAACTCATTTCTGTGCTAAAATCTCATAAACCAGCTATTGCATGGAAGATTCATGACATTAAAGGCATAAGTCCTTCGTATTGCACACATAAAATCCTTATGGAAGAAGGTCATAAAACCTATGTGCAACGCCAACGAAGACTAAATCCTAATATGAAAGATATTGTTAAGAAAGAAATTATTAAACTGCTTGATGCAGGTTTAATTTATCCAATCTCTGATAGTCCATGGGTAAGCCCAGTTCAATGCGTACCTAAGAAGGGTGGCATGACTGTCATCACAAATGAAAAAAATGAGCTTATTCCTACTAGGACTGTAACAGGATGGCGTGTTTGTATTGATTATAGAAAATTAAATAACACCACCAGAAAAGATCACTTTCCCTTACCTTTCATTGATCAAATGTTGGAAAGATTAGCCGGAAACAGTTACTATTATTTTCTTGACGGTTTTTTCGGAAATTTTCAAATTCCAATAGCACCTTAGGATCAAGAGAAAACCACGTTCACGTACCCTTATGGTACTTTTGCTTATAAACGCATGTCATTTGGACTTTGCAAAACCCCTGCAACCTTTCAAAGGTGCATGATGGCGATTTTTCACGACATGATAGAAGAATGCATGGAAGTTTTCATGGATGACTTCTCAGTCTTCGGTGATACTTTTGAAACATGTCTAGTTAATCTTGAACGAATGCTTATTAGATGCGAACAATCAAATCTAGTGCTTAATTGGGAGAAATGCCATTTCATGGTTAAAGAAGGCATCGTTCTTGGTCATAAAATTTCAAAGGAAGGAATTGAAGTGGATAGAGCTAAAGTAGATGTAATTGCTAAACTTCCACATCCCACCAATGTTAGAGGAGTTAGGAGTTTTCTAGGGCATGCCAGTTTTTACCGACGTTTCATAAAAGATTTTTCTAAAATTGCCACTCCTATGAATAAACTCCTAGAAAAAGATGCTCCATTCATCTTTTTGGATGAATGCATCAAATCTTTTAATATTCTTAAAGAAAAACTCACTAATGCGCCGATCATGATAACTCCAAATTGGAATCTACCATTTGAACTCATGTGCGATGCAAGTGATTTTGCAATGGGAGCCGTTTTAGGACAAAGGATTGAAAAACGATTTCAACATATTTATTACGCTAGTAAGACGTTACAAGGAGCACAAACGAATTACACAACTACTGAAAAAGAACTCCTTGCTATTGTCTTTGCTTTTGACAAATTTCGTTCATATCTCGTTCTAGCTAAAATGGTGGTCTATACTGATCATTCTGCTCTTAGATACCTATTTTCAAAACAAGAGGCTAAACCAAGATTAATTCGTTGGATCTTACTCTTACAAGAGTTCGATATTGAGATCCGAGACAAAAAGGGAGCAGAAAATCTCGTCGCTGATCATCTTTCTCGTCTTGAAAATTCTGAATTAGAAGTTCTAAATGAATCGGCCATACAAGATAACTTTCCTGATGAATATCTATTGAAGATAGATTATAATGAAATTCCATGGTTTGCAGACTATGAAAACTACTTAGTATGTGGATTCCTTGAAAAATGGTTGTCGTACCAAAAACGAAAGAAATTCTTTAGTGATATAAAACACTATTTCTGGGAAGATCCACATTTGTTTAAAAGTTGTCCCGATGGAATAATACGCCGATGTGTATTCAGAGATGAAGCCAGTCAAATCTTAAACCATTGTCACACAGGACCAACAGGAGGGCATTATGGGCCTCAACTTACAGCAAGAAAAGTCTACGATGCTGGATTCTATTGGCCTACAATTTTCAAAGACGCACACCTTCTTTGTAAATCCTGTGATGCTTGTCAAAGGGCCGAAAAAATAAGTCAACGTGATGAAATGCCATAAAATGTCATTCAAGTATGTGAAGTATTTGACGTTTGGGGTATTGACTTTATGGGTCCATTTCCAAAATCTCATAATAATCTCTACATTCTCGTTGCCATTGATTATGTATCTAAATGGGTGGAAGCACACGCTCTCCCAACTAACGATGCACAAGTTGTAGTCAACTTCTTAAAATGTCTTTTTGCAAGGTTTGAAACACCGAAAGCTTTAATAAGTGATCGGGGTACTCATTTTTGTAACAATCAACTTGAGAAAGTTCTCAAAAGATATGGAGTAACTCATAAAATCTCAACCGCTTATCATCCACAAACAAGTGGACAAGTTGAAAATACCAACCGAGCATTAAAACGTATTCTAGAGAAAACCGTAGGATCAAATCCGAAGGAATGGTCCATAAAATTGGAGGATGCACTCTAGGCTTTTAGAACAGCCTACAAAACTCCAATTGAAACCACACCTTTTAGAATCGTTTACGGAAAAGCATGTCACCTTCCAGTAGAAATTGAACACAAAGTATTATGGGCTTTAAAGACATGTAATCTTGATTTGCATGAAGCCGGACGTCTACGGTTAAGTCAACTAAACGAATTAGAAGAATTAAGACATAAAGCATATGAAAATTCGTTAATATGTAAGGAAAGAACGAAGAAATGGCATGATAAAAGAATCAGAAGTTCAAAAGAATTTAAAGAAGGAGATAGAGTTCTTCTTTTCAATTCAAGATTCAAGCTATTTCCTGAAAAATTGAAATCTAGATGGTCTGGACCATTCATAGTCAAAAGAGTTTTCCCATACGGAACAGTAGAGTTAATAAATTTAAATGGGATTGAATTTAAGGTTAATGGTCACAGAGTTAAACATTACATAGATAATCCAATGGAAGTTGAAGATGAAGTTAATCACAATTTCGATACCACAGCTAACTAAGTGTGGGAAGATTCGAATCTTTTAAGGATAATTTGTATTTCTGTTAGAGTTAGATATTCTGTTTTCGTGTAGTTCTCGAGAATGGAATCCGCATGGTCTTTCCCTAGCAGACCCTAAAGAACTAGTATTCTCCCTCCATTCTGAAATTTTATTTCTTTTAGGTTTTACGAGATGAAGAATTCCTTTGATCTGAACCATGGTCTACTACTACACACTATGATTACTAAACATAATAATAACACTTTCCCGAGTGAACTGGTATCATTTATAAGAGGCAAAATTGACGAAGTGAGAAAAGAACTCAGGAAAGATCATCATAAGACACATTTTGGTAAAGGAAAATCAAAATCTGCAACAAAAAGAAGAGCACGACACCTTGAAAGATGTCATAAATGCGGAAAATGGTCACACGAAGGTAAATGTTCGAATAATCAAACATATTCAAATACCGAATTTGTTACTCTATGCAGAGAAGGACCGTTCATATGTTTAGAAGAAAAGTTATTGAAGAATCGAGGTTACGCTTATGTAGCTATGGAAAACCAAATCACACGACTCTCCTATGAGTCAGCTAAAGCAGGTCTCTGAGAATTCTATCTCACAAGTAAGTATGTACAGTTTTTATTTGTTATTATTTATTGTTTTTAACCTTTTGATAATAAACGCTGAATCGTTCACTATAAAGTATTAAATTGATATTCAATAAAATTAGGTATGCGAAACCGAAATTATTGATATCATACAAAAATTTATTACATCACTGCGAAATTTACCGTTTATTCTTAAGGTATAAATATCTTTAATCAATCAATCCAAAATATTTCAGAAATTCGCCAGGAGTAAAACTAGGTAATATAGCCAAAATTACTTTACCCAAAAGAGGGGCGTATATTTTTGATAATATTTGATTGATTAAAGTGGGATAAAAGACCAAAAAGATTTTTTTCATTTTAATTTTTACCTTGTTTTAAAAATTAATATATAAATATCAATACATTTAAGTTTGTAAATATTTTAAACTACTATTTTTAATATAAGTTTGAAAAATTAAAAATATTAATGATATTTATATGAATTTTTAATTTTATGCATTTTTAAATTTAAGTTTGGTGTGAATTTAAAAACAAAAAAATATACTCTATTTCATTAAGTTAAAAATTTGATATTTAAAATTCGCCGTGAGTTAAAGACTAGGTTGTTGAACCGAAATTACTTTACCCAAGGGAGGAAAGAGAAATTTTATTATCATTATTTTTAATCTTATTGAATTAAAGTATGCCAAAAACATTTAAAAAACCCAAAAATCTTTGCTTTTAAAACAATCGCTTCAAAATGACAAATTTTAAAATTTTGTCGAGGGACGAACTAGGACAACGATCTGAAACGCCCTCATTCTAAAAAGAAAACAAAATTTTAAAATTATTTATTTGTTTTATAATTAAATGATTATATTAAAAAATAAAATTAAAAAAATAGGGACCCCCATGCGATCGTGCGATCGCATGGACTTGGAAAACTGGTCAGAATCATAAGCTCCACGAGCTGCTCTCTGTATCCACACTTCAACACACACACATTCACTAAAACACACACAAACACTCTCAAATTTCACCAATTGTTCACCACAATTCACCAAATTTCTCACAATAATCCGCTACAATCATGCCTTTTCTCAGATGGGGAAGCAAAAAGGTAAAGATTTCACCCCTAAACTCATAAATTTCCTAATTTTTGTGATAATTTCAATTATTTGCAATAATACTAGTTTGATAATTTTTAGTGTAATTAGAGTTAAATTGTTAGTATATTATGCATGTATAACCTAGATTGATGCTATTTAACATGATTTGAAGCCAAAAACTTCAAAATTTTTAGAAATCTAGGGTTTGTGTTCTTGAGCAATTTGGGGCTTTTTGATATAAACAGGTTATGGCCGATTTTTGTCATGAATTATTGCTAAAATAAGTAGTATAACATGTTTAGGTAGCTAAATGATCCAAACTTTGATCCTAAACATGATTTTTGAGAATTAAATTGGACTTTTCAAGTCTAAAATTCATGAACTTGTTTAATTTGATATAAATGTCATTTGAAACTTGTTTAATTGCTAGTAATGATTATTTTGACATGTTATTTGAGTTGAATTGTGACACCGCTATTATATATATATATATATATATATATATATATATATATATATATATATATATATATATATATATATATATATATATATATATATATATATATATATATATATATATATGTATATGTATATATATATATGTATATCTATATATATATGTATCTATATCTATATATATATATATGTATATATATATACACGTGGCGGAAGCATTTATTTATTAATTGCAAAATAAACATTAACTATTGCTAAGACAACCAGTGTCACGTGTCATTACAAAATACATGTTTATACGGGGAAGATGTAGTTACAATCTGTTTTCAAAAGAACACGGTTTAGACTATAAAAGATCACATCAGAGTTAATCCTATCAAACATAACATCACCATGCCCGTCTTCTCCCAAAAAGCACTATCTACAAAAGCTATCAAGCTTCAGGGAGGAGATGGAGGGGAATTAGAATGAAGCTAAGTGAGTACGACTAACTACAGGCCATAGCATACATAAGTGTTATACTAATCATGTCACAATAGTCTAACACACAAACATCACCCAAGTGCCGTCTACAGAGATTTTGGTGGCTCGGCCAAACCATTAACCACCAGCTGATCGGACTGGGGCTTACCAGAAGTTCCTCCACCACCGTATGTATATACATAATCCACACGCGACGGACGCGTCATTCACATATATATACACCATGGTTGTCTAGGCTACCACAGAGGAACCCAACCCGCAGGTTGATCTCTCCTACCGAGGCTACCACACAATAGAGACACACTGGGCTCCAGCAGACAAGCATCAACTAACATGCAGTCATCACAAATACTAACTAACCACAATAATAAGTATATCTAACAAGCATGGCAATAATAATATAACATGCTTCTATATACTATATTCTCCAGTTAGTCCCACTCACCAAATACCAGCAAACGAGAAGGTATTCAGCTATCTAATCACTGAACCTTCTCTTTCTCCTTTTCTCCTGAGAAAAACATATACACAAGTTAGTTTCTGTTCGTTAACATCAAATAACACAATATAAAAATTTTTGCATCAAAAACTGGCTGCTAAAAATTTTTGCATCAAAAATTGTCCGCTTTGTGCACTTTCAAAATTTACATCCTGAACATCAAAATACAAACGGGCAGCACAACGGCTAAAAATCAACACTTTGGTAAAATATTCTGCCCTGGACAGTTAGTCGGTCGACTGACTCTGACAGTCGGTCGACTGTCGACACAACCGGTCGACTGACCTTCCCAGTCGGTCGATTTATTTGGTATCACATCAATCGGCTGAAGGTAAATCTCAGTCGGTCGGTTGTCTTCGTCAATCATCCGGTTCAAACCTCAGTCGGTCGAATGTTGACCGATAGTCGGTCAACTGTGTTCATCTTCATCAGAAACTGAACAAAGGCTACGGACCTCATGATGAAATCCTCAAATCTCGATCTAGAGCTCATTTTAAACACCAAAATCGACCACAACTTGTTCACTACTTGTTATAGACTCAAAACCCACAACAATTTGACGATAACAAACACAATTCTAACACCAATTTGAGCTCAAGATCAATGTTTAAGGATTAGGGTTTGATATATGATGAAGGTTAGGTACGGTTGGTGATATTTGGGAATAATTGGAAAATGAAAGTATTATCCTACACTTAATCACTTAAGGCTGCTATATTCCCCACCTCACAATACACGGGTATTTATCAGTTATCTGATATCTTTCGTACATTATTTGGCGACCCAAACGAAATCCAATTTAAATAAACAAACCTGTTCTGCGACCCTTGTCACAAACTGGTCCTAACCACATCATCAAATAATAATAAATATTAAATAAAAATAAAAGCATATAGTAACACAATACTAACTTAAGGGCAAAATAGTAATCTTACAACTAGGCCCGATTGAGGATGCTACATGAATGCTTATGAACTTTGTAAACATTTTCATGTATGCTTATTTGAAAAAGTGTAGATTTGATAAAAATATGAAAATGAGTATAAGTTTAATATGGATTAAACATGTTATTGTAATTGTTTAAATTTGTTATTTTGCTAACACTAATGCATATTTGGATGCACAAATTTTGTGTTTAATGCGTTTTGTAGAAATATACCGAATCTGGCGGTGCATCATCATCCAGACAACCTGAAAATGAACCACAGCCAGAAATGCAATATGAGCCACAATATGAACCAGAACCTGAACAGAAACAACAACAGGAACAACAACAACAACCTAATCAACACGTACCATACTATGAACCGGACCCACAATTTTTTATTAGCTACGTAGTATTTCTCGCTCATTATATAGTAGAACACCCAACAATTCATGAAGAACAGTTGCATCCCAATTTAAGGATTGATAGAAGTTGGAGAGATTACCCGACGTACAAAAGTAACAAATTTAAACTGGTAATGAAAAATGTAGAAGTACCGAGGGTAATCGATTGGGAGCCTTTGGAAAGGGTCCAACTAGCTAACCAAGTTAGACTGCATCTAATCCAAAGGTATGGCAGCTCTTCTTTTCCCGATTGGGAACGTTTATTTACAACTTATAGGCCTGTATATAAAGAGTGGTGTGTTGAGCTTATGAGTTCTATAGCTTTTTAATAAGGATGTAGATAGGTTAGACGATAAGAGTTTTCTTAGATTTTTACTTGGCCGTAGGATGTACAGGATGTCCATGCTGGACATGGCCAGGGCTTTATAGATTTACACTCCTGCTAAATTACTACTACCTGATTGTACAAATTTGATTTACCATGGTGAAAGGGTAGATAAGAATTTTGACGCTGACGCCGTCTGGAGGCGTATGTCAAATTATAATGTTTTTACGCGGGGAGGAAGACACTCCTATTTAGATAATAACAAAGCAGAGCTTCGCATTATACATAGATTTTTAGCTAATTCGATTACACAAAGAGGTAACAACAAGGAGAAAATGACCTTACACGATTTATTTTACCTTAAGTGTATTCGAAACACTAGAAGCTTTGTTAATATCCCCTACTGTGTTAGTTTTTATCTGTCTAAAATGGTGGAAGGAATACAGGACGGGGGAATAATAGGATGAGGTATTTTTGTTATCTCATTGGAGAGTATTTAGGCGTAGATAGGGATCAAGGGGGTCCACTGATGGTGTGTAGGGAATAGGATGAGACTTTAGGATTGCGGGTCTATCAAGGTGCAAAGGTAATAAAGAGCAGACGCAATCAGGCAGTACCATATCAGGGCCCTCATCCACAGGTAGAGAGAGGTTCAGATGAGGAAATGGAGGAAGCGAATGACATTAGGGATGTCATTAGGGAGGCTGTTACTGACATTTACCAGCGTATAGATGAGGTAGAAATGACAAACGAGGCTAGACATAGTCAGTACGAGCAGTGGCATGCCAAGAATGTGTACGAGCATTCCAGGAAATGACAGCATGATAGATGGCACTATCATCAGCATCAGATCATGAGCCAGCTATCATCTCAGGTACCAAATAACTATGTACCGACCCGACCTGCTTACTATCCACCACACCAGCCCGATATGCGACCACCATTTACTCTCTACGACCCCAACCAAGCCTATCAGTACACCTATAACCAACCGTGGAACCCGACCGACGACATAAACTGGAACCCCTATCCAGATTGATACAGTTCCAGTTGGTTAATTTTATCTTTTATTATTTTTATTTACTTATGTTTAAAACATATAATATTGTGATACTTTTATGTAATTTTTAATATTTTTATTATTGTATACTAATATTTCATTTTTTTGTAATTTGAAAGTGGGATATTAAATCCCATTTCAAATTACCATGCATGTTTATATTTGTATTGTATGTATTTTATCTCATGTACACAACAGGGTAAAACATCGCATTTTCAAAGACTGGCATTAAGTTCAGCAAAAGCTATTAATTTTGACGACAAAACGAAAAACAAGTGTGATGTAACAACAGACGGAATGAATAAATGATGTGCACCATTTATCATTCAACACAAACAACAATATGTTTGGAAACTTTGGTAAAATTTAATCATTTTTCTACGCTAATCACCCTCAATAATTTAAATTGTTACTGAATTCTTGCAAATGAGGGCATTGCAAGATCTTAAGTGTGAGAAGGGGTTAAATTCTTTCGGATTTTTAAAATTTTAAATTTAAATACTTGGTTACCATTAAAAATACTAGTAATGCAGTAGTTGTATTAGAATCTAGTGCTCTCTGATAATAAAGAACAGCCCTAGTCTTATATACCGACTACCCAATTCTAGTAAAATTTTTAAAAATTTTCAAATAAATGAATTCAAAATCATGTTTATACATATTTATGAACGATAAAACTAGGTGTTAACACCGAAATTATTGTTACCTCGTAAAGGGCATAAATTGAGAAACAACCCAAAATGTTAGAATTCATTTAAAATGGAATAGAGGAAAATAAAAAGGCAAAGAAAGGAAAATAAAAGCCAAGTGTGGGAAAAATTTACCAAGTTATTTAGAACATATATCACATATTTTTGTACAAATAATTAAAAATACTTTTGTTTTGAAAGATATTAATCAGTTTTACCCAGTTTATTATATTATAAATGGAATTTAAAAGGAAGTAAAGTCTTCCGAGAAAAAGACACGCGCTTCTTGATTTAGGTCAGGAAGTTGTCGTCTAGACCAGTTGTAGAGTGTACGAAAAACCTTGAAAAGTTTTCTCGAAAATCAGCTGGAAATCCACGGACTTCAGCATCAAACGGGGTCGCTAAGTGGTCAGACTTATCCTAACCATGAGAGGATCTGTCTCGTACAAAGGGGGGCACCGTGTAAATTAGCTTATAAGACTAATGAATCAGATCCCTAGAAAGGATAATCTCCTTAAAGATCAAAAATCAGCTTTTAAGACTGATATTACTCAATCCTTGAGATTGACCTTAAAGATTGAGAATTACAAACTCATGGAATTCGATGATATCTAAATTCGAGCTTGAACGAGAAAATATTTTGATCAAAATTACAAACCGATTTGTTTTCTGAAACCCTATTTTCAATGCGTTCATTACCATTGAACGTAAAATCCTAAGAATTCACCAAAATTCATTAGGTCACCTGAACCAAATCGGGCGTCAACCGCAAGAACGATGGTTGCATAGCATGGTCAAAGACAGGACCTTGTGCCAGATCTAAAAAACTATAGGGTGATCTTTACTATTGCTCCTACAAAGGATAGTAATTGCATCCGACACGTTATAGACCATAATCAAAAGCATGTCACGGGACATTGCCTCAAAAGTTGCTTGTTCAACGCTTTCCTTTACAACCGGATGGTAATTTACCGAAAGGTAATATACGGAGCAAGTATACTGGTCGTGTTGCTTTCCTAATACAAGGTTAGCAAGTGGGTGACACAAAACCATAAGTTTTGAGCTAAAATTTTCAAATCTGAAACCCACTAAACCCACAAAAACATTTTGCAAACACCGATAAAGGGTTATTCCAGAAAACTTGTCTAGGTTAAAATCTAGATTGAATTTTCAAAAAGATCAAATGTTTTCATAAAGATCCAATTTTCTTAAGGATCTAAATTTTCATAGTCATGTGGGACTGTAAACCACAACGTTACTATCATTGTTCATACCGCCATATTAAAATCACTGATGTACAAAGTGTGAAGAATAAAGAAGTGATTCAAGTATGTTCTATATTGTTTGAGGACAAACAACGCTCAAGTGTGGGAATATTTGATAATGCTAAAAACGAACATATATTTCATAGCATTATCCCTCAAGAAAGACAAGCTTTTAGTTGCAATTGTTCTATTTACAAGTGATATTCGTTTAAATAATAAAAGGTGAAGATAAAAGATAGATTCGACGAATTGAAGATGCAAAGGACCAAAACGCTAAAATGTACAAAGTACAATCCAAGTGTTTCAATTTATTGATAAGAAACGTCTAAAAGTTACAAGAGTACGAGCCGCGAAACGCAAAGTACAAGATATTAAATAGTACGAAAGGACGTTCGAAATCCGGAACCGGGATATGAACCAACTTTCAACGCGCGATGCAACGGAGCTAAAATGACAAGTCAACTATGCACATGAATATAATATAATATATAAATAATTCTTGAAATTATATATATATTATATTATATATTAAAAATCGTCGGTAAACTAAAAAATAAAGGATTGTGAGCTGGCTAGAGGGGCCATGAGATCGCATGGCTTCTGTGCTATATCCCCATGCAATCGCATGGTGAACAGGAACTCGAATTTAGCCTATAAAAAGCCGGGTTCTGATCGAGCAAAAAAGACATCTTTTTCTAATCTATCTCTCACAAATATATATATATTTATATTCATAATTTTAATTTTAATTTAAGATTAATAATAATAAGGTTATGTTAGCGAATGTTGTAAGTGTGTAAGTCGAAATTCTGTCCGTGTAACGCTACGCTATTATTAATCATTGTAAGTTATGTTCAACCTTTTTAAATTAATGTCTCGTAGCTAAGTTATTATTATGCTTATTTAAATCGAAGTAATCATGATGTTGGACTAAATATTAAAGACGAGGTTATTGGGCTTTGGACCATAATTGGGGTTTGGACAAAAGAACGACACTTGTGGAAATTGGACTATGGGCTATTAATGGACTTTATATTTGTTTAACTGAATGATAGTTCGTTAATTTAATATAGAGATTTACAATTTGACGTATCTATAAATAACCATATACACTCGATCGGACACGATGGGCGGGATATTTATTAATACTAATAATCGTTCATTTAACCGGACACGGGAATGGATTAATAGTCAATGGACTCATTAAAACAGGGGTGAATTATGTACAAGGACACTTGGCGTAATTGTTAACAAAGTATTAAAACCATGGGTTACACGCAGTCGATATCCTAGTATAATTATTAAACAAAGTATTAAGACCTTGTTACAGTTTAAGTCCCCAATTAGTTGGAATATTTGACTTCGGGTATAAGGATAATTTGACGAGGACACTCGCACTTTATATTTATGACTGATGGACTGTTATGGATAAAAACCAGATGGACATATCGAATAATCCAGGACAAAGGACAATTAACCCATGGTAATAAATTAAAATCAACACGTCAAACATCATGATTACAGAAGTTTAAATAAGCATAATTTATTTTTTACAGAAGTTTAAATAAGCATAATTTCTTTTATTTTATATCTCATCGCACTTTTATTTACTGTCATTTTATTTATTTCACTTTTAATTATCATAATTTTAATTATCGCAATTTTATTTATCGTCATTTACTTTACGCTTTAAATTAAGTTATTTAAATATTTAATATTTTACCTTAGGTTTTAATTGTGACTAAAGTTTTAAAATCGACAAACCGGACATTAAACGGTAAAATCCCCCTTTTATAATAATAATACTACTTATATATATATATATATATATATATATATATATATATATATATATATATATATATATATATATATTCAAATATAGTTTAAAATATAGCGTTAAACTTGGCTAGTTCCCTGTGGACGAATCGGACTTACTAAAAACTACACTACTGTACAATTAGGTACACTGCTTATAGTGTTGTAGCAAGGTTTAGGTATATCCGCTCTATAAATAAATAAATAGCTTGTGTAAAATTGTATCGTATTTAATAGTATTTTGCAATAAAAATATAACTATTTCGTATACGCTGCTCCACACATCAAGTATTTTTGGCGCCGCTGCCGGGAAAAATCAACAACGCCGAAGCGAAACGCTATATATAAAAAAAAATATATTAGTTTTAAGATATTTTTGTAAAAATATAATATTTCTCATTTTGTAAAAATATTTTGTTAAGAATACAAAAATATAAAAATAAAAACAAAATTGTAGTGACCCGAACTTTTCCATGTTTATATATATATTAAATGAAATTGTTATTTACAGGATTAAGTGTTTCTAACATGTTAAGCAATCAAACTTGTTAAGACTTGATTAATTGAAATAGGTTTCATATAGACAATTGACCACCCAAGTTGACCGGTGATTCACGAACATTAAAACTTGTAAAAAAACTATACGATGACATATATATGGTTATATATATAGTTAACATGATTTTATTATAAGTATGTATCTCATTAGGTATTTTAACAATGAGTTATATACATAAAAATGAGACTATTAATTTAAGAAACTCGAAAACGATATATATAACGATTATCGTTATAACAACGTCTTACTAGGTACATATGAATCATATTAAGATATTGATACACTTGGTTAATTATGTTAAATGATAAGTAAATATATTATTAAGTGTATTAACAATGAAATACATATGTAAAAATAAGACTACTAACTTAATGATTTCGAAACGAGACATATATGTAACGATTATCGTTGTAACGACATTTAACTGTATATATATCATACTAAGATATATTATATATCATAATATCATGATAATATAACAATTTAACATCTCATTTGTTATAATAAACAATGGGTTAACAACATTCAACAAGATCGTTAACCTAAAGGTTTCAAAACAACATTTACATGTAACGACTAACGATGACTTAACGACTCAGTTAAAATGTATATACATGTAGTGTTTTAATATGTATTCATACACTTTTGAAAGACTTCAAGACACTTATCAAAATACTTCTACTTAACAAAAATGCTTACAATTACATCCTCATTCAGTTTCATCAACAATTCTACTCGTATACACCCGTATTCGTACTCGTACAATACACAGCTTTTAGATGTATGTACTATTAGTATATACACTCCAATGATCAGCTCTTAGCAGCCCATGTGAGTCACCTAACACATGTGAGAACCATCATTTAGAAACTAGCATGAAATATCTCATAAAATTACAAAAATATGAGTAATCATTCATGACTTATTTACATGAAAACAAAATTACATATCCTTTATATCTAATCCATACACCAACGACCAAAAACACCTACAAACACTTTCATTCTTCAATTTTCTTCATCTAATTGATCTCTCTCAAGTTCTATCTTCAAGTTCTAAGTGTTCTTCATAAATTCTAAAAGTTCTAGTTTCATAAAATTAAGTATACTTCCAAGATTGCAAGTTTACTTCTAAGTTTTCTAAATCCATTCCAAGTAATCATCCAAGATCAAGAAACCTTTGTTACTTACAGTAGGTTATCTTTCTAATACAAGGTAATAATCATATTCAAACTTTAATTCAATTTCTATAACTATAAAAATCTTATTTCGAGTGGAAATCTTACTTGAAATTGTTTTCGTGTCATGATTCTGCTTCAAGAACTTTCAAGCCATCCAAGGATCCTTTGAAGCTAGATCTATTTTTCTCATTTCCAGTAGGTTTATCCAAGAAACTTGAGGTAGTAATTATATTCATAACATCATTCGATTCATACATATAAAGCTATCTTATTCGAAGGTTTAAACTTGTAATCACTAGAACATAGTTTAGTTAATTCTAAACTTGTTCGCAAATAAAAGTTAATCCTCCTAAATTGAATTTTAAAATCAACTAAACACATGTTCTATATCTATATGATATGCTAACTTAATGATTTAAAACCTGGAAACACGAAAAACACCGTAAAATCGGATTTACGCCGTCGTAGTAACACCTCGGGCTGTTTTGGGTTAGTTAATTAAAAACTATGATAAACTTTGATTTAAAAGTTGTTATTCTGGGAAAATGATTTTTATTATGAACATGAAACTATATCCAAAAATTATGGTTAAACTCAAAGTGGAAGTATGTTTTCTAAAATGGTCATCTAGACGTCGTTCTTTCGACTGAAATGACTACCTTTACAAAAATGACTTGTAACTTATTTTTCCGACTATAAACCTATACTTTTTCTGTTTAGATTCATAAAATATAGTTCAATATGAAACTATAAAAATTTGATTCACTCAAAACGGATTTAAAATGAAGAAGTTATGGGTAAAACAAGATTGGATAATTTTTCTCATTTTAGCTACGTGAAAATTGGTAACAAATCTATTCCAACCATAACTTAATCAACTTGTATTGTATATTATGTAATCTTGAGATACCATAGACACGTATACAATGTTTCGACCTATCATGTCGACACATCTATATATATTTCGGAACAACCATAGACACTCTATATGTGAATGTTGGAGTTAGCTATACAGGGTTGAGGTTGATTCCAAAATATATATAGTTTGAGTTGTGATCAATACTGAGATACGTATACACTGGGTCGTGGATTGATTCAAGATAATATTTATCGATTTATTTCTGTACATCTAACTGTGGACAACTAGTTGTAGGTTACTAACGAGGACAGCTGACTTAATAAACTTAAAACATCAAAATATATTAAAAGTGTTGTAAATATATTTTGAACATACTTTGATATATATGTATATATTGTTATAGGTTCGTGAATCAACCAGTGGCCAAGTCTTACTTCCTGTCGAAGTAAAAATCTGTGAAAGTGAGTTATAGTCCCACTTTTAAAATCTAATATTTTTGGGATGAGAATACATGCAGGTTTTATAAATGATTTACAAAATAGACACAAGTACGTGAAACTACATTCTATGGTTGAATTATCGAAATCGAATATGCCCCTTTTTATTAAGTGTGGTAATCTAAGAATTAGGGAATAGACACCCTAATTGACGCGAATCCTAAAGATAGATCTATTGGGCCTAACAAACCCCATCCAAAGTACCAGATGCTTTAGTACTTTGATATTTATATCATATCCGAAGGGTGTCCCGGAATGATGGGGATATTCTTATATATGCATCTTGTTAATGTCGATTACCAGGTGTTCACCATATGAATGATTTTTATCTCTATGTATGGGATGTGTATTGAAATACGAAATCTTGTGGTCTATTGTTACGATTTGATATATATAGGTTAAACCTATAACTCACCAACATTTTTGTTGACGTTTAAAGCATGTTTATTCTCAGGTGAATACTAAGAGCTTCCGCTGTTGCATACTAAAATAAGGACAAGATTTGGAGTCCATGTTTGTATGATATTGTGTAAAAACTGCATTCAAGAAACTGATTTCGATGTAACATATTTGTATTGTAAACCATTATGTAATGGTCGTGTGTAAACAGGATATTTTAGATTATCATTATTTGATAATCTACGTAAAGCTTTTTAAACCTTTATTTATGAAATAAAGGTTATGGTTTGTTTTAAAAATGAATGCAGTCTTTGAAAAACGTCTCATATAGAGGTCAAAACCTCGCAACGAAATCAATTAATATGGAACGTTTTTAATAAATAAGAACGGGACATTTCAGTTGGTATCCGAGCGTTGGTCTTAGAGAACCAGAATTTTGCATTAGTGTGTCTTATTGAGTTGGTTAGGATGCATTAGTGAGTCTGGACTTCGACCGTGTTTACTTGAAAAATGATTGCTTAACAAATTTTGTTAGAAACTATATATTTTTAACATGTGAATATTATGTGATATATTAATCTATTAACGTGTTTGATATTATGTGATAGATGTCTACCTCTAATACAAGTCCCATTGACTCACCTAATAATAATGAAGAGTCAAATGTAATTTTGAATGATTCGTGGACCGATTCACAAGTTCCCGAAGAGGAACCGGAAGAGGAATCGGAACCGGAAGAAGAATCGGAACTGGAGGAGGAGGAACCGGAAGAAGAAATAGAACCGGTGGGGGAAATAATAAAACGGTTAAGTAAAAGAAAATTCTCAACCAACCGACCAAGGTTAATTATGGTCAACGGTGTTTCCGCCAAGGAAGCAAAATATTGGGAGGATTACCAATTCTCCGATGAATCGGATCCCGACGAGGATTCCGATGATGTTATAGAAATTACCCCAACTGAATTTAAAAAGGCAAAAGAGAACAATAAGGAAAAGGGCATAAAAATAGAGAAATCTGATTCCAACCCCGATGAACTTTATATGTATCGTCAACCCCCGAAGCCCTTAAGTTGTAACAATGACCCAGGAACCTCTAAACCACGAGGTTTTTCTAAACCGTTGTGGAAAACGACAGCTCGTATTAGGGGAACATCATATATCCCTAGAAACTTGGCAAAACGAACCAAAACCGAAGAAGAAGAAACGAGCGAGTCAGAATAAGATAGTTGTATTCGTGTGGTGTAATATATGTAATATAGTGTGCTTATGCTTTATGATATATGTAAAAATTGCTTGTATTAATAAGTAATTTTTTTTATGAATCTAACTCTTGTCTATTTTACAGTATAAAAACACAAAATGGATAGACAACCCAATATTTTAAGAGACCTACCCGGAGACATGATTGATGAAATCTTGTCTAGAGTCGGTCAGAATTCTTCGGCACAACTATTTACGGCAAAATCAGTTTGTAAGACATTCGAAGAACGTTCCAAGAATGTCTTGGTTTATAAGAGACTTTCGTTTGAAAGATGGGAGATATCACATTGGGAAACCCATAAGTTACGATGTGTTTATTTTGACGCATATATTGCGGGGAACCCAAATGCTATTTTACGCAACGGGTTAAGAAATTATTTTGACTCAATGTATCCGAATATAGGACTTCATGATTTAGAAAAAGCGGCTAACATGCAACATAAAGAAGCATGCTATGCTTACGGGTTAGTAATGTTCGCTTCTCACCAAAGTGAGAAAAAGAACATCGGGCTACAATTATTAAACAAAACGTTCCCACAAGTGACGGAGTCGGTAATTGGGGTAAGAAATGAGGTTTTTAGGTTATTACGAGACTGTTGGTCATTACGTAACCCTCGTCCCTTTGACGACGTTACAACACGCTGTCTTATCAACGACCATAACGGTTATGTTCCACAAGACCAAGGATGGGAAGTAGTCCTAGTAAAACCAGAATGCATGACTTGTTTCTGGACGTATGAATTACGTGTCTTTGTTGCCTTTGCTGAACGACTTATGTACTAGCTAGAATTATCTTGACAACTATCTTGTATCAAAGTTATTGTGTGCTATATTTCATGCTTTATGTCAAATAAGCGGTATTGTAAGTTTGTAAAATATTGTATAAAAGTTTGAACGCGAAATATTATTATAATCAGTTTTTCATATAGAATTGTAGTAGTTGAATTGTATATTAGCTACTAAGTATGAACTTAACGGGTAGGTACTACCCGAATTTAAACTTATAAAACGCTAATATGAAGAAAAAGCTTTTATAAATGAGTTCATATTATGCTACGAAATACTATTAACTACTCTTAATATTCTGTATGATTAACTTGTTCCATTTGACTATTTTGAAGGAAATGGCACCGACTACTCGACAAACCGTGAATATGAATGAAGAGGAATTCCTTACTTTTCTAGCTTCAAACATAGCCGCAGTACAGGCTGCACTACATACCAACAATAACCTTGGATCTAGCAGTACAGGAAATCGTGTAGGATGCACCTACAAAGAATTCACTGCCTGCAAACCTTTGGAATTTGATGGAACCGAAGGACTGATCGGATTGAAACGGTGGACCGAGAAGGTCGAATCGGTGTTTGCCATAAGTAAGTGTACTGAAGAGGACAAAGTGAAGTACGCTACGCATACCTTCACAGGTTCTGCGTTAACATGGTGGAATACCTATCTAGAGCAAGTGGGACAAGATGATGCGTACGCACTACCGTGGTCAGCATTCAAGCACTTGATGAACGAGAAGTACCATCCCAGAACCGAGGTCAATAAGCTCAAGACAGAACTTAGAGGGTTACGAACCCAAGGATTTGATATTACCACGTACGAAAGATGATTCACAGAATTGTGCCTATTGTGTCCGGGAGCGTTCAAAGATGAGGAAGAGAAGATCGACGCGTTTGTGAAAGGATTACCGGAAAGAATCCAAGAAGATATAAGTTCACACGAGCCCGCCTCCATACAACAGGCATGTAGAATGGTTCACAAACTAGTGAACCAGATTGAAGAAAGAATTAAAGAACAGACTGCTGAAGAGGCCAATGTGAAGCAAGTCAAAAGAAAGTGGGAGGAAAACGGTGATAAGAATCACCAATACAACAACAACAGTAATTACAACAATAATCGCAACAACTATCCCAACAATCGCAACATCAATCGCAACTACAACAAACGGCCCAACAACAACAACAAAAACAACAACAACAACAACAACAACAACAACAACAACAGCAGCAACTACAACAATCATCCCAACAACAATAATAACTGCAACAACAACAACAATCAGAAGCAGCTATGCCAAAGGTGTGAAAAGTATCACTCGGGGTTCTGCACCAAATTTTGCAACAAGTGTAAAAGAAATGGTCATAGCGCGGTGAAGTGTGAGGTCTACGGACCAGGGGTTAACAGAACGAAAGGAACAAATGGTGTCGAAATGAGTAATGGCGGAGCAAGTAGTGTCGGAGCAAGTTATGCCAATGTAGTTTGTTATAAATGTGGAAAACCGGGCCACATTATTAGAAATTGCCCGAACCAGGAGAACACGAATGGACAAGGCCGCGGAAGAGTTTTCAATATTAATGCGACAGAGGCACAGAAAGACCCGGAGCTTGTTACGGGTACGTTTCTTATTGACAATAAATCTGCTTACGTTTTATTTGATTCGGGTGTGGATAGAAGCTATATGAGTAGAGATTTTTGTGCTAAATTAAGTTGTCCATTGACGCCTTTGGATAGTAAATTTTTACTCGAATTAGCTAATGGTAAATTAATTTCAGCAGATAATATATGTCGGAATCGAGAAATTAAACTGGTTAGCGAAACATTTAAGATTGACTTGATACCAGTAGAGTTAGGGAGTTTTGATGTGATAATCGGTATGGACTGGTTAAAAGAAGTGAAAGCAGAGATCGTTTGTTACAAAAATTCAATTCGCATTATACGAGAAAAAGGAAAACCCTTAATGGTGTACGGAGAAAAGGGCAACACGAAGCTACATCTTATTAGTAATTTGAAGGCACAAAAACTAATAAGAAAAGGTTGCTATGCTGTTCTAGCACACGTCGAGAAAGTACAAACTGAAGAAAAGAGCATCAATGATGTTCCCGTCGCAAAAGAATTTCCTGATGTATTTCCGAAAGAATTATCGGGATTACCCCCACATCGATCCGTTGAATTTCAAATAGATCTTGTACCAGGAGCTGCACCAATAGCTCGTGCTCCTTACAGAGTCGCACCCAGCGAGATGAAAGAACTGCAAAGCCAACTACAAGAACTATTAGAATGTGGTTTCATTCGACCAAGCACATCACCGTGGGGAGCTCCTGTTTTGTTTGTCAAGAAGAAAGATGGTACATTCAGGTTGTGTATCGACTACCGAGAGTTGAACAAACTTACCATCAAGAACTGCTACCCACTACCGAGAATCGACGACTTATTTGATCAACTACAAGGCTCGTCTGTTTATTCAAAGATTGACTTACGTTTCGGGTATCATCAAATGCGGGTGAAAGAAGATGATATTCCAAAGACTGCTTTCAGAACACGTTACGGTCATTACGAGTTTATGGTCATGCCGTTTGGTTTAACTAATGCACCAGCTGTGTTCATGGACCTTATGAACCGAGTGTGTGGACCATACCTTGACAAGTTTGTCACTGTTTTCATTGATGACATACTTATTTACTCAAAGAATGACCAAGAACACGGTGAACATTTGAGAAGGTGTTAGAAGTATCGAGGAAGGAAGAATTGTATGCTAAGTTTTCAAAGTGTGCATTTTGGTTGGAAGAAGTTCAATTCCTCGGTCACATAGTGAACAAAGAAGGTATTAAGGTGGATCCGGCAAAGATAGAAACTGTTGAAAAGTGGGAAACCCCGAAAACTCTGAAACACATACGCCAGTTTTTAGGACTAGCTGGTTAATACAGAAGGTTCATCCAAGACTTTTCCAGAATAGCAAAACCCTTGACTGCATTAACGCATAAAGGGAAGAAATTTGAATGGAAGGATGAACAAGAGAAAGCGTTCCAGTTATTGAAGAAAAAGCTAACTTCGGCACCTATATTGTCATTGCCTGAAGGGAATGATGATTTTGTGATTTATTGTGACGCATCAAAGCAAGGTCTCAGTTGTGTATTAATGCAACGAACGAAGGTGATTGCTTATGCGTCTAGACAATTGAAGATTCACGAGCAAAATTATACGACGCATGATTTGGAATTAGGCGCGGTTGTTTTTGCATTAAAGACTTGGAGGCACTACTTATATGGGGTTAAAAGTATTATATATACCGACCACAAAAGTCTTCAACACATATTTAATCAGAAACAACTGAATATGAGGCAGCGTAGGTGGATTGAATTGTTGAATGATTACGACTTTGAGATTCGTTACCTCGCAGGGAAGGAAAATGTGGTAGCCGACGCCTTGAGCAGAAAGGACAGAGAACCCATTCGAGTAAAATCTATGAATATAATGATTCACACTAACCTTACTACTCAAATAAAGGAGGTGCAACAAGGAGTTTAAAAGAGGGAAATTTAAAGGATGAAATACCTAAAGGGTCGGAGAAGCAACTTAATATTCAGGAAGACAGAACCCGGTATAGGGCTGAAAGGATTTGGGTACCAAAATTTGGAGATATGAGAGAAATGGTACTTAGAGAAGCTCATAAAACTAGATACTCAATACATCCTGGAACGGGGAAGATCTATAAGGATCTCAAGAAACATTTTTGGTGGCTGGGTATGAAAGCCGATGTTGCTAAATACGTAGGAGAATGTTTGACGTGTTCTAAGGTCAAAGCTGAGCATCAGAAACCTTCAGGTCTACTTCAACAACCCGAAATCCCGGAATGGAAATGGGAAAACATTACCATGGATTTCATCACTAAATTGCCAAGGACTGCAAGTGGTTTTGATACTATTTGGGTAATAGTTGATCGTCTCACCAAATCAGCATACTTCCTGCCAATAAGAGAAGATGACAAGATGGAGAAGTTAGCACCACTGTATTTGAAGGAAGTCGTCTCCAGACATGGAATACCAATCTCTATTATCTCTGATAGGGATGGCAGATTTATTTCAAGATTCTGGCAGACATTACAGCAAGCATTAGGAACTCGTCTAGACATGAGTACTGCCTATCATCCACAAACTAATGGGCAGAGCGAAAGGACGATACAAACGCTTGTAGACATGCTACGAGCATGTGTTATTGATTTCGGAAACAGTTGGGATCGACATCTACCGTTAGCAGAATTTTCCTACAACAACACTTATCATTCTAGTATTGAGATGGCGCCATTTGAGGCACTTTATGGTAGAAAGTGCAGGTCTCCGATTTGTTGGAATGAAGTGGGGGATAGACAGATTACGGGTCCGGAGATAATACAAGAAACTACCAAGAAAATCATCCAAATTCAACAAAGATTGAAAACCGCCCAGAGTCGACAAAAGAGCTACGCGGACAGTAAAAGAAAAGATATAGAGTTTGAAATTAGAGAAATGGTCATGCTTAAGGTTTCACCTTGGAAAGGCTTTGTTCGATTTGGTAAACGGGGGAAACTAAATCCAAGGTACATTGGACCATTCAAGATTATAGATCGTGTCGGACCAGTAGCTTACCAACTGGAGCTACCTCAACAACTCGCGGCTGTACATAACACTTTCCTCGTCTCAAATTTGAAGAAATTTTTTGCTAAAGAAGATCTCACTATTCCGTTGGACGAAATCCAAATCAATGAAAAACTTCAATTCATTGAAGAACCCGTCGAAATAATGGATCGTGAGGTTAAGAGACTTAAACAAAACAAGATACCGATTGTTAAGGCTCGATGGAATGCTCGTAGAGGACCCGAGTTCACCTGGGAGCATGAAGATCAAATGAAGAAGAAATACCCGCATTTATTTCCAGAAGATACGTCAACACCTCCAACTGCTTAAAATTTCGGGACAAAATTTATTTAACGGGTAGGTACTGTAGTGACCCGAACTTTTCCATGTTTATATATATATTAAATGAAATTGTTATTTACATGATTAAGTGTTTCCAATATGTTAAGCAATCAAACTTGTTAATACTTGATTAATTGAAATAGGTTTCATATAGACAATTGGCCACCCAAGTTGACCGGTGATTCACGAACGTTAAAACTTGTAAAAAAACTATACGATGACATATATATGGTTATATATATAGTTAACATGATTTTATTATAAGTATGTATCTCATTTGGTATTTTAACAATGAGTTATATACATAAAAATGAGACTATTAATTTAAGAAACTCGAAAACGATATATATAACGATTATAGTTATAACAACGTCTTACTAGGTACATATGAATCATATTAAGATATTGATACACTTGGTTAATTATGTTAAATGATAAGTAAATATATTATTAAGTGTATTAACAATGAAATACATATGTAAAAATAAGACTACTAACTTAATGATTTCGAAACGAGACATATATGTAACGATTATCGTTGTAACGACATTTAACTGTATATATATCATACTAAGATATATTATATATCATAATATCATGATAATATAACAATTTAACATCTCATTTGTTATAATAAACAATGGGTTAACAACATTCAACAAGATCGTTAACCTAAAGGTTTCAAAACATCATTTACATGTAACGACTAACGATTACTTAACGACTCAGTTAAAATGTATATACATGTAGTGTTTTAATATGTATTCATACACTTTTGAAAGACTTCAATACACTTATCAAAATACTTCTACTTAACAAAAATGCTTACAATTACATCCTCCTTCAGTTTCATCAACAATTCTACTCGTATGCACCCGTATTCGTACTCGTACAATACACAGCTTTTAGATGTATGTACTATTGGTATATACACTCCAATGATCAGCTCTTAGCAGCCCATGTGAGTCACCTAACACATGTGGGAACCATCATTTGGCAACTAGCATGAAATATCTCATAAAATTACAAAAATATGAGTAATCATTCATGACTTATTTACATGAAAACAAAATTACATATCCTTTATATTTAATCCATACACCAATGACCAAAAACACCTACAAACACTTTCATTCTTCAATTTTCTTCATCTAATTGATCTCTCTCAAGTTCTATCTTCAAGTTCTAAGTGTTCTTCATAAATTCCAAAAGTTCTAGTTTCATAAAATCAAGAATACTTCCAAGATTGCAAGTTTACTTCCAAGTTTTCTAAATCCATTCCAAGTAATCATCCAAGATCAAGAAACCTTTGTTACTTACAGTAGATTATCTTTCCAATACAAGGTAATAATCATATTCAAACTTTAATTCAATTTCTATAACTATAAAAATCTTATTTCGAGTGGAAATCTTACTTGAAATTATTTTCGTGTCATGATTCTGCTTCAAGAACTTTCAAGCCATCCAAGGATCCTTTGAAGTTAGATCTATTTTTCTCATCTCCATTAGGTTTATCCAAGGAACTTGAGGTATTAATTATGTTCATAACATCATTCGATTCAAACATATAAAGCTATCTTATTCGAAGGTTTAAACTTGTAATCACTAGAACATAGTTTAGTTAATTCTAAACTTGTTCGCAAATAAAAGTTAATCCTTCTAACTTGACTTTTAAAATCAACTAAACACATGTTATATATCTATATGATATGCTAACTCAATGATTTAAAACCTGGAAACACGAAAAACACCGTAAAATCGGATTTACGCCGTCGTAGTAACACCGCGGGCTGTTTTGGGTTAGTAAATTAAAAACTATGATAAACTTTGATTTAAAAGTTGTTATTCTGGGAAAATGATTTTTATTATGAACATGAAACTATATCCAAAAATTATGGTTAAACTCAAAGTGAAAGTATGTTTTCTAAAATGGTCATCTAGACGTCGTTCTTTCGACTGAAATGACTACCTTTAGAAAAACGACTTGTAACTTATTTTTCCGACTATAAACCTATACTTTTTCTGTTTAGATTCATAAAATAGAGTTCAATATGAAACCATAGCAATTTGATTCACTCGAAACAGATTTAAAATGAAGAAGTTATGGGTAAAACAAGATTGGATAATTTTTCTCATTTTAGCTACGTGAAAATTGATAACAAATCTATTCCAACCATAACTTAATCAACTTGTATTGTATATTATGTAATCTTGAGATACCATAGACACGTATACAATGTTTCGACCTATCATGTCGACACATCTATATATATTTCGGAACAACCATAGACACTCTATATGTGAATGTTGGAGGTAGCTATACAGGGTTGAGATTGATTCCAAAATATATATAGTTTGAGTTGTTATCAATACTGAGATACGTATACACTGGGTCGTGGATTGATTCAAGATAATATTTATCGATTTATTTCTGTACATCTAACTGTGGACAACTAGTTGTAGGTTACTAACGAGGACAGCTGACTTAATAAACTTAAAATATCAAAATATATTAAAAGTGTTGTAAATATATTTTGAACATACTTTGATATATATGTATATATTGTTATAGGTTCATGAATCAACCAGTGGCCATGTCTTACTTCCCGACGAAGTAAAAATCTGTGAAAGTGAGTTATAGTCCCACTTTTAAAATCTAATATTTTTGGGATGAGAATACATGCAGGTTTTATAAATGATTTACAAAATAGACACAAGTACGTGAAACTACATTCTATGGTTGAATTATCAAAATCGAATATGCCCCTTCTTATTAAGTCTGGTAATCTAAGAATTAGGGAACAGACACCCTAATTGACGCGAATCCTAAAGATAGATCTATTGGGCCTAACAAACCCCATCCAAAGTACCGGATGCTTTAGTACTTCGAAATTTATATCATATCCGAAGGGTGTCCCGGAATGATGGGGATATTCTTATATATGCATCTTGTTAATGTCGATTACCAGGTGTTCACCATATGAATGATTTTTATCTCTATGTATGGGATGTGTATTGAAATATGAAATCTTGTGGTCTATTGTTACGATTTGATATATATAGGTTAAACCTATAACTCACCAACATTTTTATTGACGTTTAAAGCATGTTTATTCTCAGGTGAATACTAAGAGCTTCCGCTGTTGCATACTAAAATAAGGACAAGATTTGGAGTCCATGTTTGTATGATATTGTGTAAAAACTGCATTCAAGAAACTGATTTCGATGTAACATATTTGTATTGTAAACCATTATGTAATTGTCGTGTGTAAACAGGATATTTTAGATTATCATTATTTGATAATCTACGTAAAGCTTTTTAAACCTTTATTTATGAAATAAAGGTTATGGTTTGTTTTAAAAATGAATGCAGTCTTTGAAAAACGTCTCATATAGAGGTCAAAACCTCGCAACGAAATCAACTAATATGGAACATTTTTAATCAATAAGAACGGGACATTTCAAAAATATATATATTTTTAAGAGTTTGTTTAAAATATATAAAATTATAAAGTATTTCTATTTTTTATTTTAGTTTTTAAAGTATAAGTTTTTATTTATTTTATATAAATATTTTATAAGTTAAAAACAGAAAGAATAAAAAAAGTAAAAAGTATTCGGGCCGTACTGTAGCAGCCCATAATCTGGCCTGGTACCCGAAGCCATGCGACCGAATGGTATTAAAACACTCAGCTCATGTGATCGCATGAGCTGATTAGACAGGTCAGGTACCTTAGCCAACGAATTAGGGTTACGTTTTAATTATTATTATTATTAATTAATTAGAATTAGGGTTTAATTTAATAATAATTAGTTTTAGTTTTTAATTAAATTATATTTTTAAGTTCTAATTAGTTTTATTGATTTATTAATTAATACTTTTATAAATTAATAATATAAAAATAATATTTTTATAAAAATAAGTAATTTTATCTTCTTTTTTTTATCTTTTTATAAATTGTATATTTTAATCATTTATTCGTATATTGTATATTTTTCTTTCGTAATTAGTTTAAGCTATAGTTTTTGCCGTAGTTTACTTTTATTTCTAGAATTTTAAGACTTTGCTGTAAAATCCCTTAAGTGCTTTTTCTTTAGACTAAGATTTAGATGCTCTAGAATTTTCCGACGTCGCTTATCGCTTAAATATTTTATAGATTTTAGTGACTTTTAAGTTATTACCGTTTTGAATATAGAATTCCTTTTAAGCTTTAATACCTTTAGACGTAAGTTTTAATTTTTAGTATATAGTACCTTTTAAGTTTCGACGCGCTACTTTCTTATTTTTATTTTTCTATCTTTATTTTTTGACGCTTATTTTTCGACATTTTTCGACGCGCTCTTTTTCTTTCTTATTTCTCGACGCTCTAATTTTTAGGAAATAGAATTTTCTTTATCTTCTTTAAACTTCGACGAAAAATTATTTTAAGTGGCTAAATTGATAGACATCCAAAATTTTCTGGTTCGTAGTAATAGTTGGATTTCTTAGTAGCGAGTTGTGGGCTTCCGATTTAAAGGGTCCTGGATACCTGCTACATCTATTGACTATTCGAAACGTGAGCAAAATCAGAAAAGTCTATTAATTTGATAACTTATATAATTTTTATCTTTTATAACTAATAGGATATTCAGTGAATGCACCGAGCAAAATGTTCACCACCTGTAACTCGATCAAGACATCTAGCCAATATTTTCATCGTTGATTTTTCTTTAGAATCGTCATCTAGTCGACCAAGTACTCCAATTCAAATTTCTGATAATCCATTTTTTGAACCCGACCTCACAATTGAGAATCCGGAGGATATTCAGGGACAATTCAGAGATCCTGAACCACTAATCATTCCTCCTGAAATTGTCGAGGAAGAAACCATTAAGTCAGAATCCTCTAGTGATTCAGATTCAACAAATTCAATCATGGAAAATCTGGAACCTCTAAGTATGGAAGACTGAATGAGAGCTAAACGCACTGGCCAAGGTCACGCAATTACTCAACCAGACATTAATGCGCCAGATTATGAAATCAAAGGACAAATCCTACACATGGTAACTAATCAATGCCAATTTAGTGGTGCGCCGAAGGAAGATCCAAACGAACATCTTCGTACCTTTAATAGGATTTGTACTCTATTTAAAATCCGAGAAGTGGAGGATGAACAGATCTATCTCATGTTATTTCCTTGTACTTTAAAGGGAGAAGCCAAAGATTGGTTAGAATCATTACCTGAAGGGGCGATTGATACATGGGATGTCTTAGTTGAAAAATTTCTTAAACAATTCTTTTTGGCATCTAAAGCCGTTAGACTTCAAAAAGAAATTGTTACGTTCACGCAAAAGCCAAATGAAACTCTATATGAGGCGTGGACAAGATTTGGAAAGTTGTTAAGAGGATATCCGCAATATGGTCTAGACACTTATCAAATAGTACAAATATTCTATCAAGGATGCGACATCACTACAAGAAAAGACATTGATATAGCAGCTGGTGGTTCCATTATGAAGAAAACCGAAACTGAAGCTTACAAAATTATTGATAACACTGCTTCCCACTCACATGAGTGGCACCAAGAAAAATATATCGTTAGATCATCTAAAGCGGCTAGAGCTGATTCTAGCCTGACTTTGATTCCATGTCCGCAAAGATAGATGCTTTTGAGAGACGAATGGAAAAGATGACTAAGGATATTCACACTATACGAATTAGTTGTGAGCAGTGTGGAGGACCACATTTGACAAAAAAATTGTCTCAGTATTGAACAAACAATGGAACAACGAGAGAATATTTCATACATGAACCAAAGGCCTGAAAATAATTATCAGAATAATTATCAACCGCCAAGACCAAACTACAATCAAAATCAGAATTATAACCGAAATGTTCCATACAACAACCAACAAGGTCCTAGCAATCAACAAGTATATAATAATACTTACAATCAGCAAAGACCTATTTTTCCAATTAAACCACCACAAACTGATGATAAAAAGCCAAATTTAGAAGATATGATGTCGAAGCTAGTTGTGAATATGTGATTTATATTAATAAAAATCCAAATTTAGAAGATATGATGCCAAAGTGTTAATTAGTGTCTATGGATTAAGTCTAACATGAATATGTGATTTATATGCTCGACCTTGTTATTTTAAGTAACTAGCATGAACTTGAAATTTGGTGTGTTTGATCTTGTGATTTGGTTTCTTAAATGTTGTTAAATGTTAAAAGTGCATGTATTAAATGTGTTATTAGCATCACTAACCTCAATTTGGTGTGTAGGTTGACATGGAAAAGCTTCATAAACATAATTGTTAAGTTTATGTTTTTGAGTTAGGGTTTGATACAAGTAAAATGAACTTTTGATGCATTGAATACTTTTCAATGTTATTTGTAAGTGTCTAGTTATATTGTATGCGTAATTACCTACGAAACGGCGTATAATATGTGTACATTTAATTCCCGAATCATCAATATGCAGTTATGAACTTGAAGCATTTATGATGAGCATTAATTGATCATTCAATTTGGAAATTTGATTATTGCAAATGATGAATTTGATTGATGAAATGTGTTTAGTTGTATTCCTCGTCAAATTACCTTTACAACGATATAAGATACGTGTTTTGAATGTTTACGGTTCGTAATTTGTGTTTGAATGAAATTTGGTTTTGAGACTTAGACATTTGAAACAGCCCAGGCACTAGCTCACGCTTAATGTCGCGGCGCGGCCCTCATTTGTTGCGGCGCGGCAATGACCGTGTTCAGGGACTGATCAACTTTACAATTTTACGAAAAATTCTAACTATGCTACGCACCTCCGATTAACATGTAACTTGTTCTAACATGCTTATATATGAATAATTAGCTCAGAAAAATAATTCAAGACCCGACCCGAACGTGTTGGCTTTTTCGTTGACTTTGACTTGACCAAAGTTGACTTTTATTCAAACTTAACCAATGCTTTGTTTAAACCATTCTACTCTTCTTGTGTACTTGATTCTTGCATGAAACTTGACAACTTGATTCACATGCTATATAATCGAGTCATAATGAGCCATAGGACTAATTGAACACTTTGACCGACTTCACACTTTACCGATATTTATACAACATGTTGTTTAGGTCGATACTAGCATTCGTTCATGCATACGTTTACTTTGTGAAGTACTTTTACATTCGTGCACTCAAGGTGAGATCATAGTCCCACTTTTACTCTTTTATACTTATACTTGGGATGAGAAAACATAAACGATTTATACTTCTATACATTGAACACAAGTACAAAAACAAACATTCCACGTACGAGTTAGAACAAAAATCCTCAATTCAATTATCATTAGTTACACTTGTAGGGTGTAAGCGAGTAATTATGTTGCGTGGCCATACGGGTTTGACGAACCCTCATTCGGACGGTTCGCTACCGTTAGCAAATGAAATATAATTTTATCGGTATTGTGTATGTTCTAACACTATGGATTCAGAGGTAACATTCAGTTAAGCCATGATAATTGGGTGCTCGTGATGCAAAGAACATCTTTGGAATGCAAACGATTTGGATAATCAACTTATACTAAATCTTGTTGTTCAAATACATACGATTACTAATACATCCGTGATTTCACCAACGTTTTTCGTTGACAGATTTTCTATGTTTTTCTCAGGTCCTTGAACGATATGTGTTACATGCTTCCGCTCACTATTTTGATACTTGCTTGGATGTCGAGTATACATGCATACATGGAGCATCTTTTGACTTTGCATTTAACTGTGTCGCATCGGTTTCATTTATACTCAAACGTTGTAACGTCACTAGTTGTTGAACTACTTTTGTAAACATGAAACATCTTTACATTTGAAATGAATGCGACATATGTTTTGGTCAAACGTCATTTTAAAGACTTATGACCACATAACGGGACCTAAGTAGACGGCGCCGTCAATGACGATTTTGTCGGGTCGCTACACTCTAGGTCTTGGTCTGTATCACCAATGGTTGGAGTAACTGTTTGGCGAACGATAGGTGTCGAAGTCCTAGATCTAGTTACTCGTTGGGTTGGCAGAGTCTGAATCATCTCATCGGGCATAAATCGAGTTCTCTTAGGAGAATGTTCAGGAGATGATTCTGTTGCTGAAGAATCGATGTCACTACTTACTTCGGGTGTTGTGGAAAGGGTTGGTTCAATCCTAGATGATCTAGGTTCCCTGATCCTCACGGGTTGAGCTTGGCGTGCTACCCTAGAACGTTTTAGGTTTAACCTAAGTGGAGGATTAGCTGGCCCGGATGGTTGTACTACAGGTTCCTCTACAACTACTGAGGCTGGAACCGCGGCAGGTTCAACTTGTTCTTGTTGTACCGGGTTCGGAAGAGGTATTCCTACAACCTCAAAATATGAATGCATTCTTGCGTCTTGGGGTGCAGCTAGCCCCACTAGCCAATTTGGAATTGGCGCAGTGAATTGGTTGTCAGATACCATCGGGGTATTCATCTTCAGCTCCCCAAATCTTTTCATCAGTAATCCATGTGTACCTTGTACAAATATATTTGCATTTCTGCAAGCATTTATAGCATCATGGATAAAGATACAGAAAAACCTTTCACAAGGGATGTATGAACCCTTGGCTTATCAACTTGGGCCTGAACCAAATCCCATAGAAGTTCTGCATAGTCAGGAGTCTCTACTCTTGTGAAAGAGTAGAACAATCTCAACATTGGCACAGTTAAGCTGTCTGATCCACTCCGTGTCATCAGCAAGCATCTGTTGATGATTGAGAAGATCACATACCACCTTGAGTGCAGGTATTTCTTCTGAAACTTAGCCGGTGGAACATTGGTAGCTCCAACATAACCAAGATGAAAAATTAAAGTCATCATCTGCTGAGTAGCAGGGAAAGCAGGAGCATTCTGTACAAGAGGAAGTCTAAAGATCCTCCTGAAGTCAGCCTTTGTGATACTCCTCATCCCTTGAACTCCTCTTAGCTCAAATTCAAAACAAGCTTGTGTTCCCTCTAGATTTGTAGCATTAGGTTGTGTAGCTTCCACAAACCTAATAGTTCTGTTTCGTAGCTCCAGATCTGTCACAGCCACACTGGCAGTAGAGCTTAGAGCAGGCCATAATGTATGCCTCTCCAGTATTGCAGTCCAATAGTTGCAAGGAATGTTGGTTTCAGAGTTGATGAAGTGATTGTTCGCCATTTAGCTTTATAAATAAGAAATAGAATACCACAAGATATTTATAATAAAGCACATATCTCTATTCTTATTTTCCTTTGAAATCCTTTGTATTTTTCAAGTTTTATAATATTTATGATTTTTCTAAGTTATAAAAATCATTTATATCAAATATGAACAAGTAATTGACAAACATGATATTCATATGATATTCATTACATTACAAACTCATCATGCAAAGTCAATTATATAACACAAAGAATATGAACAACACTTAGTCAAATTTAAGCACAACTCAAGCAGATTCGGTAGTCATGAAAACTTCAGATTTTGTGGGCAAATAAGCTTGAGTTTTCATACCAAAGACTTAAATAAAGCATGTAAGATTTATCAAGTTGAAAATCACATTATTTTTAAGGTACCAAATCACAGACTCGGTAAAATGCCAAGAACAGATTTGGTATCTTCAAAAATCACATATAATCACCCGAACATGCATATTCAGTCTTATATCATGCAAAAACATAGTCATAATCAATTAACAACTCAAACAAATCAGAAAAACATGTTAATGACTTGAACAGACTCGGTACTGTAGCAAGAACACATTCGGTATGTACAGAATCCATCAAATACTCAATTAAACATGTAATCAGACTCAGTCAATTGATAGATCAACTAATTTAACATAGATTTGACAAGATATCATGTTAATTAACCAAATCAGATGAGTTTAATCTAAGATTTAAAGAATTCAACTCAGATTCGGTATAATCAACACTTTTTCAAAATTAAGTGTCACAATCTTGTTATTTACATTATTTTCTGGTTTATAGTTGTTCAATTATCTCAGATCTACAATATGTGTATCTTAGTTTCAATTAAAACAAAGAATTACCAAGAAAATGAAGATACAGAAGACGAGATTCGGTAGATTAGGTAGACTCGGTAGATTAATTCAGATTCGGTATGCAATTAGAATAAAGTGAGTGAAAGTTTGACTTTGACCCTCCTATTTATAGCTACCGAATGATTTTTAAAAACATGAGCTTTTCCGAATGGGCCTTAATTACCGAATACAGTCCAATTTTCAAATTCAAACAAATTCACTTCAAATTTTGACAAATCTTTATCAAAAATCATTCGAGATTATCACATTTTTAAATGAAAAACATTTCTGAGACAATTTTTGAAAATTTTGAACTTACCGAATCTGTACTGTTGGTTGTCAGATTCGGTATAATGCTAAAATTAGCATTTATTCGGTAATATTCAAATCTTTTTGGATTTTATCTTTTCCAATTTTTATGAATTTTCTCAAAACAATATTTGTACTTAGAAAACTTTGAATTATGTACAAAGTACAAATCTTCAGTGATACCAAATGTTAAAACGGGTTGCTTACTGAGATGTATACAAGCCTTAGTAAATTATTTCAAATATAAAACATAGAGTTTATGAAATTCACTTTTTGAAAATCAATTTCTTTTCATTTTCTCCCTTTTTCTCTCCCTCAAAATGTGTTGTACAAGAGAGTAAATCACCATTTTGATATATTCCCAAGAAAATGAATTAACTCCCCCTTGAAATATAATATCAATGAGTTACCTCCCCCTATCGTAACCATTGAAACTTAATCCCAGGAAGTTAAAAGAATTCTAAAAGGCTCCCCCTTGAAAGATGTTATCTAAAGCAGAAGAAATCTGTTGCTCCCCTTAGAAAATATCTACTCCCCTAAACACAAGATCTCAATAAGAAGTTCCAAAAGATCTAAGGAATGTCAAGAACTATATTCTACCATGCCAATTTATTTGATCAAGAATTTTAGCCTAAGTTCATCTAAGGGCTTAGTGAACATGTCAGCTAATTGCACTTTGGTAGGCACAAAGTATAACTCTACATCCCCTTTTTCTACATGGTCCTTTATGAAATGATAACAAATATCTATGTGTTTAATCTTAGAATGCTGGACCAGGTTGCTTGTAATGGCAATAACACTTTGTGAATCACAGTAAATTGGGTCTTAGAAATCTTAAAGCCATAGTCCAAAAGTTGAATTTGCATCCACAAAACATGTAAACAACAGTGAGCTGCATCAATGTACTCAGACTCAGCTGTTGATAAAGACACACAGTTCTGCTTTTTGGATGACCAACCAACTAGCCTATTCCCCAACATCTGAATTGATCCAGATGTGCTTTTTCTATCAACATGGAAACTGCCATGATCCGCATCAGTATAAGCAGTGAGATTAAAATCGGATCCATGAGGATACCAGATTCTAAGGTTAGGTGTACCTTTAAGGTACTGAAAAATCCTAACAACCTCTTTGGAGTGTGATTTCTTAGGGTTTGACTGAAAGCGGGCACAAACAGTTACAGCAAGTGTAATGTCTGGTCTACTTGCAGTCAGATACATTAAAGATCCAACCATGATTCGATAAAGCATAGTGTCAAAGGGTTCCCCATTAGCATCAGCATCTAGTAAAGTCCTCGTTGGGGTTGTCATTGATTTTAAAGCAGTCATTTTAAAATGTTTTAGCATATCATTTATATACTTTGTTTGAGTGATAAAAATCCCATTTGGCAATTATTTTACTTGTAACCCCAAGAAGAAATTTAACTGGTCAAGCATGCTCATTTCGAATTTGTTGGTCATAAGGTCACCAAATTCTTTGCATAAGGCGGGGGACGTGGAACCAAAAATAATATCATCAACGTAAATTTGAACCAAGAGAATGTGACCGTGGTTTTTATGGAGGAATAGCATTGTATCAATCGTTCCACGAGAGAAGCCATTATCCAGCAAATACTTTGTCAAGGTCTCGTACCATGCACGCGGTGCTTGCTTCAGACCATACAAAGCTTTCTCCAAGTAGTAGACGTGGTTTGGATGAATGGGATCGACAAAGCCTTCTGGTTGATCAACATAAACTTCCTCTTGAAGATGACCATTCAGAAAAGCAGTTTTGACATCCATTTGAAACACCGTGAACTTCATATGAGAAGAAAATGCAAGGAAAAGACGAATAGCCTCAATCCTAGCAATTGGAGCAAATGTTTCATCATAATCAATACCCTCATGTTGTCGATATCCCTTGGCCACAAGACGTGCCTTATTTTGAACCACAATTCCATCAGAATCCTTCTTGTTCTTAAAAATCTACTTAACCCCAATTGATCATTGACCCATTGGTCTTGGAACTAATTACCATACTTTTAACCATTCAAATTGATTGATCTCTTCTTGCATTGCAACCACCCAGTTCGGATCTAGTAAATCTTGAGCAACCGTTGTTGGTTCAATCTTACTAAGAAAGGCAGTATATAGACACATATTCCGAGTAGCCCTTCGAGTTGAGACTGGAGTAGATGCATCACCAATGATAAGATCTATCGGATTACTTTTAGTCCATCGGTTGTTATGTGGAAGAGGTTGTACATCAGTGGTATCCACGGAAAAAAAACCGTTGTTGACATTGAGCCTTGATCTGCTTGATCTGATGTAACACTTTTTAATGGATTCATTTGAGTATCTGGAGAAACAACTGGAGTTGTATCAACGGATGAATCTTGAATTGGTTCAAGATTATCAAAAGTAGGAGGTAAGAGGGAGGATGAAGAAACAACAGGTGAAACAGTTGGTGTTGTATCTTCATCAAAAAGACTTAGTTGAGTCTCCACAGTAGCTGACTGTGATGGTGTAACCGGTACGGCTTGAACATTTGAATCCCATTGAGGAGCATAAAGACTATCAAACAATATACTTTGTTTGACTGATAAAAATCCCATTTGGTAATTATTTTACTTGTAACCCCAAGAAGAAATTTAACTGGTCAAGCATGCTCATTTCAAATTTGTTGGTCATAAGGTCACCAAATTCTTTGCATAAGGCGGGGGACGTGGAACCAAAAATAATATCATCAACGTAAATTTGAACCAAGAGAATGTGACCGTGGTTTTTATGGAGGAATAGTGTTGTATCAATCGTTCCACGAGAGAAGCCATTATCCAGCAAATACTTTTTCAAGGTCTCGTACCATGCACGCGGTGCTTGCTTCAGACCATACAAAGCTTTATCCAAGTAGTAGACGTGGTTTGGATGAATGGGATCGACAAAGCCTTCTGGTTGATCAACATAAACTTCCTCTTGAAGATGACCATTCAGAAAAGCAGTTTTGACATCCATTTGAAACACCGTGAACTTCATATGAGAAGCAAATGCAAGGAAAAGACGAATAGCCTCAATCCTAGCAATTGGAGCAAACGTTTCATCATAATCAATACCCTCATGTTGTCGATATCCCTTGGCCACAAGACGTGCCTTATTTCGAACCACAATTCCATCAGAATCCTTCTTGTTCTTAAAAATCTACTTAACCCCTATTGGTCATTGACCCGTTGGTCTTGGAACTAATCACCATACTTTTAACCATTCAAATTGATTGATCTCTTCTTGCATTGCAACCACCCAGTTCGGATCTAGTAAAGCTTGAGCAACCGTTGTTGGTTCAATCTTACTAAGAAAGGCAGTGTATAGACACATATTCCGAGTAGCCCTTCGAGTTGAGACTGGAGCAGATGCATCACCAATGATAAGATCTATCAGATGACTTTTAGTCCATCGGTTGTTATGTGGAAGAGGTTGTACATCAGTGGTATCCACGGAAAAAAAAAACCGTTGTTGACATTGAGCCTTGATCTGCTTGATCTAATGTAACACTTTTTAATGGATTCATTTGAGTATCTGGAGAAACAACTGAGTTGTATCAACGGATGAATCTTGAATTGGTTCAAGATTATCAGAAGTAGGAGGTAAGAGGGAGGATGAAGAAACAACAGGTGAAACAGTTGGTGTTGTATCTTCATCAAAAAGACTTAGTTGAGTCTCCACAGTAGTTGACTGTGATGGTGTAACCGGTACGGCTTGAACATTTGAATCCCATTGAGGAGCATAAAGACTATCAAACAAGATATCCAGTTCCTCTGTTGTTACCGTAGGAACACCCTTCTTCAAGAAAATTGAATTTTGCACGGAAGAAGTAGTAGCTAGGTTAGGATCGGGTTTTGAACTGAGTTGTTCAAAAGCCATTCCCGATAACTCATCGAACCTTACATTAATACTTTCCTTGATCGTCTTCGTCCGTTTGTGATAGACACGATAGGAAACTTTGTTCGAAGAATAACCGAGAAATATGGTCTGATCGCCATGAGGATCAAACTTTCTATGGCTATCAAAATCGTTAAGCACATAGCATATACAACCAAAGACACGGAAATATTTGACATTCGGGCATCTACCATATAGTAACTCATAAGGAGTTTTATCAAAACGTTTATTAATGATGCAGCGATTTTGGGTATAACATGCAGTGGGAATGGCCTCGCCCCACATTTTCGGAGGTAGTTCGGAGTAAGCAAGCATCGTTCGAGTTGCCTCGCACAACGTACAATTACGTCGTTCGACTACTCCATTCTGTTGTGGGGTGCGTGCAGCAGAGAACTGATGTTCAATGCCTTGGTCTTTCAAATAACGATCAATCAGGTCATTCTTAAATTCCGTTCCATTATCAGTTCGAATACTCTTAACGTGTTTGTTAAATGAGCGTTGAGTCTTTTTAATGAACTCAATGATAATGGCGGGGGTTTCTGACTTAGTCCTTAGAAGGAAAATCCATGTAAATCGGGTATAGTCATCAACAATGACAAGCACATGTTTTCGGCCCCCAAGGCTACAAATTCTCATGGGTCCACATAGGTCCATATGCAATAATTGCAAGGATGATGAAGTACTGTGGTTTTTCTTAAGCGGATGATTAGTCCGTTTCAGCTTACCCATCGCACATGATGGACACACATGATGCTTATCATATTGAAAGCTTGGAATACCATCAACTAAGTCTTTAGAGACCAGTCGATTAATAACCTTGTAATTCAGGTGTGACATCCGGTGATGCCATAGCCATGAATTCTCCTTCGTTGACCGAGTAGCCAAACACATGGTTTCATGTGATGGTGCATCATTGAGGTCAATAGTATAAAGTGAAGCACAACGTTTACCGACAAGGAGATCGTTTCCATCGGTGGATTGCACCGAGCATTGACGACGTTCAAACAAAACCTTGAGATCTCCATCACAAAATTGGCTGACACTAAATAAACTGCACCCCAAACCCTCAACATATGAGACTCATTTGATCGTTATGCCATTTTTCACAAAATCTCCATAACCTGTTATTGCTGTAATTTTCATCATTCCCTAAAGTAACCGTTCCTAGGAATTTGTCAATGAAATTGACAAGCAAGGATTTATCGCCCGTCATGTGTCGAGAACAACTGGAATCAATATACCAAACACAGACGTCGAAACTCTGTAAACGTTAATTTCCTAGAGTTTAGGTACCCAAAGTTTTTTGGGTCCTCTACGGTTAGTACCAACAATAAACTTTGGATCAACAACGAGATAATCATGTAAAGCAACATGCAATTTAGACAATAAAGCATCATTTAAAACCACATTACACGAAGCATCATACGCAATATCAAGATTTAGATCGTTATCAGAAGTCTTAACACACAACTTATTCCAAACAAATGTTTTGTTCACAGACGAAAACTGAAAAACATGAGATGATTTCCTAGGTCGACTAGCAGATTGCTTTGGTTTGGTTGCTACTTTCTTAGTCGTGCACTTAGGAACCCATACATACTTGTAAGTCAAATTTGGATTATGACCTGTGACACAAAAAACACCTCTGTTAGTTAGACGTCCAAATTTTTCAGTTGACACATGAGATGATTGATTTTGCAAAATTTCTAATTTGATTTTACGTTCCTTTGCATCATACTCACTCAAATTAGGTTTAGGACTCGTGTGTTGTGTAGACTTGACTGATTTTGTTAAAAGACTCTCCTTTGATTTATTTGACATAGGAATCATGAGAATCTTTTCAGTTAACACAGAACCATTTTGAGAATGAACTTTCTTGACAACAAATTGCGTTGAAGGTGCAACTTTTGAAACATGTTTACCAAATTGAGAACGTAGTAGGTTTTTAAGAATAGTGATGGGTTTTGCATCCTTAGATGTTGTTATTCCCTTTCCCGTCTTAGTAATCCCACCAACCCATTCAGACACATTGGTTTCAACAGAAGATGATTGCTTAAGTGTGTTAGCCTATTTCATTTGAATTATTTTGTGTTTTAAGCTTTTAATCTCAAGACATAATTTCTCAGCAGAAACTATCACTTCACCCTCCTGAAAGTCATAAGTACACTCTTTCTTAGGAAGTGGAGGCAATTTATCACATAAAGCAAGCATTTGTTCTAATGATTGACACTTAAGTTGCAAATCATCATTCTCCTTTTCTAGTCTATCTACCTTACGACTTAAAATGTGTAAAGCAGGTACGCTAGCATAAAATTCATTCAAAGGATCAATTGTTGCATCAAAGTCTATCAAGTTTTCAACAGTGTATTCATCTCGAGGTTCTACCTTTACATCTAAAGCAGGTTGACCTAGAGATTCCATCTCAAAGAAGACAGTTAGTTCATGTGCTAGGTCTTCACAGAAAACATCATCAGAACATGCAGGTAAGGCCGGTAGAATTGGTTTCACATCAAAAGTTGGTTCATCAAACACCTCATCTATGAAAATAATGCTAGAACTGGGTTTATTAAACACTTCATTTTCAAGCATTAAAATGTATTTCTCTAGCATAAGTCTACGCTTAGGTATATAATTTTCACGTTGCATATTCTTTTTGTGACGACCCGAAAATTTTCGACTAAATTTAAACTTAATCTTTATATGTTTCAGACACGATAAGCAAAGTCTGTAATGTTGAGTTCCAAAAGTTTTGAACTGTTTACATAGATTCAATTACCCTTTAACTATTCCCGGAAATTCACGAACCTTTAATCGTAAATAGAAATGTTTATATATAAATAACTATACATGTAAATGATTATATTATAAATTAAAATAGATTAATAAACTGTTAGGTAATTAGATATTATGAAAGAAAACTTAAAACACAATTAAAAATGTAGTAGTTGAAATATATATATATATATATATATATATATATATATATATATATATATATATATATATATATATATATATATATATATATATATATATATATATATATATGATTGATATACATAATTAGTGATTTTTATAATATATAACATGTATAAATATTAAACATTCAATACGTGTATTTATTTAATATATATCATATAAGCATTTAATATACATAAGTAATAATATTTAATAGCTATATATACTTACAAATTTAAAATGTAGTTGTAATATTATTAAAATAAATATTAATATTAATATCAGTACTATTATAATTAGTAATAAAATTCTGACTTTAGTTATTATTAAGATTATCATTTTCATTATTTTTATAATCACCATTATAATTAAAATCATTATTAATATTATAATTACTATTATAAAGATAATATAAATTATTATTATTATCATTAATAATATCATATTTAAGGGTATTATTAATAATTATTTTTATTATCAGTATTGTTAGGATTATTATTAACTATTATTATTATTATTATTATCATTAATAACATTATCATTATCACTTTCACTAAAATTACCATTATTATGATTTATTATTATTACTCCTATTATTATTAGTATCTTTATCAATACTATAATTATTATTAGTAATACTATTATTATTAAGTGTATTATTAATAAAATTAATATACATATATTATTTAATTAACAAAATCACGAATCAGATAATAGATAAAAGGAATTCAGTTGTTAGACTTCACTATCAAACTTTATTCCTTTACAGATTGATTTAAAATGATGAAACATACCCAAAATAGATTCGTTAATATCTCTATCTGTTTATTTATTCTATTAATTCTCTGATTTAACATTTATGTACTTCTTGTCTCTGAATCTATACGTAAACAAATCCAAACACATAAATAAATCCAAATTCAGTTATCCATTTTAATCAACTTGTAATTATTTTATTTTTATTTTGTTTTTATATATCTGTGATCGAATATTTCTGTCCCACTTTTGTCGACGAGATTTTTGTATAACACAGCTCACTCAAGTGTTAAACGAATTACACAATGTTTCCATTATCAGTTATCAATTCCAAATACCCTTAACAACTTCCATTCAATCGAATTAAATCAGAAAATTCAAATAATAATGAAAGTCCCCTGTTCGTGTACCTATTACCAAATCCTTTGAATTATTCACAATTTTAAAAATCTAGAAATGAAATTATGTTTGAAATCTTCTTCTAAAACTATCTGCAAAGTTGCAGATTCCAATTCGTTCTATCAAGTTTCAATTATCAAGTCAAAGTTAATTTTTGAAAAAGTTAACTAATCTGTTCTTGGTGAAATTCGATATTTCTGTTACGTTTTAAGATTAATTGAGGAGTCAGATACTTTGTAGGAGTCAAAAGAAAACTTTTCCATGTTAACATCGTGGTCTGTAACAGCCTTTAATGGTGAGTTCGATTTCAAGTTCTATACGGTGTTCTTCATCTCTATTTGTTTTAAATTCTTTAATTCCTTTCATAGTTAAGTAATTACAAAACTTATAATTAATATTATATCACTTATAAATCCTTAAATATATTATGAAACATATTATAATTTAAGTTTGGAACCTGGTTCGATTTTTAGTTTTATAAGGAAAAAGGGAGAGAGTTACAGATGGATAAGAGTTATATATGTGTATGGTTTTAAATCAGAAAATGGGCAATAGCCCAAGGTTAAGGGAGTGTGTAACGAGAAGGAGGTCACGGTTCGAATCCAGGGGCTGTCACAAATTTTTTTGAACCCATTTCACTTGAGGTAGTTTTCAAATTCTATTATTATTATTATTATTATTAGTTATTAATTATTATTATGATTATTATTATTGTTGTTGTTATTATTATTGGTTATGTGAGTTTTATTGTGTTAATTATTATTATCACGATTATTAATGTTATAAGTATAACTATCATTACCATTAACATAACTAATATTATTATTATTATTATCGGTGTTATTATTATTATGAAAATGATAAATGTTATTACTCCTAATATTTAAAAATATCATTATTATTAATCAAATTAAGAGTATTATCATAATCGTTATCATTAGTATAAGTGTTATAATTATAATTAGGATTATTATTATTATTATTATCACTATTATGATTATGATTATTACTATTAGTAGGATCATTATTTTAACTAGTAGTAGCAGTAAAAATTATTATTTTTATAAATAATATTGTTATCAGTATTATTATTAAAATAATTACGACTATGAAGATAAAGGTTTTAATAACGATGTTAAGATTATAAATATAAAAATGAAGACTATATATATAAAATATATTTTACACATAACTTAACTATATTATTAATTTTATATAAAATGAAAATATATAATTAGATAATAAAACTTATAAATTATTATAACAATTACATAACTAAATATATATACATTGTTTGATTACGATTATATGTTTTAATAAATATATACATGATATAGGTTCGTGAATCCAAGGTCGACCCTGCATTGTTCAGTTGTTTAATGTCATCATATGTATTTTTACTACAAAATACAGTATCGTGAGTTCATTTGATTCCCTTTTACTCTTTACATTTTTGGGACTGAGAATATATGCGCTGTTTTTATAACTGTTTCCTAAATGCTTTTGAAATATATTTTTGAACTGAGAATACATGAACTGCTTTTATAAATGATTGACGAAATAGACACAAATATTCAAAACTACATTCTATGATAGAATTATTTGGATTCAGAGGTTCGATTTAGTAGTTAACGGAGAGATGATTTTGCATTGCGTACGCATTAGCTCCCGTTTTAACTACCATCGGCGGGATGATTTTGCATTGCACGCACGCACTAGTCCCCGATGTATTGTATTGTATTATAGTCGACTTTGTAGTTGGTAACGAAGGGATGATTTTGCATTGCGTACGCATTAGCCCCCGTTTCAGCTACCCTCGGAGGGATGATTTTGCCTTGCATACGCATTAGCCCCAGTTGTAAGATTTATATTGTATTAACTACCATGGTGAGATGATTTTGTTATTGCACTACGCATTAGCTACCGTTGGTGAGTTGTTTGAAAGGTTCCGGTGTTCTTCATATGAATGATTTTAAAGAAAGAATAGACCTGCACAGATTGTTTTGTAATTATGAATATCGTGTGGTCTATTATATTATTGAAAAATGATTATTTATGAAAACTATTGAACTCACCAACCTTTTGGTTGACACTTTAAAGCATGTTTATTCTCAGGTATGAAAGAAATCTTCCGCTATGCATTTGCTCATTTTAGAGACATTACTTGGAGTCATTCATGGCATATATTTCAAAAGACATTGCATTCGAGTCGTTGAGTCCATCAAGAATATTATCAAGTCATTTATAGATTGGATATATTGTGAAATGGTATGCATACTGTCAACTTCTGATGTGATAAAAGTTTGTCTTTTAAAAACGAATGCAATGTTTGTAAAATGTATCATTTAGAGGTCAAGTACCTCGCGATGTAACCAAATGTAATGTATTCATCCAGATGGATTAGGACGGGTCATTAAAGTTGGTATCAGAGCGGTGGTCTTAGCAAACTAGGTCTTGCATTAGTGTGTCTAACTGATAGTTGGTTAGATGCATTAGTGGGTCTGGACTTCGACCGTGTCTGCATGTTAAAAGTTTTGCTTATCATTTCTTGTCAAAAATTACCTGATTATCATTCTTAGGAAATCACTTGTTTATCATTCTTAGTCTAGACACATCTTACTGCATTGACTGCATGATTAGTGTATAGACAAAATTCATATCTTAGCGTATCTGTTACCGTAAACTTTGCCTGACAGCTTCCGAAAATTCCTCCGTAATCTACGGGATCTTCTGTACTATACATAAGTATTCTATGTAATTAGAATATCATCTGATATCCAACAATCTTTTCATATCAAAAACCCTTTATCTAACCGTACAAGATGGAACTCGTAACTAGTTCAAATTCCTCGAATTCCGACAGCTATTTCGATACGGATTTCCACTCGAACTCCGAAAGCAGTGTAACTGGAATGGATTAATCCATTCGCCATCATCAATTCTGGATGAATTGGGGATGAGTTTGTAGTCGACTTAACCAAGAGAAACGAGAAGAAGGCGATACTTTCCATCAACTAAATTTCCTTCTTGACGATGAACCTGAAGCACTTACTGGAGAACCTGTCAGTAATACCATTTTCTCTCTCATTTCCAGAGTATCTCTTCATGAATATATACTATCTCAAATTCTGAACCTTATTCATCCGCTCGTCCGAATCAACAATCATTCCGGTGTAATAGAAGAAGTCAGCGAGCTTCGCGCTCGAGTTGTGGCCTTGGAAAATATAGTGCAAAACGTACCAGCATCGGCAACATCACCGGTACCAACATCAATACCAGTACCACCAACAACCCAAATTCTAACATCACATGCCTCAACATCACAATCCATGTCTCGAACTTAATCATTGTTCTACGAATCGTTCTACATCATTTATCTTCATTTTACATGGCGATTATGTAATCTCTAATGTTTTAGAGATTATGTATTCTGGTTCTAACGGTAAATCAAATGAGTTTAATGTTATATTAACTCATTAAATCCATGATTACATCTGAAGAAAATATATATGTATATATGTTTTCATAAAGATTGTAATTAAAAATTCTTTTGTACAAACTGTTAATGATGAAAAAATTTTAACGGGTAGGTAATACCCGAGAAATATTTAAATTTCACATTAATAAGTTACACAGTACATTCTTCCAATATGATTAAACAGTCATTTACTATCCTACTTACATCCACAGATATACGAATCCGTTCACCACATAATAACCATTTTTATTCGATTTCATATTTGGATTTTGAATTATCAGAATCCAACAAGTGGCATAATGAAGAAAACATTGGACAATTAAAATGAATTAAAATATTGATTATAACATATGAAACTAAATAATTCTTTAAGTCTGCCACTTGATTTCATCTTAAACCTCATTTGTATATTGACGATTCCAAACTGCGTTCAAACATTTCATAATTCTTGAAAATACTTCAATCGAGAGGATGAACCACCCGCACTTCATCTACGGAAGAAAAGATTGATGCATATAGTTATGCACCTGAAAACACTCGAAACCTGAGTAAATGTTTAAAACATATCTGTGCTAACTCTTTGGGAGTTGTTATTACCAAAAATAACTTTGCAATCCCATTTCAAATTAGCCAATTTTGTCACAGCTCCAGCAAGTCAACTTCGACTTTTCATTCGAAAAAACCTTATTATAACCTTGATATATGTGCGTGCTCTTTTATTGTTATCGGAGAATCTTTTATATTCCACCACATCACCAGCAGACGTACCCGCAACCTCATTGCTCCTTGGCTTAAATCTCTCTGACAAACACTATATTTATCTATTGAAGCCTTATCATGAACTCATCCGCACCTTGTAACGAGAATTGCCATACCAATTACCAGAAATCAGCATTTAATCATCTAAAAACACAATTCTCTTGAAATACCTCGGTTTGATAACCAATGATCCAGGTCCGTTAACTTTGAAAATGCTGACGAAACAGCATGTAGTAAATGGTCTTAATGGCCAAAAGTGATGATAAAAGAATGGAGCGTTGGGAACACTCGATAGAAAATTTGGTACTAAAAAAAAACAGATTGAGTAAACCATGAACGAGACCAAGGACAAATACAAGGACCAAACCCTATATTCAAAGAACCTAGATAATTCTGGATCCGATGAAATCTTTAGAGAATATCTTGCTTCGAAGTAATTTAAAATCTTGCGGAAAATTTTTCTTCATCAACTTCCGATCTTAGAAATTCCAAAATATCATCATAAATATCTTCGATATTCCTGAAGATATTTTCATAAATATTCTCGTCCGAAATTATATATCTCTTGGTGATATTTATATTACATCATAAAGGAAACTATTTTAGTCTCTAAATTTCTTTAAAATTCGAGTTTAAATTATGAATGGTTTCTGGAGAAGTGTTGGGAATTGAAGCATGAGTTAGTATAATATAATTACGCCCGGCCAATTTGATTATATTACAGTAAGTCATGCTGAATTCTTAATGGAACGTGGTGATGGTTCACAGATCATATCCTCAACATGTACCATGCTACATAACTCTTTCATTCTTCTTAGCTTCTAAACATATCAAGAAAATATATTCTTGATAGTTCTATTCTCAGTAATTCCGGTAATTTGACAAATTAAATCGTGCTATTACGTTCTTTCTTGTTTAGAACATTAAGATCATTCGAAACTCCATACTTACGAATTCTGGATCGTTACTCGCTTTACTAGAGGTCGAGAAGAGAATAAAAAGGTAAAGAGCTCCGAAGCATAATGGAAGATATAAAACTCGACAACAAAACAGAAATCACAAACCGTGTACATTAATACGAATGGCAATACAAAGACACGGGAGTATGATAAATACAATAACCCCAAGAGCGAAGTAGAAGTACACAGATTCCTCCGGTGGTAGAGGAAAAAGGAGAATGATCGATATGAAAGTCAGGAATATATTCAGAATTAAAACTGGATAAAGCATATTGACTGATGATTTGAAAGTATGAATTAAAATACAGAAAATGGGAGTGGTGGGAAGTAATGAAACGGAAGAAGTTCATTTATAGTGAAAATACCAGACAAAGCAATCGAGACAGATCATCGCATTTAATTTATGAGATTCTAAATTTCCTTAATTACCGAAGAATCAAATCTTATATAGATTTTGAAGATTTTCATTCCTTGAATTCCGGAAATCCACCGTGACTACGTCAGAAAGTTAAATCTCTATCTCAATCTTTTGGTAACAGCTTCACTCGTATGCTTCACATAATCGAATCGTTTTATCTAGATTACTCAATGATGATAAAACTCTATTTATTAACTCATATTCTTCATGAAAACATTCTTATTGTTAGCCATGACGACCTTGATCAAATTTCGGGACGAAATTTCTTTAACGGGTAGGTACTGTGACGACCGGAAATTTCCGACTAAATTTAACTTAATCTTTATATGTTTCCGACACGATAAGCAAAGTCTGTAATGTTGAGTTCCAAAAGTTTTGAACTGTTTACATAGATTCAATTACCCTTTAAATATTCCTGACGATTCACGAACCTTTAATCGTAAATAGAAATGTTTATATATAAATAACTATACATGTAAATAATTATATTATAAATTAAAATAGATTAATAAACTGTTAGGTAATTAGATATTATGAAAGAAAACTTAAAACACAATTAAAAATGTAGTAGTTGAAATATATATATATGATTGATATACATAATTAGTGATTTTTATAATATATAACATGTATAAATATTAAACATTCAATACGTGTATTTATTTAATATATATCATATAAGCATTTAATATACATAAGTAATAATATTTAATAGCTATATATACTTACAAATTTAAAATGTAGTTGTAATATTATTAAAATAAATATTAATATTAATATCAGTACTATTATAATTAGTAATAAAATTATGATTTTAGTTATTATTAAGATTATCATTTTCATTATTTTTATAATCACCATTACAATTAAAATAATTATTAATATTATAATTACTATTATAAAGATAATACAAATTATTATTATTATCATTAATAATATCATATTTAAGAGTATTATTAATAATTATTTTTATTATCAGTATTGTTAGGATTATTATTAACTATTATTATTACTATCATTAATAACATTATCATTATCAATTTCACTAAAATTACCATTATTATAATTTTTATTATTACTCCTATTATTATTATTATTATTATTATTATTATTATTATTATTATTATTATTATTATTATTATTATTATTATTATTATTATTATCATTATTATTATTATTATTATTATTAGTATCTTTATCTTTATCAATACTATAATTATTATTAATAATACTATTATTATTAAGTGTATTATTAATAAAATTAATATACATATATTATTTAATTAACAAAATCACGAATCAGATAATAGATAAAAGGAATTCAGTTGTTACACTTCACTATCAAACTTTATTCCTTTACAGATTGATTTAAAATGATGAAACAGACCCAAAATAGATTCATTAATATCTCTATCTGTTTATTTATTCTATTAATTCTCTGATTTAACATTTATGTACTTTTTGTCTCTGAATCTATACTTAAACAAATCCAAACACAGAAATAAATCCAAATTCAGTTATCCATTTTAATCAACTTGTAATTATTTTATTTTTATTTTGTTTTTATATATCTATGATCGAATATTTCTGTCCCACTTCTGTCGACGAGATTTTTGTATAACACATCTCACTCAAGTGTTAAACGAATTACACAATGTTTCCATTATCAGTTATCAATTCCAAATACCTTTAACAACTTCCATTCAATCGAATTAAATCAGAAAATTCAAATAATAATGAAAGTACCCTGTTCATGTACCTTTTACCAAATCCTTTGAATTATTCACAATTTTAAAAATCTATAAATGCAATTATTTTTTAAATCTTCTTCTAAAACTATCTGCAAAGTTGCAGATTCCAATTCATTCTATCGAGTTTCAATTATCAAGTCAAAGTTAATTTTTGAAAATGTCAACTAATCTGTTCTTGGTGAAATTCGATATTTCTGTTACGTTTTAAGATTAATTGAGGAGTCTGATAGTTTTTAGGAGTCAAAAGAAAACTTTTCCATGTTAACATCGTGGTCTGTAACAGCCTTTAATGGCGAGTTCGATTTCTAGTTCTATACGGTGTTCTTCATCTCTATTTGTTTTAAATTCTTTAATTCCTTTCAGAGTTAAGTAATTACAAAACTTATAATTAATATTGTATCACTTATAAATCCTTAAATATATTATGAAACATATTATAATTTAAGTTTGGAACCTGGTTCAATTTTTAGTTTTATAAGGAAGAAGGGAGAGAGGTACAGATAGATAAGAGTTATAAATATATATGTGTATGGTTTTAAATCAGAAAATGGGCAATAGCCCAATGGTTAAGGGAGTGTTTAATGAGAGGGAGGTCACGGGTTCGAATCCAGGGGCTGTCACAAATTTTTTTTGAACCCATTTCACTTGAGGTAGTTTTCAAATTCTATTATTATTATTATTAGTTATTAATTATTATTATGATTATTATTATTGTTGTTGTTATTATTATTGGTTATGTGAGTATTATTGTGTTAATTATTATTATCACGATTATTAATGTTATAAGTATAACTATCATTACCATTAACATAACTAATATTATTATTATTATTATCGGTGTTATTATTATTATGAAAATGATAAATGTGATTACTCCTAATATTTAGAAATATCATTATTATTAATCAAATTAAGAGTATTATCATAATCGTTATCATTAGTATAAGTGTTATAATTATAATTAGGATTATTATTATTATTATCACTATTATGATTATGATTATTACTATTAGTAGGATCATTATTTTAACTAGTAGTAGCAGTAAAAATTATTATTTTTATAAATAATATTATTATCAGTATTATTATTAAAATAATTACGACTATGAAGATAAAGGTTTTAATAACGATGTTAAGATTATAAATATAAAAATAAAGACTATATATATAAAATATATTTTACACATAACTTAACTATATTATTAATTTTATATATAATGAAAATATATAATTAGATAATAAAACTTATAAATTATTATAACAATTACATAACTAAATATATATACATTGTTTGATTACGATTATATGTTTTAATAAATATATACATGATATAGGTTCGTGAATCCAAGGCCAACCCTGCGTTGTTCAGTTGTTCAATGTCGTCATATGTATTTTTACTACAAAATACAGTATCGTGAGTTCATTTGATTCCCTTTTACTCTTTACATTTTTGGGATTGAGAATACATGCGCTGTTTTTATAACTGTTTCCTAAATGCTTTTGAAATATATTTTTGAACTGAGAATACATGAACTGCTTTTATAAATGATTGACGAAATAGACACAAATATTCAAAACTACATTCTATGATAGAATTATTTGGATTAGAGGTTCGATTTAGTAGTTAACGGAGAGATGATTTTGCATTGCGTACGCATTAGCTCCCATTTTAACTACCATCAGCGGGATGATTTTGCATTACACACACGTACTAGCCCCCGATGTATTGTATTGTATTATAGTCGACTTTGTAGTTGGTAACAGAGGGATGATTTTGCATTGCGTACGCATTAGCTCCCGTTTCAGCTACCCTCAGAGGGATGATTTTGCATTGCGTACGCATTAGCCCCCGTTGTAAGAATTATATTGTATTAACTACCACGGTGAGATGATTTTGTCATTGCACTACACATTAGCTACCATTTGTGAGTTGTTTGAAAGGTTCCGGTGTTCTTCATATGAATGATTTTACAGCAAGAATAGACCTGCACAGATTGTTTTCTAATTATGAGTATCTTGTGGTCTATTATATTATTGAAAAATGATTATTTATGATAAACTATTGAACTCACCAACCTTTTGGTTGACACTTTAAAGCATGTTTATTCTCAGGTATGAAAGAAATCTTCCGCTGTGCATTTGCCCATTTTAGAGACATTACTTGGAGTCATTCATGGCATATATTTCAAAAGATGTTGCATTCGATTCGTTGAGTCCATCAAGAATAATATCAAGTCATTTATAGATTGGATATATTGTGAAATGGTATGCATGCTGTCAACTTTCGATGTGATGAAAGTTTGTCTTTTAAAAACGAATGCAATGTTTGTAAAATGTATCATTTAGAGGTCAAGCACCTCGCGATGTAACCAAATGTAATGTATTCATCCAGATGGATTAGGACGGGTCATTAAAGTTGGTATCAGAGTGGTGGTCTTAGCGAACTAGGTCTTGCATTAGTGTGTCTAACTGATAGTTGTTTAGTGCATTAGTGGGTCTGGACTTCGACCGTGTCTGCATGTCAAAAGTTTTGCTTATCATTTCGTGTCGAAAATTACCTGATTATCATTCTTAGGAAATCACTTGCTTATCATTCTTAGTCTAGATACATCTTACTGCATTGACTGCATGATTAGTGTAAAGACAAAATTCATATCTTAGCGTATCTACTAATTCGTATCTTAGCGTATCTGTTACCGTAAACTTTGCCTGACAGCTTCCGAAAATTCCTCCGTAATCTACGAGATCTTCTGTACTATACATAAGTATTCTATGTAATTAGAATATCATCTGATATCCAACAATCATTTCATATCGAAAACCCTTTAACTAATCGTACAAGATGGAACTCGTAACTAGTTCAAATTCCTCAAATTCCAACAGCTATTCCGATATGAATTTCCACTTGAACTCCGAAGGCAGTGTAACCGGAATGGATCAATCCATTTTCCATCATCAATTCTGGATGAGTTGGGGATGAGTTTGTAGTCGACATAACCAAGGAAAATGAGAAGAAGGCGATACTTTCCATCAACTAAATTTCCTTCTTGACGATGAACCTGAAGCACTTACCGGCGAACTTGTCCGTAATACCATTTTCTCTCTTATTTCCAGAGTATCTCTTCATGATTATATACTATCTCAAATTCTGAACCTTATTCATCCGCTCGTCCGAATCGACAATCATTCTGGTGTAATAGAAGAAGTCAGCGAGCTTCGCGCTCGAGTTGTGGCCTTGGAAAATATAGTGCAAAACGTACCAGCATCGGCAACATCACCGGTACCAACATCAATACCAGTACCACCAACAACCCAAATTTCAACATCACATGTCTCAACATCACAATCTATGTCTCGAACTTAATCATTGTTCTACGAATCGTTCTGCATCATTTATCTTCATTTTACATGGCGATTATGTAATCTCTAATGTTTTAGAGATTATGTATTCTGGTTCTAACGGTAAATCAAATGAGTTTAATGTTATATTAACTCATTAAATCCATGATTACATCTGAAGAAAATATATATGTATATATGTTTTCATAAAGATTGTAATTAAAAATTCTTTTGTACAAACTGTTAATGGTGAAAACATTTTAACGGGTAGGTAATACCCGAGAAATATTTAAATTTCACATTAATAAGTTACACAGTACATTCTTCCAATCTGATTCAATAGTCATTTACTATCCTACTTACATCTACAGATATACGAATTCGTTCACTTCAGAATAACCATTTTTATTCGATTTCATATTTGGATTTTGACTTATCAGAATCCAACAAGTGGCATAATGAAGAAAACATTGGACAATTAAAATGAATTAAAATATTGATTATAACATATGAAACTAAACAATTCTTCAAGTCTGCCACTTGATTTCATCTTAAACCTCATTTGTATCTTGACGATTTCAATCTGCGTTCAAACATTTCATAATTCTTGAAAATACTTCAATCAAGAGGATGAACCACCCGCACTTCATCTACGAAAGAAAAGATTGATGCATATAGTTATGCACCTGAAAACACTCGGAACCTGTGTAAATGTTTAAAATGTATCTGTGCTAACTCTTTGGGAGTTGTTATTACCAAAAATAGCTTTGCAATCCCATTTAAAATTAGCCAATTTTGTCACATCTCCAGCAAGTCAACTTCGACTTTTCATTCGAAACAACCTTATTATAACCTTGATATATATATATATATATATATATATATATATATATATATATATATATATATATGCGTGCTCTTTTATTATTATCGGAGAATCTTTTATATTCCACCACATCACCAGCAGACATACCAGCAACCTCATTGCTCCTTGGCTTAAATCTCTCCGAAAAACTACTATATTTATCTATTGAAGCCTTATCATGAACTCATCTGCACCTTGTAACGAGAATTGCCATACCAATTACCAGAAATCAGCATTTAATCATCTAAAAACACAGTTCTCTTGAAATCCCTCGGTTTGATAACCAATGATCCAGGTCCGTTAACTTTGAAAATGCTGACGAAACAGCATGTAGTAAATGGTCTTAATGGCCAAAAGTGATGATAAAAGAATGGAGTGTTGGGAACACTCGATAGAAAATTTGGTACTAAAAAAAAATAAAAAATAAAAAATAAAAAAATGGATTGAGCAAACCATGAAGGAGACCAAGGACAAATACAAGGACCAAATCTATATTCAAAGAACCAACCTTTTGGTTGACACTTTAAAGCATGTTTATTCTCAGGTATGAAAGAAATCTTTCGCTGTGCATTTGCTCATTTTAGAGACATTACTTGGAGTCATTCATGGCATATATTTCAAAAGACGTTGCATTCGAGTCGTTGAGTCCATCAAGAATATTATCAAGTCATTTATAGATTGGATATATTGTGAAATGGTATGCATGCTGTCAACTTTCGATGTGATGAAAGTTTGTCTTTTAAAAACGAATGCAATATTTGTAAAATGTATCATTTAGAGGTCAAGCACCTCGTGATGTAACCAAATGTAATGTATTCGTCCAGATGGATTAGGACGGGTCATTAAACTTTCCAGTTTCAACAAGTTCCTTCAAGAAATCAGGATTTGATTTACCCTTTTTAGCATTGATTTTTTCATACATTAAGCTAATTTGATCGTACTTTCTAGATTTGCGATTAGCAATAATATCATCAAAATCAGCATCAGAAGCATGCACAAAATGAGATGGTAAACCAGCTTGAAAGTAATCAGAATGATATAATCCTGAAATCTTTTTGGAAGCATTATCTAAGATCTTAGGATCTTCATAAGCCAACCCCCACTTTTCACCATGAATCATTTTTGGTCTGTTCATGAAAATTGTTTGTTTTGAAAGTTCCATATCAATGATAGCTTTAGATTGCTCTGTGCAATAGAGTTTTTTCTCATATCGAGCAAGTTGAGCTTTCATTTGAAAAGACTCTTTTGACAATGAAGAAATTTCAGTGTTCTTTTCAATTGTGGTGTTTTCCAATTGAATAATTTTCTTGTTTAGCTTTGAAAGTATGGGTTCATGTTGAGTTTTCAAATCAGAAAGATCTTTTTCTAAAAATTGAACTTTTTCTGCAAGTCGTTCTGATTTTAGACGATAATCTGGCCTTTCGACTTTAATCGGATGAATTGATTTCTTAAGATCTTCCAACTCAGTTTTCGTTGTGCTAAGTTGGACAGTCAATCTTTGCAATTTTGATTGTAATGAAGATGGTATGGTCTCAGAAAGTTTGATTTTATCTTTTAAAACCTTATTTTCAGATTATAAACCTTTGATTTCTTTTGACATTGAGACTAGATTCTTCATCATGTCATTTTGCACTTTTATAAAATCAGGTGAGATTTCAGATGATTGTACCTCATCATCATCAGATGTTGAGTCAGAATTCTCCATTGCTTCCTTAGCTTTGATGAGCTTAGTCACCTTACAAACATTTCCATGTTCCACCTCTGAATCTGAATCATCAGTCCAGTTAAACCAAGTATCATCAACCGGTTTCAGCTCTCCCCCAGTTTCTACAATCTTAGCCATCAACATTTTCTTCTTGTAGTAAGCTGTGTCCTTCTTCTTAGGCATCTTGCACTCAAGAGAGTAATGACCAGCTTTGCCACAATTGAAACAGACTGAATCATCCTTCTTGGAATCATCAGAACGTTGTTGTTGTTTTGATTGATCAGCTTTCTTGTAGTACGAGGAAGACGGTGAGTTCTTGTATTGATTGCTTGATTTGCCTTTAAACTTGTGTTTGTTTAAGGCTTTTGTGAACATGGCTGCCATTTTGACTAATTCAAGGTGAGACTCATCTACATCAGAAAGATTCAACTCTTCAAAATCAGTTGATTATTCAACAAGCACTTTCTTGGACAAGTTTTTGGAAGTCGTAAATGATTTACTCTTCTTTTTGGCAATAAGGGCAAGTGGATCGTCCGGAGAAGACTCTTTCCTTCCTTCTTGAAGTTTAGACACCTCAGGTTGGTAATGCATAAGAACTCCAATAAGCTCATGAATAGTGAACTTATCAATCTCTTTGGTAGATCGAACAATGGTTCCATAAGGAAGCCAACCAACATTGAGCTTTTTGAGAAATATTATGTTGACTTCAGCATTTACTTTTATGATCTTGCACCTTTTCAACTCATTGAGAACACCATTGAAATGACGGTAGGTATCCTTGAGTGGTTCATCAAGTTCCTACTTGAAATCTTCATAAAATCCCAGAGCCTTATTCAATTTAGTAACATCTGACATGTCATAACCTTCTTGCTGTCGTTTGATCTCATCCCATATATCTTTTGCTCTGGTGTTGCTATCAACATTTTCAAACAACTCATACGGGATAGCTTGCATAACAATATTCTTTGCCTCTATGTCACCCTGAGCTCTCTCACGTCTATCACCAGAAAGTTAATAGACTAGAATTGGCATACCAGTATCCGGATGATAATCTACAACTGGACCATCTCTCAGAGAAGCCCATATGTACTTTACTTTCTCACCCTTGTAGTCTATGTACTGAGTGATACGGTGAAGCCACTGATTGTACTTTCCATCAAACAACACTGGAGGACGGAAATCTGATCCAATGATCAAAGTATCCTGAGTAGACATCTTGAAATTGAGGTAGATTCGGTAAAGATTCGGTATTACACAAATCTAGGATGAAAAATCACAACAATCTAACAAAAATGCCAGATTCGGTATCTGGTTCGGTACTGTAGCAGATTCGGTATAGATTCTGTATAATAGCAGATTCGGTAAACCAGATTCTATATCAGAAACTGATCAGAAATACAAGTAACACACCCAGATTCAGTATAGATTCAATAACCACATGATTTGTTGCCTGAGAACACTTAAAACCAATGAATTAAGTGATACCGAGATCCTGATTCGGTATCTGACTCGGTAGTAAGATTCTGTATGAATGTGAATTCAAACACAATCCAATTCCTTTGAATTAGATTCTGTAACCTTGCAGCACAAGGAAACAAGTTAGTATCACACAAAATATCAAAGATACCGAATGTATAGGATACCGAATGTCAACTGTAGCAGTTGACAATACCGAGTCTAAGTATGAAAACTTAGAAATTCTACAGAATCCTTTCTCAAACCACACCAATTAGCTGCATATGATCAAACCGAATGTGATAGAATCACAAACACACCACAATCTGCAACACTGAATGAGAATTAACAGCTTTGAAGCAGATTCGGTATGACAATTACGATACCGAATGTAGATCAAATCTTCAAAACTTGAAGAATTGATGAAATTAAACCGTCGGAAATGTGATTAAGCACCTCACGATCACAACTGAAACCTCAAAACTTTACTAAAATACAGAATCAAGCTGGAATTGATGAATACCGAGAGTTTTAGCCACGAACTCTAAAAATTAACTTGAATCTTCATAATTGATGTTAAAAAGCTGTAATGATGATCAAAACTCTTTCTAATCAACCTAATACACCTTCGCTGAACTTATCACAAGAATCTAAACGTCAGATTATCAGATTCGATTATACTGAATCTGATTCAATATACCGAGAGTGCTCAGATTCTGTAATCTTCAATCTCTGGATCAATCTAATGATGTAATATCACTCCTTGGAAGCTCTGATACCAAATGATAGGCCAGATCATGTTGAGATTAGAAGAAAAGACAAGTTAGAATGAGATTCGGTAAAGATGAAGGAGACTCGGTATGAGAGAGAATCAATAAGATTTACATTCCACAGCTTCTAGAACTCATTTACATTGCAATGGCTATCTAATTAGGACTACTTAGGTTCCTTATATAGCCCTCTTCTAAGGAACCATCATTTAAGCTTATTTCACATAAACACTATACAACTTCGGGGTCCTAACATATGTTTAATTATTATCTTCCATAATCTTTGTACCATTATATGTAAAGTAGTTCTATAACTTGAAAACGGTGTGCATAATCTTTTAGGCAGCGCACTCCTGCCTTTGAAGGGTTGCTTTCTCCGGTACCCGTGCGGCTGAAGCTTGTTTGAGACAAGCTAGTCTATTATAACCGGACGGTTAAGCGTCATTGGGTTGACCTAACGTACCCGCGCAGAACTTGAGATCTGCAAGTCATGACTATAAATGACGGCGTTGGTCGCGCCTGACCTCAGTCCTAAGTGTTGGCGCACTTAGAAGACTCTCGATGCGCGCATACGGATGTTTAAATTAAGCATATATTGTGTGCATAACAATATATGTGATAAGTTAAGTGTTGACATGCCTTGAGTATAATTACGATTAAAATCAACGAGAACTTAGCCAAAAGAAAGGTGTTAAAAAATGATCTTACGCGCATGATCATACTATAATTGCAAACAAAACCCATATACCTGGTCGTACAAATACTTAGCAACCGTCACTTGGACGAAAACACGTAAATCATAAAGGGTAGAGTCGTATCTAGCGCACGTATATCGTCTATGATTAACAACGATAAAATTTACCCAAGTACAAATCGCTGACGCGCATTCATAAACTTTAGCACATTATAACATAAACGTCATCCACAAAGGAAAAAGGCAATAAGATAAATATTTTATTTCCAGAAAAGTCATTACATACATTAAGAGAATAATAAATTACAACTGTTCGTTTAACAATCGGTGGGTGTCAGCAGTAGGATCGTTGGATAAAGTTACCAACGAAGGAACCATGAGATTCACCAGCGTCGGCGCTACTTCCTCGCTCTTTTGCGCTGCAAGAGGATCCACTTCCTTAGCAATAACAGCATCTAAAGCCTCGGAAGATTGAACGTGAGGCTGAATCTTCTTCCAGAAAGTAAGCTTCTTTTCTGCCTTGAAGGCAAGAATGGCGTCAACAAGTAGATCGCTCACATATTTGGAATCACAAGCGCGAGAAACGAGCGAAGGAAGACCCTTCTTCAAGGTCTCGAATTGAAGCACTGCCGCGTCACAATCAACCTCGCAAGTAGACAAACGACCAGCCAAATCTTCACGCTCTTTTACCAGAGAGCTCTTTTCAGACTCGAAGGAGTTAACCTTTTTGATTAACCCCTCAACCTGAGAAATTAAAGATGCTTTCTCAGCGGCTAAAGCAGATGAGGCGCTGGTTGCCTCTTTGTGTGCCTTTTCTGACTCCTCGAGCAGTGACTTTAGATGCACGATGCGGTCGTGCGCTTGATCAGCAGTCAGTGCGCCCGGTGTAGAAGAGCCAGCGCCATCCAAACGAGCCCTTTCGCGATGCAGGCAAAATTGAGAACACATCAAGTTCAACATAGTTAGTTGAACATCAAAGCGCCATGCCGCCTCAGGTGATAGATGCGTAAAGTAATTGGGGAGTTTGATACTGTCCAGATAGTTGAATTGGGAGGTCGCCGTATCCTCCGGTATCGACAGTAAGTTGTTCATACCATAAAACTGCAGACGAGCCTCTGCAGGCAAAAGGATAACTGATTAGTAACATAATTAGTAGCGCAATTGTCCATAACTTAAGAAAAATGAAACTATCTTTTGCCTTCTTAGGGCGCTTGCGCTTATGCCCACTCTCAGGTGGGGCCTCAGTCACCTTGGACCCCTCAGCATCCACTCGATGAGAGTCGTCACCTGCATGACCCTCATGCTGATCAGCACCACCAGAACCACCAGCGCCAACAGAAATATCACACTGAGTTGAAGCATCAACGCCCAATCCTTGCTCGCCCTCATTCTCAACCCCGGGCGTCTCAGTGTAAACGCCTGTAATATAGCGAGAAGCAAGGAGCCTGTCTAGAAGCATCTCTGCAAATTTAAAAAGTTAAGTTAGAAGAAAGTAATGGAAAGAAGACAAGTACAAAAATTAACGCCCATCTGCTGCCTACCATTATCATCGGCATCTTTGATAACTGGCAGGGCAGGCGGGTAGTGACACATGTTAGCAATCCTCAAGACATCGCTGCTATATTAGCGAATGGGGAGTTCGTGGTTATAGAAATACCCGAGTCTCCGCTGATCGTCTGGGGAAAGGGGAGGTCTAACGTTTAACCGCGCATCTGTAGCTTCCGTGTGCCATGCGCGAATATTTCTATAAGCAAGAGGGATAAAAGAATCATCAATGTAGAAGAACGAGTTCTTCCATTTCTTGCGCACCTCGGCTTTCATGTGCTTCACAAAGTTAATCATGTCATTAAAGCATCTCAAAAAGGGTAACGCGACACGCACTATATGGGTGCAGCTGGCCAATACCAATGTTGAAATGGTTAAGGACCTCCATGAAAAAAGGAGTAGAAGGATAGCGCACATTCCCTTCCACCATGACTTGTCGATATATGGTGACCTTATCATCAATAACGGCATCTGCGCGCTCATTTGGTAGGGGCGCTATGGGGTTCAAATAAGCCAAAGGTGGGTACCAGTCCACCAAAAGCGCGATTTTGAACGTTGCAATAATGGACCTAATAACCTCGCAGTTTGGAGGCTCAGCGGTAGAAGAAGAAGACGCCATCTATTAACAAATAATTTAAAAGATCGTAAGAAAAGAAACTAAATGCGCGCTAACCTGAAAAAAGCTAAAAGACGAGGTCGAAGTAGTAAGCTGAGAAGATTTGAGCAGAATTGAAGAGCACAGATGGAGTAAAAAATGAAAGAGGTAGTTATGAGGTATTTATAGGGAAGTAAAAACACGGAAGAGGTCTCAAGAAAAATTGAAAAGGGCGGTTAAAATATGAACGACGGAGATGGAGCCACGTGTCAAAAGCTAGAAAGGAAGAGGCACGAGGTAACCAAAGGCGGCGGAAACGACGGAATGATCACTATAGCAACTGACAAACGTCGCCTCAATTACCCTGCATTAAATGCAGCAGGACAAAACTTTATTCAAGTATAGATAGAGAGAGGCGAAGGCGCTTGGAAAGGAGTAGGCAGACGGTAGTCATCAGTTGAGTTCAACGCCATGCTCAGTACCTACACATACCATTGAACAGGGGGACTTAATGATACGCATACCCGATCAGCTCTTGTAGCGCATCAAATAGCATCGCCACAAGGATTGCAAGAAACTCGCGTTTAGGAAAATAGCGTTATAGTGACAACTATGGCGCTGATCCCATAAGTGCGAATTGGTGACGTGCACATGTCAGGCCATACTGTAGCTGGCAGAGGACACCTAGCAGACAAAAGGTCAAGTCCGACAAGAACACTTTTTGCTTTTGTCGGGTTAGCTTACTCAAAGATGTACTATTAGCAGGCCACGATCCTTTTAACCTTATTATGTGGCGATAAAAGACAAGAAGGATTGACCTATAAATAAAGGACTTATTCCACATCATTAGGGGCATCTGGAATTCACTTCACACACATATATACTACCAACAGTAGCGCATAGCCCAATTATACCCGCGCTACCGGACTTATAGCATTCCACTAGACACCCTTGATATACAGGTAATGTTCTATGAACACGAACCCTACAACCTAGCGCGAGCCATCGTTAACTGGACTACCCGCCGATGGTGGGTCTATGTTTAACCACCCCCGCTGAGATCCTCATCTCGCAGGGGGTTATTCACGGTACTCTGGACCAGAGAGTTAAACCGAATTGACCCTTAAATCCCCCTTCATTTATGTCAAGCATGGACTGAACCCGACCCGATTACTCTATGCTTGATCAATGTCATACAACTAAAATACACAGAACCACTAGTGATGTCACAAGAGACTTCGGCGGCCTAGACAATCCTACAATCGCAGTGGATCGGACTGGGTTTACAAGAATTTTCTTCCACATAATGAATAGTATAAGTCCTCCACACGCAAGGAATGCGTCATTCAAACTTATAATGATTCTTCTGCCACAAGGAACCCAACCCCTAAACTTGGTTGATCTCTACCTACCGCTAAATTGAAAAGACCTATTAGGGTTATAGCACAGAAAGCAAGAACGTATTAACCCATACGCTAGCATTCAGTCTAAAACAACAAGAGTAACATGACATAAAGATAACTAGCTACTCTATACTATGCGTTAACGACTAGTCCCACTCACCGAATACTAGTAACAGCTCAGTTATCTAACTCCGAGCTTCTTCTTTGTTCTTATCGCATGAGAATAATAAAAACCAAGTTAGTATAGCGCTCTAATAAAAATTAGACACACATGCAACATAACGGCTAAAAAACTGTCACTTAGCATAAACTTCCCCAAAGCAACACAGTCGGTAGTTTGTAATAGATAGTTGGTAGTCTGTCATAGATAAACAGTTGACTGTCAAAAACAAACGGTCGACTGTCAAAGCAAAGATAAACGATAGACTGTCAAAGAAAAATGGTCGACTGTTAAAGACAGTCGGTCGACTGTGTTCTTCAGCTGTAGTAGCAGCAAACCAAATCTCGATTTTGACCTCAAAACTGAACACACCTTGTTTATAAAACCTTTTGGAATATAAACCCACAAGTATTATATCAAAACAACTTCAAATTTGTACAAACTAACACTAAACCACATTTTTTACAAAACCAAACATAAACACCCAATTTAACATAATTTAAGACATAATATTACACAAATCTTAGCTTGTTTGTGACACTGAAATCACAAGGAAACTATATCACTAACTCAATAAATCGAAGATCAAGTTTTGTGAATTAGGGTTATAGATTGGGTGAAGTTTGGTACTCTGTGTGTGTGTGTGTGTGGAAATGTCTAGAAATGAAATTAGGAAGTAGGTACATAAGCAAATAAGGGTTTAAAACCCATACCCCACAATACATGAGTATTTACCAGTTATCTGATATCATACGTACTTAGTTAGGTGGCCCTAATGAAGTCTAAATTAAATAAACAAACATGTTCTGTAACCCTTGTCACAAATAGGTCTTAACCTAATAAACAAATAATTATAAATATATAATCACAATAAAAGCGTATTAAGCACACTTAAACAAAATCTAAGAGCAAAATAGTAATCTTACAGCTAGGCCCGGACCGAGGGTGTTACAAATCCACCCCCTTAAGAAGATTCTATCCTCGGAATCTGGCCAAGGTCAAACAAATGAGGATAACACTTTTATTAACTCCTCGGTTTCCCACGTCATGTTGGCACCTAGACTGTGTCGCCATTCTACCAAAACCATTGGAATATGATTATTCCTCAGCTTGGTGATCTTCCGATCAATCTGGCATATTGGTTCTTCTACAAGTTTCTTAGTCATATCTACTTTCAAATCATGCAACAGAAATAATCTGACTTTCATCCTCGACTCTACACTTCCTCAAGTTGCACACGTTGAAAGTGTTGTGAATTCCGGCTAACTCGGAAGGAAGATCAAGGGTTACATTTTGATCATTCAAAATCTCTCAAAATGTGAATGGTCCAATAAACCTCGGAGCTAGTTAGCTACATTTACCGAATCTAATAACCCCCTTCCAGGGAGAAACCTTCAAGTAAACACGTTCTCCAATTGAGAATGTTACCATTCGGTGCAGCGGATCAGTTTACATTTTATGTCAGCTTCTTCCGGCTTTCAACTTTTCGAGAGCAATTGCAACTTTTTCGGCTGTTATCTAAAAAATTTTGGGACATGTGAACTGTTTATCACCTACTTCTAACCAACAAGTAGGAATTCGACACTTGCGACCATATCTCATACGGCGGCATTTCGATACTCGAATGATATGAATTATTATAAGAAAATTCTATCAATGGAAGATGTGAATCCCAAGAACCCCCATATTCTGGAATAAACGCTCTTAACATATCCTCGAGTGTCTGAAACGCTCCCAAATTCTGTTGCAAATTGTTTCAGAAGTTCGTTACAAATCTAGAATCTCTATCAGAAACTATAGATAACGGTACACCATGTCTGCTGACAATCTCTTTCAAGTACAAATCTGCTAAATCACTCAAAGAAGTTGTTTCACGAGTAGCTAATAAGTGCGCACTCTTTATCAGACGATCCACTATCACCCAGATCATGTCGTTTTCTTTATGGGTTCGGGATAATTTGTTTACAAAATCCATGGTAATATGTTCTCATTTCCTTTCAGGAATTTCTAATTGTCGTAAGATCCATACGGTTTCTGGTGCTCGGGTTTAACTTGAGCACAAATATGGCATTTTTTGACAACTTAGCAACATTTGTCTTCATTGTCGGTGATATGACCAAAACGGACGGTTTTATTTATGCGGTGTCGTTAGGTCGCAAGGCGTCAGAATCAGTTATCAGGAGATGGGCAGTAGTTTTAAATTTATATTTAGCGGGGCCTAAATCGTACTACTCCTTATTATGGTGAGTAAGGGAAGTATGACCTAGGGTCGAATTTTTAAGAGATTAGTAGAATCTAACCTATATTTATAACTTAAGATAATTCTAAAGTGAAGGAGTATTTGTATATTACCTAATTTTGGGTTTTCTGGCTTATAAGATATAATAAAGTAAATGCGATAAAATTTGTAATAAAGATAAGGTTAAAGCAAGTGCATACTATGATTTCGTTAGTTACTTTGTCGAGATTATGGAATGCTGGCTCATGAATAGGTAGTGACCTTATATTCACTACACTGGTCCTACCACCCCTGTCATAAGACATGTCACTGGGTAATGCGTTAGGCTTGAAGATTTTGAATAGACAACAACGTCCCATACCACCGCACTCGTGCAGTCTGACTACAGGAATACACGTTCAAACGGCTCATCCAATTGAGTGACTCATTTGGGTGACGTATTAACATTCCACAAAGGTCTAAACTTTCTTAAGCACAATGAAGTACAAGGTATGCCATATCTGAGAGATGTGATGTGTTTTAATGCTTTCGTTAATGATTGGGTTTAAAAGATAGTTAGACCCTTAAAAAAGTTTAACCATAAAGAATACCATGGCCAAGTCGGTTTAACTTCCATAAACATGTTCGTTTATCCTAATGGTCCAATCCTTTATGTGTTTAAATAAACAGTTCCTTAATTAACTAAGAATCCCTCAAGTGGGGTGCAATGCTTGAGACCGCGTTATGGTGATTTGTACTAATCATCACTGACCGGGTTCCATGGCCTTACTTAGCAGAGGTACAGCTTACAACAACCATTGTGCTTCAGTGTGCACATACGAAGTTAATATGCTCGGTGACTACACTAGCATGGTCTAAGACCGACAATGTACTATGGGCCTCGTTAAATGTTTCACTACGAAAGAGTCCTCAGTTGGAATTCAAGGCTCTGTGGACTTACTACAACCGGTGTGCCCCAGTCAAACTTGCGTTGTATTCGATAGACTTCTTTTACCAAGGGGTGACACACATAGTGTACTCTGAATTGGGGTTCGCGACTTCCCAATAACAGAGCCGATAACTACGTTCTATTAGTTGGAAAAGCAATTGAGTTTAAAGCATAATCAGAAAGCATCTCCACAACATACACAAACCATAGCATTATTTCGGCATTATAACTGACTACATCATAGCATAAAAGATAACTACTCGCTAATCATGATAACAATATCATAAATCAAAATAATGGAAGACATTATGTAAAGATAAAGGATAGAAGTACCAGTAGATTATACGAGTTCCGAATACAAAAGTGACAACTTCAAACTCCAGACCGCTCCTAATACAATCTTCGTCGTTCTTCTCCAGGTACTAATTTCCCGCACGGAGTCAAAGACCTTGAAAGTATGACTAATTATTGTATAGAGAGAGAGAGAGAGAGAGAGAAGTGAATTGAAGTGTGTGGAAAATGGATGACAAATGGCCTCATTTTATACTTGAATTTTTGGTTGGAGTCGGCCGTTTGGTAGGCCGGTGGGCAAGCCATTTTGTGTGGTCGATGACAAAGGCAAGAAATTTTTGGAAGTTAGTGCCAAGCCATATGGCAAGCCAGTGAGTAGGCCGGTGGGTAGGCTGGTGGGCAGGCTGGTGGGCAGGCCAGTTTTGGCCCCTGGTCTTGCTGTATGCTTGGATCGTTTTGCTCGATCCCGAGATCGTAACTTGGTTTCCAGGGTCGTAACTTTTCTTTCACCGTCTTCACTCTAGAATCTTCATTTTAGCTCTGATTCTCTTGATTCTTTTTGCACCGTCTTTGTAATTACTTGATCTTCATTTTTGACTGACAAAGCGAGTATTTTAGGGATAAAGCTTGGAACTTTATTATTTTCGGGCCTCAATACCGGGGTGAAAATGTGAATTTTTAGCCGATATCATTCGGCCACCAATAGAGAGTTTTCAAGTCTCTATACATATTTCTACTACCAAGATGTACTATGATGTTATGCAAGGTGTATACGAAATATTTATATTTTTGTTACAAAATACTATTAAATACGATACAATTTTACACAAGTTATTTATTTATTTATAGAGTGGATATACCTAAACCTTGCTACAACACTATAGGCAGTGTACCTAATCGTAAAGTAGTGTAGTTTTTAGTAAGTCCGGTTCGTTCCGCAGGGAGCTAGCCAAGTTTAACGCTATATATATTTTAAACTATATTTGTATAAATATAAATATATATATATATATATATATATACATACATATATATATATATATATATATATATATAAGTAATATTATTATTATTATTATAAAAGGGGGGTTTTACCGTTTAATGATCGGTTTGTCAATTTTAAAACTTTAGTCACAATTAAAACCTAATGTAAAATATATAATATAAATACAACTTAATTTAAAGCGTAAATTAAATGACGATAAATAAAAGTACGATAATTAAAAGTGCGATAAATAAAATGATGGTAAATAAAATTGCGATAATTAACAGTACGATAATTAAAAATGCGATAAGATATAAAATAAAGGAATTATGCTTATTTAAACTTCCATAATCATGATGTTCGACGTGTTGATTTTAATTTATTACCATGGGTTAATTGTCCTTTGTCCTGGATTATTCAATATGTCCATACAGTTTTTGTCCATAACAGTCCATCAGTCATAAATATAAAGTGTGAGTGTCCTCGTCAAATTATCCTTATACCGGAAGTTAAATATTCCAACTAATTGGGGACTTAAACTGTAATAAGGTTTTAATACATTGTTAATGATTACACCAGGTTATCGACTTTGTGCAATCTAAGGTTTTAATACTTTATTATCAATTACACCAAGTGTCCTTATATGTAATCCACCCCTGTTTTAATGAGTCCATTGACTATTAATCCATTCCCATGTCCGGTTAAATGAATGATTATTAGTATTTATAAATATCCCGCCCATCGTGTCCGATCGAGTGTATATGGTTATTAATAGATACATCAAATTGTAAATCTCTATATTAAATTAATGAACTATCATTCAGTTAAACAAATATAAAGCCCATTAATAGCCCATAATCCAATTTCCACAAGTGTCGGTCTTTTATCCAAACCCCAATTATGGTACAAAGCCCAATAACCCCGTCTTTAATATTTAGCCCAACATCATGATTACTTCGGCTTAAATAAGCATAATAATAACTTAGCTACGAGACATTAATTTAAAAAGGTTGAACATAACTTACAATGAGTATTAATCGCGTAGTGTTACACGGACAGAATTTCGACTTACAAACTTAAAACATTCGCTAACATAACCTTATTATTATTAATCTTAAATTAAAATTAAAATTATATATATATATATATATATATATATATATATATATATATATATATATATATATATATATATATATATATATATATATATATATATTTGAGAGATAGAGAGTAGATTGAATTATATTGTTTAAAAATTCGTCGACCAAACGTTGCAATTTATAGGACTATGCCATGTACAGTGCTCCATGTGATCGCATGGATTTAAGGCCTCCAGGCCATGCAATCGCATGGCCTCCTTTTCCTGGTCACATATGATTCCAAAACGTGGGCTGCTCGTATTTAAATATTATATAATATAATATATATAATTATATATAATTATATATATTATATTATATTCTTGTGCATCATTGACTTGTAATTTTAGGCCCGTTGCTTCGCGCATTGATAGTTGGTTCATGTCCCGGTTCCGGATTTTCGAACGTCCTTTCGTACGATTTAATATCTTGTACTTTACGTTTTGCGACTTGTAATTTTGTAATTTTGAGACGTTTCTCATCAATAAATTGAACCACTTGAATTATACTTTGTACTTTTTAGCTTTTTGGTCGTTTGCATCTTCAAATCGTCGAATCTGTCTTTTGTCTTCACCTTTTATTATTTAAACGAATATCACTTGTAAATAGAACAATAGCAACTAAAAGCTTGTCTTTCTTGAAGGATAATGCCATGAATATGTGTTCGTTTTTAGCATTATCAAATATTCTCACACTTGAACGTTGCTTGTCCTCAAGCAATATAGAACTTGAATATAGCTTTACTAGAATCACTTCTTTATTCTTCACACTTTATACATTAGTGATTTTAATAAGGCGGTATGAACAATGGTAGTAACGATGTGGTTTATAGTCCCACATGACTATAAAAATTTAGATCCTTTAGGGAAATTGGATCTTTATGAAAACATTTGATCTTTTGAAATTTCAATCTAGCTTTTACTTTAGATTAGTTTTCCTGAATAACCCTTCACCGGTGTTTGCAAATTGTTTTTGTGGGTTTTGTGGGTTTCAGATTTGAAAATTTTAGCTCAAAACTTATGGTTTTGTGTCACCCACTTGCCAACCTTGTATTGGAAAAGTAACACGTCCAGTTTACTTGCTCCGTATATTACCTTTCGGTAAACTACCGTTCGCTGGTAAAGGAAAGCGTTGAACAAGCAACTGTTAAGGCAATGTCCCGTGACATGCTTTTGATTATGGTCTATATCATGTCGGATGCAATTGCTATCCTTTGTAGGAGCAATAGTAAAGATCACCCTATAGTTTTTCAGTCTGGCACAAGGTCATGTCTTCGACCATGCTATGCAACCACCATTCTTACGGTTGACACCCGATTTGGTTCAGGTGACCTAATGAATTCCGATGAATTCTTAGGATTTTACGTTCAATGGTAACGAACGCATTGAAAATGGGTTTTCAAAAAACAAATCGGTTTGTAATTTGATCAAAATATTTTCTCGTTTAAGCTCGAGGTTAGATATCATCTAATTCCATGAGTTTGAATTCTCAATCTTTAAGGTCAATCTCAAGGATTGAGTAATATCAGTCTTAAAAGCTGATTTTTGATCTTTAAGGAGATTATCCTTTCTGGGGATCTGATTCATTAGTCTTATAAGCTAATTTTCACGGTGCCCCCCATTGTACGAGACAGATCCTCTCATAGTTAGGATAAGTCTGACCACTTGGCGACCCTGTTTGATGCTGAGGTCCGTGGATTTCCAGCTGATTTTCGAGAAAACTTTTCAAGGTTTTTCGTAGACTCTACAACTGGTCTGGACGACAACTTCCTGACCTAAATCAAGAAGCGCGTGTCTTTTTATCGGAAGACTGTACTTCCTTATAAATTCTATTTATATTACAAAAAACTGGGTAAAACTGATTAATATCGTTCAAAACAAAAGTATCTTCAATTATTTGTACAAAAATATGTGATATATGTTATAAATAACTTGGTAAATTTTTCCCACACTTGCCTTTTATTCTCCTTTCTTTGCCTTTTTATTCTCCTCTATTCCATTTTAAATGAATTCAAGCATTTTGGGTTGTTTCTCAATTTATGTCCTTTCCGAGGTAACAATAATTTCGGTGTTAACACCTAGTTTTATCGTTCATAAATATGTATAAACATGATTTTGAATTCATTTATTTGAAAAATTTTTAAAAATTTTACTAGAATTGGGTAGTCAGTATATAAGTCTAGGGCTGTTCTTTATTATCAGAGAGCACTAGATTCTAATACAACTACTGCGTTACTAGTATTTTTAATGGTAACCAAGTGTTTAAATTAAAATTTTAAAACCCGAAAGAATTTAACCCCTTCCCATACTTAAGATCTTGCAATGCCCTCATTTGCCAATTTAAATTATTGAGGGTGATTAGCGTAGAAAAATGATTAAATTTTACCAAAGTTTCCAAACATATTGTTGTTTGTGTTGAATGATAAATGGTGCACATCATTTGTTCATTCCGTCTGTTGTTACATCACACTTGTTTTTTGTTTTGTCGTCAAAATTAATAGCTTTTGCTGAACTTAATGCCAGTCTTTGAAAATGTGATGTTTTACCCTGTTGTGTACATGAGATAAAATACATACAATACAAATATAAACATGCATGGTATTTTGAAATGAGACTTGATATCCCACTTTCAAATTATGAAATATTAGTACAAAATAATAAACATATTAAACATTACATTAAAGTATCAAAATGTTAAATGTTTAACATAAATAGATAAAAATAATAAAATAGAAGACATCACAAATGGAACACTATTGATTTGGATAGGGATTCCAGTTGATATCATCGTTCGGGTTCCATGGTTGGTGATAGGTGTTCTGGTAGGCTTGATTGGGGTCGTACAGGTCATAGGGTGGTCGCATGTCGGGCTGATGTGGTGGATAGTAAGCAGGCCGAGTCGGGATGTAGTTATTTGGTACCTGATATGATAGCTGGCTCATGATTTGGTGCTGATTAACTTGCCAGCTATCGTGTTGGCGTCGCCTGGAAGTCTCATACTCATTCGCGGCTTGCCACTGCTCATACCGACGATGCCTATCTTCATTAGTTATTTCTACCTCATCTATACGCTGGAAAACGTCAGTAGCACTAATGACATCCCTAATGTCATCCACTTCCTTCATTTCCTCATCTGAACCCCTCTCTACATGTGGATAGCGGCCCTGATATGGTATTGCCTCATTGCGTCTCCTAGTCAATACCTTTGCACCTTGATAGACTTCCACACCTAAAGTCTCGTCCTGTTTCCTACATACCGTCATCGGACCCCCTTGATCCCTATCTACACCCAAATACTCTCCAATGAGAGTAACAAAAATACCTCCTCCTATTATTCCCCCTTCCTGTATTCCTTCCACCATTTTGGACAGATAAAAACCAACACAGTAGGGGATATTAACAAAGCTTCTAGTGTCTCGAATGCACTTAAGGTAAAATAAATCATGTAAGGTCATTTTCTCCTTGTTGTTACCTCTTTGTGTAATCGAGTTTGCTAAGAATCTATGTATTATACGAAGCTCGGCTTTATTAATATCTAAATAGGAGTGTCTTCCTCCCTGCGTAAAAACATTATAATTTGACATACGCCTCCAGATGGCGTTAGCGTCAAAATTTCTATCTACCCTCTCACCATGATAAATCAAATTTGTACAATCAGGTGATAGTAATTCAGCGGGAGTGTAAATCTGTAAAGCCCTGGCCATGTCCAGCATGGACATTCTGTACATCCTACGGCCAAGTAAAAATCTAAGAAAACTCTTATCGTCTAACCTATCTACATCTTTATTAAAAGCTACAGTGCTCATTAGCTCAACACACCACTCTTTATATACAGGCCTACAAGTGGTAAATAAACGTTCCCAATCGGAAAAAGAAGAGTTGCCATACCTTTGGATTAGATGCTGCCTAACTGGGTTAGCTAGGTGGACCCTTTTCAAAGGCTCCCAATCTATTACCCTTGGTACTTCTACATTTTTGATCCAAAGCTTAAATTTGTTACTTTGGTACGTCGGGTAATCTCTCCAACTTCTATCAATCCTTAAATTGGGATGCAACTGTTCTTCATGAATTGTTGGGTGTTCTATTATATGGTGAACGGGAAATGCTACGTATGCAATAAAAAATTGTGGCTCCGGCTCATAGTATGGCACGTGTTGATCATAATGTTGTTGTTGTTCAGGTTGTTGTTCCGGTTCGTGATATTGCATCTCTAGCTGTGGTTCCGGATCAGGTTGCCTAGACGATGATGCACCGTCCGTATCTGTATTTCTCTGCAAAACACATTAAATACAAATTTTGTGCATCCAAATATGCATTAGTGTTAGCAAAATAACAAATTAAAACAATTACAATAACATGTTTAATCCATATTAAACTTATACTCATTTTCATTTTTTTTTATCAATTCTACACTTTTTCAAATAAGCATATATGAAAATGTTTACAAAGTTCTTAAGCATTCAACTCAAATAACATGTCAAAATAATCATTACTAGCAATTAAACAAGTTTCAAATGGCATTTATATCAAATTAATCAAATTCATGAATTTTAGACTTAAAAAGTTCACTTTAATTCTCAAAAATCATGTTTAGGATCAAAGTTTGGATCATTTAGCAACCTAAACATGTTACACTACTTAATTTAGCAATAATCCATAATAAAAATCGGCCATAACCTGTTTATATCAAAAAGCCTCAAATTGCTCAAGAACACAAACCCTATATTTCTAACAATTTTGAAGTTTTTGGCTTCAAATCATGTTAAATAGCATCAATCTAGGTTATACATGCATAATATACTAACAATTTAACTCTAATTACACTAGAAATGAACAAAATCAAATTATTGAAATTAATTAAAATTATCACAAAAAGTAGGAAATTTATGAGTTTAGGGGTGAAATTTTTACCTTTCTGCTTCCTCATCTGAGAAAAGACATGATTATAGCGGATTGTAGTGAGAAATTTCGTGAATTTTGGTTGAAAATTGGTGATTTTAGGTGAATTTTTGGGAGAATTTTCGTGTATGTGTGTGTGAAAATGTGGGAGACAGAGAACAGCTCGTTGGAACTTAACAATCTGTCCAGTTTTTTTAGGCCATGCGACCGCATGGTTGTGTAGTGCAAACCCCATTCGATCGCATGGGGTGTAATGTTTTTTTTTTTTATAATAAAACCTTTTACTTATAAAACAAAAATGAAATAAATTTAAAATTTTGTTTCCTTTTATATTGAGGGCGTTTCGGTACGTTGACCTAGTTCGTCCCTCGAAAAATTTTAAAAATTTGTCTTTTGAAAGCAATTGTTTTAAAAGCAAAGATTTTTGGGTTTTTCAAATATTTTTGGCATACTTTAAATCAATAAGATTAAAAATTATGACAACAAAATTTCTCGTCCCTCCCTCGGGTAAAGCAATTTTGGTTCAATGACCTAGTCTTCAACTCACGACGAATTTTAAATATCAAATTTTTAACTTAATGAAATAAAGTAAATTTTTGTTTTTTAATTCACACCAAACTTAAATTTAAAATGCATAAAATTAAAAATTCATATTAATATTATTAATATTTTTATACATTAATTTTACAAACTTATATTCAAAATATTAAAAATATTTATTAACTTAAATATATTGATTTTAAAAATTTACAATTATAATTTAATATTAATTTAAAAACAAGATAAAAATTAAAATGAAAAATCTTTTTGGTCTTTTATCCCACTTTAATCAATCAAACATTATCAAAAATATACGCCCCTCTTTTGGGTAAAGTAATTTCGGCTATTTTATCTAGTTTTACTCCTGACGAATTTCTGAAATATTTTGGATTGATTGATTAAAGATGAAATGTCCCGTTCTTATTGATTAAAAATGTTTCATATTAATTGATTTCGTTGCGAGGTTTTGACCTCTAAATGAGACGTTTTTCAAAAACTGCATTCATTTTTAAAACAAACCATAACCTTTATTTTATAAATGAAGGTTTAAAAAGCTTTACGTAGATTATCAAATAATGATAATCTAAAATATCTTGTTTACACACGACCATTACATAATGGTTTACAATACAAATATGTTACATCGAAATCAGTTTCTTGAATGCAGTTTTTACACAATATCATACAAACATGGACTCCAAATCTTGTCCTTATTTTAGTATGCAACAGCGGAAGCTCTTAATATTCACCTGAGAAAAAACCTGCTTTAAACGTCAACAAAAATGTTGGTGAGTTATAGGTTTAACCTATATATATCAAATCGTAACAATAGACCACAAGATTTCATATTTCAATACACATCCCATACATAGAGATAAAAATCATTCATATGGTGAACACCTGGTAACCGACATTAACAAGATGCGTATATAAGAATATCCCCATCATTCCGGGACACCCTTCGGATATGATATAAATTTCGAAGTACTAAAGCATCCGGTACTTTGGATGGGGTTTGTTAGGCCCAATAGATCTATCTTTAGGATTCGCGTCAATTAGGGTGTCTGTTCCCTAATTCTTAGATTACCAGACTTAATAAAAAGGGGCATATTCGATTTCGATAATTCAACCATAGAATGTAGTTTCACGTACTTGTGTCTATTTTGTAAATCATTTATAAAACCTGCATGTATTCTCATCCCAAAAATATTAGATTTTAAAAGTGGGACTATAACTCACTTTCACAGATTTTTACTTCGTCGAGAAGTAAGACTTGGCCACTGTTGATTCACGAACCTATAACAATATATACATATATATTAAAGTATGTTCAAAATAGATTTACAACACTTTTAATATATTTTGATGTTTTAAGTTTATTAAGTCAGCTGTCCTCGTTAGTAACCTACAACTAGTTGTCCACAGTTAGATGTACAGAAATAAATCGATAAATATTATCTTGAATTAATCCACGAGCCAGTGTATACGTATCTCAGTATTGATCACAACTCAAACTATATATATTTTGGAATCAACCTCAACCCTGTATAGCTAACTCCAACATTCACATATAGAGTGTCTATGTTTGTTCCGAAATATATATAGATGTGTCGACATGATAGGTCGAAACATTGTATACGTGTCTATGGTATCTCAAGATTACATAATATACAATACAAGTTGATTAAGTTATGGTTGGAATAGATTTGTTACCAATTTTCACGTAGCTAAAATGAAAAAAATTATCCAATCTTGTTTTACCCATAACTTCTTCATTTTAAATCCGTTTTGAGTGAATCAAATTGCTATGGTTTCATATTAAACTCTATTTTATGAATCTAAATAGAAAAAGTATAGGTTTATAGTCGGAAAAATAAGTTACAAGTCGTTTTTGTAAAGGTAGTCATTTCAGTCGAAAGAACGACGTCTAGATGACCATTTTAGAAAACATACTTCCACTTTGAGTTTAACCATAATTTTTGGATATAGTTTCATGTTCATAATAAAAATCATTTTCTCAGAATAACAACTTTTAAATCAAAGTTTATCATAGTTTTTAATTAACTAACCCAAAATAGCCCGCGGTGTTACTACGACGGCGTAAATCCGGTTTTACGGTGTTTTTCGTGTTTCCAGGTTTTAAATCATTAAGTTAGCATATCATATAGCTATAGAACATGTGTTTAGTTGATTTTAAAAGTCAAGTTAGAAGGATTAACTTTTGTTTGCGAACAAGTTTAGAATTAACTAAACTATGTTCTAGTGATTACGAGTTTAAACCTTCGAATAAGATAATTTTATATATATGAATCGAATGATGTTATGAACATCATTACTACCTCAAGTTTAGTAGGTAAACCTACTGGAAGTGACAAGAAATGATCTAGCTTTAAAGGATCTTGGATGGCTTGAAAGTTCTTGAAGTAGGATCATGACACAAAAACAAGTTCAAGTAAGATTTTTACTCGAATTAAGATAGTTTATAGTTATAGAAATTGAATCAAACTTTGAATATGAATATTACCTTGAATAAGAAAGATAACCTACTATATATAACAAAGGTTTCTTGATCTTAGATGATTACTTGGAATGGATTAGAAAGCTTGGAAGTAAATTAGTAAACTTGAAGGGATTTTTGAAGTGTTCTTGAAGTGTTCTTCCTATGATGATTATAGCTTGATTCTTGAAGTGATTTTTGATGAAGATGATGATTAACTACTGGAAAAATACGTTCATAATAGTGTGTGTGTGTGTTGAGAGAGAATTAGAAAGAGAATTGGAAGTGAAATGGAGTGAATGATGAGTGGTAATTGGTGAGTGGTGAGTGGGGTTAAAAGGAGTTCTAGTTAGTTGACTAGCTCATGGTAGAAGTTAAAATTGATTAGTCATACATGACATAATCAAGAGTGGAATCCCATGCTAGTTCCTATTGGTATATACCCATAGTAGGTACGTTTTGAAGCTGTGTATAATGCGGGTAAGAATACGACTAGAATTCTTGATGAAAGAAAAGAATGGGAAAGTAACTGTAACCATTTTCGTTAAGTATGAGTGTTTTGATATATGTATTGAAGTCTTCCAAAAGTATTTTAATACATCTAAATACACTACATGTATATACATTTTAACTGAGTCGTTAAGTCATCGTTAGTCGTTACATGTAAGTGTTGTTTTGAAAACTTTAAGTTAACGATCTCAATTAATGTTGTTAACCCATTGTTTATTATATCTAATGAGATGTTAAATTATTATATTATCATGATATTATGATATATTAATATATCTTAATATGATATATATATATATATATATATTTAAATGTCGTTACAACGATAATCGTTACATATATGTCTCGTTTCGAAATCCTTAAGTTAGTAGTCTTGTTTATATGTATATAACTCATTGTTAATATACTTATGGAGATACTTACTTATCATAATCTCATGTTAACCATATGTATATCCATATATATATCGTCATGTCGTTTTTACAAGTTTTAACGTTCGTGAATCACCGGTCAACTTGGGTGGTCAATTGTCTATATGAAACATATTTCAATTAATCAAGTCTTAACAAGTTTGATTGCTTAACATGTTGGAAACATTTAATCATGTAAATATCAATCTCAATTAATATATATAAACATGGAAAAGTTCGGGTCACTACAGTACCTACCCGTTAAATAAATTTCGTCCCGAAATTTTAAGCTGTTGAAGGTGTTGACGAATATTCTGGAAATAGATGCGGGTATTTCTTCTTCATCTAATCTTCACGCTCCCAGGTGAACTCGGGTCCTCTACGAGCATTCCATCGAATCTTAACAATTGGTATCTTGTTTTGCTTAAGTCTTTTAACCTCACGATCCATTATTTCGACGGGTTCTTCGATGAATTGGAGTTTTTCGTTGATTTGGATTTCATCTAACGGAATAGTGAGATCTTCTTTAGCAAAACATTTCTTCAAATTCTAGACGTGGAAAGTGTTATGTACAGCCGCGAGTTGTTGAGGTAACTCAAGTCGGTAAGCTACTGGTCCGACACGATCAATAATCTTGAATGGTCCAATATACCTTGGATTTAATTTCCCTCGTTTACCAAATCGAACAACGCCTTTCCAAGGTGCAACTTTAAGCATGACCATCTCTCCAATTTCAAATTCTATATCTTTTCTTTTAATGTCAGCATAGCTCTTTTGTTGACTTTGGGTGGTTTTCAACCGTTGTTGAATTTGGATGATCTTCTCGGTAGTTTCTTGTATAATCTCCGGACCCGTAATCTGTCTATCCCCCACTTCACTCCAACAAATCGGAGACCTGTACTTTCTACCATAAAGTGCTTCAAAGGGCCACATCTTAATCCTTGAATGGTAGCTGTTGTTGTAGGAAAATTCTGCTAACGGTAGATGTCGATCCCAACTGTTTCCGAAATCAATAACACATGCTCGTAGCATGTCTTCAAGCGTTTGTATCGTCCTTTCGCTCTGCCCATCAGTTTGTGGATGATAGGCAGTACTCATGTCTAGACGAGTTCCTAATGCTTGCTATAATGTCTGCCAGAGTCTTGAAATAAATCTGCCATCCCTATCAGAGATAATAGAGATTGGTATTCCATGTCTGGAGACGACTTCCTTCAAATACAGTCGTGCTAACTTCTCCATCTTGTCATCTTCTCTTATTGGCAGGAAGTGTGCTGATTTGGTGAGACGATCAACTATTACCCAAATAGTATCAAAACCACTTGCAGTCTTTGGTAATTTAGTGATGAAATTCATGGTAATGTTTTCCCATTTCCATTCTGGGATTTCGGGTTGTTGAAGTAGACCTGATGGTTTCTGATGCTCAGCTTTGACCTTAGAACACGTCAAACATTCTCCTACGTATTTAGCAACATCGGCTTTCATACCCGGCCACCAAAAATGATTCTTGATATCCTTGTACATCTTCCCCGTTCCAGGATGTATTGAGTATCTGGTTTTATGAGCTTCTCTAAGTACCATTTCTCTCATATCTCCAAATTTTGGTACCCAAATCCTTTCAGCCCTATACCGGGTTCCGTCTTCCCGAATATTAAGATGTTTCTCCGATCCTTTGGGTATTTCATCCTTTAAATTTCCCTCTTTTAAAACTCCTTGTTGCGCCTCTTTTATTTGAGTAGTAAGGTTATTATGAATCATTATATTCATAGATTTTACTCGAATGGGTTCTCTGTCCTTCCTGCTCAAGGCATCGGCTACCACATTTGCCTTCCCCGGGTGGTAACGAATCTCAAAGTCGTAATCATTCAATAATTCAATCCACCTACGCTGCCTCATATTCAGTTGTTTCTGATTAAATATGTGTTGAAGACTTTTGTGGTCGGTATATATAATACTTTTGACCCCATATAAGTAGTGCCTCCAAGTCTTTAATGCAAAAACAATCGCGCCTAATTCCAAATCATGCGTCGTATAATTTTGTTCGTGAATCTTTAATTGTCTAGACGCATAAGCAATCACCTTCGTTCGTTGCATTAATACACAACCGAGACCTTGCTTTGATGCATCACAATAAATCACAAAATCATCATTCCCTTCAGGCAATGACAATATAGGTGCCGTAGTTAGCTTTTTCTTCAATAACTGAAACGCTTTCTCTTGTTCATCATTCCATTCAAATTTATTCCCTTTATGCGTTAATGCAATCAAGGGTTTTGCTATTCTGGAAAAGTCTTGGATGAACCTTCTGTAGTAACCAGCTAGTCCTAAAAACTGGCGTATGTGTTTCGGAGTTTTCGGGGTTTCCCATTTTTCAACAGTTTCTATCTTTGCCGGATTCACCTTAATACCTTTTTTGTTCACTATGTGACCGAGGAATTGAACTTCTTCCAACCAAAATGCACACTTTGAAAATTTAGCGTACAATTCTTCCTTCCTCAATACTTCTAACACCTTTCTCAAATGTTTACCGTGTTCTTGGTCATTCTTTGAGTAAATAAGTATGTCATCAATGAAAACAATGACAAACTTGTCAAGGTATGGTCCACACACTCTGTTCATAAGGTCCATGAACACAGCTGGTGCATTAGTTAAACCAAATGGCATGACCATAAACTCGTAATGACCGTAACGTGTTCTGAAAGCAGTCTTTAGAATATCATCTTCTTTCACCCGCATTTGATGATACCCGGAACGTAAGTCAATCATTGAATAAATAGACGAGCCTTGTAGTTGATCAAATAAGTCGTCAATTCTCGGTAGTGGGTAGCGGTTCTTGATGGTAAGTTTTTTCAACTCTCGGTAGTCGATACACAACCTGAATGTACCATCTTTCTTCTTGACAAACAAAACAGGAGCTCCCCACGGTGATGTGCTTGGTCGAATGAAACCATGCTCTAAAAGTTCTTGTAATTGGCTTTGCAGTTCTTTCATCTCACTGGGTGCGAGTCTGTAAGGAGCACGAGCTATTGTTGCAGCTCCTGGTACAAGATCTATTTGAAATTCAACGGATCGATGTGGGGGTAATCCCGGTAATTCTTTCGGAAATACATCGGGAAATTCTTTTGCAATGGGAACATCATTGATGCTCTTTTCTTCAGTTTGTACTTTCTCGACGTGTGCTAGAACAGCATAGCAACCTTTTCTTATTAGTTTTTGTGCCTTCAAATTACTAATAAGATGTAGCTTCGTGTTGCCCTTTTCTCCGTACACCATTAAGGGTTTTCCTTTTTCTCGTATAATGCGAATTGCATTTTTGTAACAAACGATCTCTGCTTTCACTTCTTTCAACCAGTCCATACCGATTATCACATCAAAACTCCCTAACTCTACTGGTATCAAATCAATCTTAAATGTTTCGCTAACCAGTTTAATTTCTCGATTCCGACATATATTATCTGCTGAAATTAATTTACCATTTGCTAATTCGAGTAAAAATTTACTATCCAAAGGCGTCAATGGACAACTTAATTTAGCACAAAAATCTCTACTCATATAGCTTCTATCCGCACCCGAATCAAATAAAACGTAAGCAGATTTATTGTCAATAAGAAACGTACCCGTAACAAGCTCCGGGTCTTCCTGTGCCTCTGCCGCATTAATATTGAAAACTCTTCCGCGGCCTTGTCCATTCATGTTCTCCTGGTTCGGGCAATTTCTAATAATGTGGCCCGGTTTTCCACATTTATAACAAACTACATTGGCATAACTTGCTCCGACACTACTTGCTCCGCCATTACTCGTTCCGACACCATTTGTTCCTTTCGTTATATTAACCCCTGGTCCGTAGACCTCACACTTTGCCGCGATATGACCATTTCTTTTACACTTGTTGCAAAATTTGGTGCAGAACCCAGAGTGATACTTTTCACACCTTTGGCATAGCTGCTTCTGATTGTTGTTGTTGTTGCGGTTATTATTGTTGTTGGGATGATTGTTGTAGTTGCTGTTGTTGTTGTTGTTGTTGGGCCGTTTGTTGTAGTTGCGATTGATGTTGCGATTGTTGGGATAATTGTTGCGATTATTGTTGTAATTGCTGTTGTTGTTGTATTGGTGATTCTTATCACCGTTTTCCTCCCACTTTCTTTTGACTTGCTTCACATTGGCCTCTTCAGCAGTCTGTTCTTTAATTCTTTCTTCAATCTAGTTCACTAGTTTGTGAGCCATTCTACATGCCTGTTGTATGGAGGCGGGCTCGTGTGAACTTATATCTTCTTGGATTCTTTCCGGTAATCCTTTCACAAACGCGTCGATCTTCTCTTCCTCATCTTCGAATGCTCCCGGACACAATAGGCACAATTCTGTGAATTGTCTTTCGTACGTGGTAATATCAAATCCTTGGGTTCGTAACCCTCTAAGTTCTGTCTTGAGCTTATTGACCTCGGTTCTGGGACGGTACTTCTCGTTCATCAAGTGCTTGAATGCTGACCATGGTAGTGCGTACGCATCATCTTGTCCCACTTGCTCTAGATAGGTATTCCACCATGTTAACGCAGAACCTGTGAAGGTATGCGTAGCGTACTTCACTTTGTCCTCTTCAGTACACTTACTTATGGCAAACACCGATTCGACCTTCTCGGTCCACTGTTTCAATCCGATCGGTCCTTCGGTTCCATCAAATTCCAAAGGTTTGCAGGCAGTGAATTCTTTGTAGGTGCATCCTACACGATTTCCTGTACTGCTAGATCCAAGGTTATTGTTGGTATGTAGCGCAGCCTGTACTGCGGCTATGTTTGAAGCTAGAAAAGTACGGAATTCCTCTTCATTCATATTCACGGTGTGTCGAGTAGTCGGTGCCATTTCCTTCAAAATAGTCAAATGGAACAAGTTAATCATACAGAATATTAAGAGTAGTTAATAGTATTTCGTAGCATAATATGAACTCATTTATAAAAGCTTTTTCTTCATATTAGCGTTTTATAAGTTTAAATTTGGGTAGTACCTACCCGTTAAGTTCATACTTAGTAGCTAATATACAATTCAACTACTACAATTATATATGAAAAACTGATTGTAATAATATTTCGCATTCAAACTTTTATACAATATTTTACAAACTTACAATACCGCTTATTTTACATAAAGCATGAAATATAGCACACAATAACTTTGATACAAGATAGTTGTCAAGATAATTCTAGCTAGTACATAAGTCGTTCAGCAAAGGCAACAAAGACACGTAATTCATACGTCCAGAAACAAGTCATGCATTCTGGTTTTACTAGGACTACTTCCCATCCTTGGTCTTGTGGAACATAACCGTTATGGCCGTTGATAAGACAGCGTGTTGTAACATTGTCAAAGGGACGAGGGTTACGTAATGACCAACAGTCTCGTAATAACCTAAAAACCTCATTTCTTACCCCAATTACCGACTCCGTCACTTGTGGGAACGTTTTGTTTAATAGTTGTAGCCCGATGTTCTTGTTCTCACTTTGGTGAGAAGCGAACATTACTAACCCGTAAGCATAACATGCTTCTTTATGTTGCATGTTAGCTGCTTTTTCTAAATCACGAAGTCCTATATTCGGATATACTGAGTCAAAATAATTTCTTAACCCGTTGCGTAAAATAGCATTTGGGTTCCCCGCAATATATGCGTCAAAGTAAACACATCGTAACTTATGGATTTCCCAATGTGATATCCCCCATCTTTCGAACGAAAGCCTTTTATAAACCAAGGCATTCTTGGAACGTTCTTCGAATGTCTTACAAACTGATCTCGCCTTAAATAGTTGTGCCGAGGAATTCTGACCGACTCTAGACAAGATTTCATCAATCATGTCTCCGGGTAGGTCTCTTAAAATATTGGGTTGTCTATCCATTTTGTGTTTTTATACTGCAAAATAGACAAGAGTTAGATTCATAAAAAAAATACTTATTAATACAAGCAATTTTTACATATATCATAAAGCATAAGCACACTATATTACATATATTACACCACACGAATACAACTATCTTATTCTGACTCGCTCGTTTCTTCTTGTTCGGTTTTGGTTCGTTTTGCCAAGTTTCTAGGGATATATGATGTTCCCCTAATACGAGCCGTCGTTATCCACATTGGTTTAGAAAAACCTGGTGGTTTAGAGGTTCCCGGGTCATTGTTACAACTTAAGGACTTCGGGGGTTGACGATACATATAAAGTTCATCGGGGTTGGAATTAGATTTCTCTATTTTTATGCCCTTTCCCTTATTATTTTCTTTTGCCTTTTTAAATTCGGTTGGGGTAATTTCTATAACATCATCGGAATTCTCGTCGGAATCCGATTCACCGGAGAATTGGTAATCCTCCCAATATTTTGCTTCCTTGGCAGAAACACCATTGACCATAATTAACCTTGGTCGGTTGGTTAAGGATTTTCTTTTACTTAACCGTTTTATTATTTCTCCCACCGGTTCTATTTCTTCATCCGGTTCCGATTCTTCTTCCGGTTCCTCTTCGGGAACTTGTGAATCAGTCCAAGAATCATTCCAATTTACATTTGACTCTTCATTATTATTAGGTGAGTCACTGGGACTTGTTCTAGAGGTAGACATCTATCACATAATATCAAACGCGTTAAGAGATTAATATATCACATAATATTCACATGTTAAAAATATATAGTTTCCAACAAAATTTGTTAAGCAATCATTTTTCAAGTAAACACGGTCGAAGTCCAGACTCACTAATGCATCCTAACAAACTCGATAAGACACACTAATGCAAAATTCTGGTTCTCTAAGACCAACGCTCTGATACCAACTGAAATGTCCCGTTCTTATTGATTAAAAACGTTCCATATTAATTGATTTCGTTGCGAGGTTTTGACCTCTATATGAGACGTTTTTCAAAGACTGCATTCATTTTTAAAACAAACCATAACCTTTATTTTATAAATGAAGGTTTAAAAAGCTTTACGTAGATTATCAAATAATGATAATCTAAAATATCCTGTTTACACACGACCATTACATAATGGTTTACAATACAAATATGTTACATCGAAATCAGTTTCTTGAATGCAGTTTTTACACAATATCATACAAACATGGACTCCAAATCTTGTCCTTATTTTAGTATGCAACAGCGGAAGCTCTTAATATTCACCTGAGAATAAACATGCTTTAAATGTCAACAAAAATGTTGGTGAGTTATAGGTTTAACCTATATATATCAAATCGTAACAATAGACCAGAAGATTTCATATTTCAATACACATCCCATACATAGAGATAAAAATCATTCATATGGTGAACACCTGGTAACCGACATTAACAAGATGCATATATAAGAATATCCCCATCATTCCGGGACACCCTTCGGATATGATATAAATTTCGAAGTACTAAAGCATCCGGTACTTTGGATGGGGTTTGTTAGGCCCAATAGATCTATCTTTAGGATTCGCGTCAATTAGGGTGTCTGTTCCCTAATTCTTAGATTACCAGACTTAATAAAAAGGGGCATATTCGATTTCGATAATTCAACCATAGAATGTAGTTTCACGTACTTGTGTCTATTTTGTAAATCATTTATAAAACCTGCATGTATTCTCATCCCAAAAATATTAGATTTTAAAAGTGGGACTATAACTCACTTTCACAGATTTTTACTTGGCCACTGTTGATTCACGAACCTATAACAATATATACATATATATTAAAGTATGTTCAAAATATATTTACAACACTTTTAATATATTTTGATGTTTTAAGTTTATTAAGTCAGCTGTCCTCGTTAGTAACCTACAACTAGTTGTCCACAGTTAGATGTACAGAAATAAATCGATAAATATTATCTTGAATCAATCCACGACCCAGTGTATACGTATCTCTGTATTGATCATAACTCAAACTATATATATTTTGGAATCAACCTCAACCCTGTATAGCTAACTCCAACATTCACATATAGAGTGTCTATGGTTGTTCCGAAATATATATAGATGTGTCGACATGATAGGTCGAAACATTGTATACGTGTCTATGGTATCTCAAGATTACATAATATACAATACAAGTTGATTAAGTTATGGTTGGAATAGATTTGTTACCAATTTTCACGTAGCTAAAATGAGAAAAATTATCCAATCTTGTTTTACCCATAACTTCTTCATTTTAAATCCGTTTTGAGTGAATCAAATTGCTATGGTTTCATATTGAACTCTATTTTATGAATCTAAACAGAAAAAGTATAGGTTTATAGTCGGAAAAATAAGTTACAAGTCGTTTTTGTAAAGGTAGTCATTTCAGTCGAAAGAACGACGTCTAGATGACCATTTTAGAAAACATACTTCCACTTTGAGTTTAACCATAATTTTTGGATATAGTTTCATGTTCATAATAAAAATCATTTTCTCAGAATAACAACTTTTAAATCAAAGTTTATCATAGTTTTTAATTAACTAACCCAAAACAGCCCGCGGTGTTACTACGACGGCGTAAATCCAATTTTACGGTGTTTTTCGTGTTTCCAGGTTTTAAATCATTAAGTTAGCATATCATATAGATATAGAACATGTGTTTAGTTGATTTTAAAAGTCAAGTTAGAAGGATTAACTTTTGTTTGCGAACAAGTTTAGAATTAACTAAACTATGTTCTAGTGATTACAAGTTTAAACCTTCGAATAAGATAATTTTATATATATGAATCGAATGATGTTATGAACATCATTACTACCTCAAGTTTAGTAGGTAAACCTACTGGAAGTGACAAGAAATGATCTAGCTTCAAAGGATCTTGGATGGCTTGAAAGTTCTTGAAGTAGGATCATGACACAAAAACAAGTTCAAGTAAGATTTTTACTCGAATTAAGATAGTTTATAGTTATAGAAATTGAATCAAAGTTTGAATATGAATATTACCTTGAATAAGAAAGATAACCTACTGTATATAACAAAGGTTTCTTGATCTTAGATGATTACTTGGAATGGATTAGAAAGCTTGGAAGTAAATTAGTAAACTTGAAGGGATTTTTGAAGTGTTCTTGAAGTGTTCTTCCTATGATGATTATAGCTTGATTCTTGAAGTGATTTTTGATGAAGATGATGATTAGCTACTGGAAAAATACGTTCATAATAGTGTGTGTGTGTTGAGAGAGAATTAGAAAGAGAATTGGAAGTGAAATGGAGTGAATGATGAGTGGTAATTGGTGAGTGGTGAGTGGGGTTAAAAGGAGTTCTAGTTAGTTGAATAGCTCATGGTAGAAGTTAAAATTGATTAGTCATACATGACATAATCAAGAGTGGAATCCCATGCTAGTTCCTATTGGTATATACCCATAGTAGGTACGTTTTGAAGCTGTGTATAATACGGGTAAGAATACGACTAGAATTCTTGATGAAAGAAAAGAATGGGAAAGTAACTGTAACCATTTTCGTTAAGTATGAGTGTTTTGATATATGTCTTGAAGTCTTCCAAAAGTATTTTAATACATCTAAATACACTACATGTATATACATTTTAACTGAGTCGTTAAGTCATCATTAGTCGTTACATGTAAGTGTTGTTTTGAAACCTTTAAGTTAACGATCTCAATTAATGTTGTTAACCCATTGTTTATTATATCTAATGAGATGTTAAATTATTATATTATCATGATATTATGATATATTAATATATCTTAATATGATATATATATATTTAAATGTCGTTACAACGATAATCGTTACATATATGTCTCGTTTCGAAATCCTTAAGTTAGTAGTCTTGTTTATATGTATATAACTCATTGTTAATATACTTATGGAGATACTTACTTATCATAATCTCATGTTAACCATATGTATATCCATATATATATCGTCATGTCATTTTTACAAGTTTTAACGTTCGTGAATCGCCGGTCAACTTGGGTGGTCAATTGTCTATATGAAACATATTTCAATTAATCAAATCTTAACAAGTTTGATTGCTTAACATGTTGGAAACATTTAATCATGTAAATATCAATCTCAATTAATATATATAAACATGGAAAAGTTCGGGTCACTACAAAAGATATTTATACCTTACGAATAAACGGTAAATTTCGCAGTGATGTAATAAATTTTTGTATGATATCAATAATTTCAGTTTTGCATACCTAATTTTATTGAATATCAATTTAATACTTTATAGCGAACGATTCAGCGTTTATTATCAAAAGGTTAAAAGTAATAAAATAGAAATAAAAACTGTGCATACTTACCTGTGAGGTAGAATTCTCAGTGACCTGCTTTAGCTGACTCATAGGAGAGTCGTGTGATTTGGTTTTCCATAGCTACATAAGCGTAACCTCGATTCTTCAATAATTTTTCTTCTAAACATATGAACGGTCCTTCTCTACATAGAGTAACAAATTCGGTATTTGAATATGTTTGATTGTTCGAACATTTACCTTCGTGTGACCATTTTCCGCATTTATGACATCTTTCAAGGTGTTGTGCTCTTCTTTTTGTTGCGGATTTTGATTTTCCTTTACCAAAATGTGTTTTATGATGATCTTTCCTCACTTCGTCCATTTTACCTCTTATGAATGATACCAGTTCACTCGGGAAGATGTTATTATTACGTTTAATAATCTTAGCGTGTAGTAGTAGACCATGGTTCAAATCAAAGAAATTCTTCATCTCGTAAAACCTAAAAGAAATAAAAATTCAGAATGGAGGGAGAAAACTAGTTCTTTAGGGTCTGCTAGGGAAAGACTATTCGGATTCCATTCTCAGAAACTACACGAAAACAGAATATCTAACTATAGTAGAAATACATATTACCCTTAAAAGATTCGAATCTTCCCACACTTAGTTAGCTGTGGTGTCGAAATTGTGATTAACTTCATCTTCAACTTCCATTGGATTATCTATGTAATGTTTAACTCTGTGACCATTAACTTTAAATTAAACCCCATTTGAATTTATTAATTCTACTGTTCCGTACGGGAAAACTCTTTTAACTATGAATGGTCCAGACCATCTAGATTTTAATTTTTTAGGAAATAGCTTGAATCGTGAATTAAAAAGAAGAACTCGTTCTCCTTCCTTAAATTCTTTTGAACTTCGGATTCTTTTATCATGCCATTTCTTCGTTCTTTCCTTGTAGATTAACGAATTTTCATATGCTTCATGTCTCAATTCTTCTAATTCATTTAGTTGACTTAACCGTAGATGTCCGGCTTCATGCAAATCAAGATTACATGTCTTCAAAGCCTAAAATGTTTTGTGCTCAATTTCTACTGGAAGGTGACATGCTTTTCCGTAAACGAGTTTAAAATGTGTGGTTCCAATTGGAGTTTTGTAGGCTGTTCTAAAAGCCCAGAATGCATCCTCCAATTTCATGGACCAATCATTCGGATTTGATCCTACGGTTTTCTCTAGAATACGTTTTAATGCTCGGTTGGTATTTTCAACTTGTCCACTTGTTTGTGGATGATAAGCGGTTGAGATTTTATGAGTTACTCCATATCTTTTAAGAACTTTGTCAAGTTGATTATTACAAAAATGAGTACCCCGATCACTTATTAAAGCTTTCGGTGTTCCGAACCTAGTAAAAAGACGTTTTAAAAAGTTGACTACAACTCGTGCATCGTTAGTTGGGAGAGCTTGTGCTTCCGCCCATTTAGATACATAATCAATGGCAACGAGAATGTAGAGATTATTATGAGATTTTGGAAATGGACCCATAAAGTCAATACCCCAAACGTCAAATACTTCACATACTTAAATGACATTTTGTGGCATTTCATCACGTTGACTTATTTTTCTGGCCCTTTGATAAGCATCACAGGATTTACAAAGAAGGTGCGCGTCTTTGAAAATTGTAGGCCAATAGAATCCAGCATCGTAAACTTTTCTTGCTGTAAGTTGAGGCCCATAATGCCCTCCTGTTGGTCCTGTGTGACAATGGTTTAAGATTTGACTAGCTTCATCTCCGAATACGCATCGGCGTATTATTCCATCGGGATAACTTTTAAACAAATGTGGATCTTCCCAAAAAAAGTGTTTTATATCAGTAAAGAATTTCTTTTGTTTTTGGTACGACAACCCTTTTTCAAGGAATCCACATACTAAGTAGTTTGCATAGTCTGCAAACTATGGAATTTCATTATAATCTATTTTCAATAGATATTCATCAGGAAAGTTGGCTTGTATAGCCGATTCATTTAGAACTTCTAATTCGAGATTTTCAAGACGAGAAAGATGATCAGCGGCGAGATTTTCTGCTCCCTTTTTGTCTCGGATCTCAATATCGAACTCTTGTAAGAGTAAGATCCAACGAATTAATCGTGGTTTGGCATCTTGTTTTGAAAATAGATATCTAAGGGCAGAATGGTCGGTATAAACCACCGTTTTAGCTAGAACGAGATATGAAATAAATTTGTCAAAAGCAAAGACAATAGCAAGGAGTTCTTTTTCAGTAGTTGTGTAGTTCGTTTGTGCTCCTTGTAACATCTTACTAGCGTAATAAATAGGTTGAAATCGTTTTTCAATCCTTTGTCCTAAAACGGCTCCCATTGCAAAATCACTTGTATCGCACATGAGTTCAAATGGTAGATTCCAATTTGGAGTTATCATGATCGGCGCATTAGTGAGTTTTTCTTTAAGAATATTAAAAGATTTGATGCATTCATCTGAAAGGATGAATGGAGCATCCTTTTCTAGGAGTTTATTCATAGGAGTGGCATTTTAGAAAAATCTTTTATGAAATCTCGGTAAAAACCGGAATGCCCTAGAAAACTCCTAACTCCTCTAACATTGGTGGGATGTGGAAGTTTAGCAATTACATCTACTTTAGCTCTATCCACTTCAATTCCTTCCTTTAAAATTTTATGACCAAGAACGATGCCTTCTCTAACCATGAAATGGCATTTCTCCCAATTAAGAACTAGATTTGATTGTTCGCATCTAATAAGCATTCATTCAAGATTAACTAGACATGTTTCAAAAGTATCACCGAAAACTGAAAAGTCATCCATGAAAACTTCCATGCATTCTTCTATCATGTCGTGAAAAATCGCCATCATGCACCTTTGAAAGGTTGCAGGGGCGTTGCAAAGTCCAAATGGCATGCGTTTGTAAGCAAAAGTACCATAAGGGCATGTGAATGTGGTTTTCTCTTGGTCCTCGGGTGCTATTGGAATTTGAAAATATCCGGAGAAACCGTCAAGAAAATAATAGTAACTGTTTCCGGCTAATCTTTCCAACATTTGATCAATGAAAGGTAAGGGAAATTGATCTTTTCTGGTGGCGTCATTTAATTTTCTATAATCAATACAAACTCGCCATCCTGTTACAGTCCTAGTAGAAATAAGCTCATTTTTTTCAATTGTGATGACAGTCACGCCACCCTTCTTAGGTACGCATTGAACTGGGCTTACCCATGGACTATTAGAGATTGGATAAATTAAACCTGCATCAAGAAGTTTAATAATTTCTTTCTTAACAACATCTTGCATATTATGATTTAGTCTTCGTTGGCGTTGCACATAGGTTTTATGACCTTCTTTCATAAGGATTTTATGTGTGCAATACGAAGGACTTATACCTTTAATGTCATGAATCTTCCATGCAATAGCTGGTTTATGAGCTTTTAGCACAGAAATGAGTTGAGATTTTTTATTTTCCGTAAGAGAAGACAATATTATTACAGGTAATTCAGATTCACCATGTAAATAAGCATATTCCAAATGATTTGGAAGTGGCTTTAACTCTAATGTCGGTGGTTCTTCTATCGATGATTTATATCGATATCTGTCTTCTTCTTTTAACATTTGAAGTTCTTCTATTGTTGGTTCGTAATCATTAGCCATGAGTGTGGCTAATATTTCAGCTTCATCAATTGGTTCAGTTCCTTCTCCTAAAGAACATTCTCCTGTTCCTTGTAATTCTGGAAATTCTTCTAACAATTCTGCATGTGAATCTATAGTTTGAATATAATAACATGTATCACCTGCAGATTGCGGTTGTTGCATGGCTCTATCAACAGAAATGGTAACACTCTCGTCCTCTATACTTAGGGTTAGTTTCTTACCGAACACGTCTATTATTGCTTTAGCCGTGTTTAAGAATGGTCTTCCTAATATAAGAGGAACTCGAGAATCTTCTTCCATGTCCATAATAACAAAATCTACTGGAAATACTAAAGTACCAACTTTAACTAGCATGTTTTCCATTATCCCTCTAGGATATTTTACTGATCGATCTGCTAGTTGTATGCTTATTCGTGTTGGTTTCAATTCTCCAAGGTCTAGTTTAGCGTATAGTAAATACGGCATTAAATTTATACTAGCACCTAAATCTGCCAATGCTTCTATTGAACTAAGACTTCCCATAAAACATGGAATTGTGAAACTTCCTGGATCTGAAAGTTTTTCTGGTAGCTTATTCAATAGCACTGCAGAACAATTATCATTCATTGTAATAGCCGAGTGTTCTTCCATTTTCTTTCTATTTGTAATTAGATCTTTCAAGAATTTAGCATATCTTAGCATTCCTGAAATCACATCAATGAAAGGAAGATTGACATTTATTTATTTAAACATATCCAAGAATTTGGATTGCTCGGCTTCAAGTCTTTCTTTTCTCATTTTACTCGGGTAAGGAAGTGGTGGTTGGTATGGTTTATCATAAGGTTTAGCTTTAACTGTGTTATCTTCATTAACCTTTTCAACTACCGGTTCTTTTTCTTTCTCTTGCTCAGGCTGTGGTGGCTGTGTAGTAGGAATAGAGTCCTCAGAATTTACAGGTATTTCAGGTGGTTTAAGTGTAATACCACTTCTTGTGATAATGGCTTTAGCTGTTTCATTCTGGGGTTAGCATTTGTATCGCTAGGTAGACTTCCCGATTTTCTTTCACCTATCAACCTTGCTAGGTTACTTACTTCTTGTTCCAGATTTTGGATTGAAGCTTGTTGATTTCTAAATGCTTGAGCATTTTGTTCATTAGTTTGTTTCTGAGATGTGAAAAACTGTGTTTGAGATTCAACTAGCTTTGACATCATATTTTCTAAATTTGGCTTTTTATCATTGGTTTGTGGTGGTTTAATTGGAAAAATAGGTCTTTGCTGGTTGTAAGTATTATTAGATACTTGTTGATTGTTATATGGAACATTCGGTTATAATTCTGATTTTGATTGTAGTTTGGTCTTGGCGGTTGATAATTACTTTGATAATTATTTTCAGGCCTTTGGTTCATGTATGAAACATTCTCTCTTTGTTCCATTGTTTGTTCAATACTGAGACAATCTTTTGTCAAATGTGGTCCTCCACACTGCTCACAACTAATTCGTATGCGTGAATATCTTTAGTCATCTTTTCCATTCGTCTCTCGAAAGCATCTATCTTTGCGGAAATGGAATAAAAGTCATGGCTAGAATCGGCTCTAGCTGCTTTAGATGATCTAACGATGTCTTTTTCTTGATGCCACTCATGTGAGTGGGAAGCAGTGTTATCAATAATTTTGTAAGCTTCAGTTGCGGTTTTCTTCATAATGGAACCACCAGCTACTATGTCGATGTCTTTTCGTGTAGTAATGTCGCATCCTTGATAGAATATTCGTACTATTTGATAAGTATCTAAACCAAGTTGCGGACATCCACTCAACAACTTTCCAAATCTTGTCCACGCCTCATATAGAGTTTCATTTGGCTTTTGCGTAAACGTAACAATTTCTCCTTGAAGTCTCACGGCTTTAGATGCCAGAAAGAATTGTTTAAGAAAATTTTCAACTAAAACATCCCATGTATCAATAGCCCCTTCAGGTAACGATTCTAACCAATCTTTGGCTTCTCCCTTTAAAGTCCAGGGAAATAACATGAGATAGATCTGTTCATCCTCAACTTCTTTTATTTTGAATAGAGTACAAATCCTATTAAAGGTTCCAAGATGTTAGTTTGGATCTTCCTTCAGCGCACCACTAAATTGGCATTGATTAGTTACCATGTGTAGGATTTGTCCTTTTATTTCATAATCTGCTGCACTAATGTCTGGTTGAGTAATTGTGTGACCTTGGCCAGTGCGTTTAGCTCTCATTCGGTCTTCCATACTTAGAGGTTCCAGATTTTCCATGATTGAAACTGTTGAATCTGAATCACTAGAGGATTCTAATTTAATGGTTTCTTCCTCGACAATCTCTGGATGAGTGCTTTGTGGTTCAGGAGGAATGATTAGTGGTTTAGGATCTCTAAATTGTCCCTGAATATCCTTCGGATTCTCAATTGTGAGGTCGGGTTCAAAAAAATGGATTATCGGAAATTTGAATCGGAGTACTTGGTCGCCTAGATGACGATTCTAAAGAAAAATCAACGGCGACAATATTGGCTAGATGTCTTGATCGAGTTACAGGTGGTGAACGTATGAAAGGTGGTGAACGTTTTGCTCGGTGCATTCACTGAATATTCTATTAGTTATAAAAGATAAAAATTATATAAGTTATCAAATTAATAGACTTTTCTGATTTTGCCCACGTTTCGAATAGCCAATAGATGCAGCAGGTAGCCAGGACCCTTTAAATCGGAAGCCCACAACTCACCACTAACAAATCCAACTATTACTACGAACCAGAAAATTTTGGATGTCTATCAATTTAACCACTTAAAATAATTTTGCGTCGAAGTTTAAAGAAGATAAAGAAAATTCTATGTCCTAAAAACTAAATCTTAAAACTTGCGTCTAAAGGTATTAAAGCTTAAAGGAATTCTATATCCAAAACGGCAATTACTTAAAAAGGCACTAAAATCTATTAAATACTAAAGCGATAAGCGATGTCGTAAATTTCTAAAGCGTCTAAATCTTAATCTAAAGAAAAAGCACTTAAGGAATTTTACGGCAAAGCCTAAAAATCTAGAAATAAAAATAACTACGGCAAAAACTATATTTAAACTAATTACGAACGAAAAATATACAAATTACGAATTAAATGATAAAAATACAAATTATAACTAAAATGATAAAAATACAAATTTTATAAAAATATTATTTTTATATTATTATTTTATAAAAGTATTAATTTTTAAAACTAATTAAAACTAATTAAAACTTAAAAATGCAAAAATAAATAAACTAAAACTAATTAATATTAAAGATAAACCCTAATTAGGTTTAATAATAATAATAATAATTAATACATAACCCTAATCCTGTCGGCAAAGGTATCAGGCGTGTCAGACAGGATCATGCGATCGCATGAGTTCTACGTATCAGGGCCATGTGATCGCATGGCTTCTGGATCCAGCTCAGATCTTGGACTGCTACAGTTCTCTGCCCGTTTACAGTTTATTTATTTATTTATTTATTTTAATTTAATTTTCTGTTTTTAATTTATAAAAAAAAAATATGTAATAAAAACTTATATAAAAAAATTACTTATTAATCTTAATTTTTAACAAACGAAAAATAAAAATATAAACTTTTTAATTTAAATACTTAAAAATATAGAAATAAATATACTTTTTTATGTTTTTATATTTTTAAATTTATATAATTTTTTACAAAAATGGATTAAAAACTTAATATATATTTTTTATAGCGTTTCGCTTTCGGCGTTGTTGATGTCCCAGGCAGCGGCGCCAAAAATACTTGATGTTATGCGAGGTGTATACGAAATAGTTATATTTTTGTTACGAAATACTATTAAATACGATACAATTTTACACAGGTTATTTATTTATTTATAGAGTGAATATACCTAAACCTTGCTACAACACTATAGGCAGTATGCCTAATCGTAAAGTAGTGTAGTTTTTAGTAAGGCCGGTTCGTTTCGCAGGGAGCTAGCCAAGTTTAACGCTATATATATTTTAAACTATATTTGTATATATATATATATATATATATATATATATATATATATATATATATATATATATATATATATATATATATATATATATATATATATATATATATATATATATATATATATATATAAGTAATATTATTATTATTATAAAAGGGAGGTTAATTAAAAGTGCGATAAATAAAATGATGGTAAATAAAATTGCGATAATTAACAGTACGATAATTAAAAATGCGATAAGATATAAAATAAAGGAATTATGCTTATTTAAACTTCCGTAATCATGATGTTCGACGTGTTGATTTTAATTTATTACCATGGGTTAATTGTCCTTTGTCCTGGATTATTCAATATGTCCATACGGTTTTTGTCCATAACAGTCTATCAGTCATAAATATAAAGTGCGAGTGTCCTCGTCAAATTATCCTTATACCCGAAGTCAAATATTCCAACTAATTGGAGACTTAAAATGTAATAAGGTTCTAATACATTGTTAATGATTACACCAGGTTATCGACTGTGTGCAATCCAAGGTTTTAATACTTTATTATCAATTACACCAAGTGTCCTTATATGTAATGCACCCCTGTTTTAATGAGTCCATTAACTATTAATCCATTCTCGTGTCCGGTTAAATGAACGATTATTAGTATTTATAAATATCCCGCCCATCGTGTCCGATCGAGTGTATTTGGTTATTTATAGATACGTCAAATTGTAAATCTCTATATTAAATTAACGAACTATCATTCAATTAAACAAATATAAAGCCCATTAATAGCCCATAGTCCAATTTCCACAAGTGTCGGTCTTTTGTCCAAACCCCAATTATGGTACAAAGCCCAATAACCCCATCTTTAATATTTAGTACAACATCATGATTACTTCGGTTTAAATAAGCATAATAATAACTTAGCTACGAGACATTAATTTAAAAAGGTTGGACATAACTTACAATGAGTATTAATCGCGTAGTGTTACACGGACAGAATTTCGACTTACAAACTTAAAACATTCGCTAACATAACTTTATTATTATTAATCTTAAATTAAAATTAAAATTAAAATTATATATATATATATATATATATATATATATATATATATATATATATATATATATATATATATATATATATATATATATATATATATTTGAGAGATAGAGAGTAGATTGAATTATATTGTTTAAAAATTCGTCGACCAAACGTTGCAATTTATAGGACTTGGCCATGTACAGTGCTCCATGTGATCGCATGGATTTAAGGCCTCCAGCATGGCCTCCTTTTCCTGGTCACATATGATTCCAAAACGTGGGCTGCTCGTATTTAAATATTATATAATATAATATATATAATTTTATATAATTATATATATATTATATTATATTCTTATGCATCGTTGACTTGTAATTTTAGGCCCGTTGCGTCGCGCGTTTATAGTTGGTTCATATCCCGATTCCGGATTTTCGAACGTCCTTTCGTACTATTTAATATCTTGTACTTTACGTTTTGCGACTTGTACTTTTGTAATTTTGAGACGTTTCTCATCAATAAATTGAACCACTTGGATTGTACTTTGTACTTTTTAGCTTTTTGGTCGTTTGCGTTTTTAAATCGTCGAATCTGTCTTTTGTCTTCACCTTTTATTATTTAAACGAATATCACTTGTAAATAGAACAATAGCAACTAAAAGCTTGTCTTTCTTGAGGATAATGCCATAAAATAGGTGTTCGTTTTTAGCATTATCATACTATCAATCCAGATTTATGTGATTCTATAAGGATTACATCCCTCAAGTCTCCAAGTGAAGGCACCCATATTCGGTTATTAAAGGTCTTTAATCCTCTAAAATCATCTGTTAATTCAGCTTTTCGTTTGTTCATCAACCCAGTCTTTAAATATTCTTCGTTTAATGATTCTCGTTGCACAGTTTTCTAACGATCAATTAATAATCTCAATTCTCATATATCGGACATTGTCAGCTGTGTTTTGCGGCTTAAGGCATCAGCGACCACATTTGCTTTGCTTAGATGATATTTGACTATCACAATCATAATCCTGAATCAGTTCTTGCCATCGATGTTGACGCATATTCAATTCTTTATGGGAAAGGAAATATTGAAGGCTCTTATGATCTGTATAAATCTCACAATGTGTACCATTTAAATAGTGTCTCCTTGTTTTAGGGCAAAAACAACTACAACTAGTTCTAAATCATGAGTAGGGTAATTTCGTTCATCATTTTTTAATTGTCGTGAAGCGTAAGCAATAACTCTGTCTCTCTGCATTAACATACAACCCAGACCTGATATTGACGCATCACAATAAACCACAAAATATTCTTATCCCTCTGGAAAAGCTAAAACCGGCGCTTAGCACAAAAATTGATTAAGAGTCTAAAAATCCTTTTCTTGTTCATTAGTCCATCGAAACGCTACGTCTTTTCTAATAAACTTATTTAACGGACCCGCTATTTTCTAATAGTATTTGATAAACCTGCGGTAATAACCTGCTAAACCCGGAAAACTTTTGATTTTTGTCGGAGTTTTCGGTGAGTTCCAAATCATCACTGCCTCTATCTTATTCTGGTCCACTTGAATACCATGTTAACAAATTACATGACCCAAAAACTGCACTTCCCACAACCATAATTCACACTTGGAGAATTGCGCGTACAATTGTTCTTGTTTTAGTAACTTTAATACTAACTGCATATGCGTATCATGATCACTTTTTGTTCTTGAATATATAAAAATATCATATATGAAGACTATCACAAACTTGTCAAGATACTGTCGACACTCTTTGTTCATTAGATCCATAAACACGCCTGTCGCGTTTGTTAACCGAAATGGCATAACCAAGATTCATAATGACCATATCTCGTTCTAAACATTGTTTTTGGTATGTCATCTCTGTCACACGTACCTGATGATACCCTGACCGTAAATCAATATTTGAAAAGTAATATGCACCCTGTAGCTGATCGAATAAGTCATCTATTCTCAGCAATGGATACTTATCCTTTATCGTTCTCTTGTTTAAATCACGGTAGTCTTTACACATACGAAGTGACCCATCCTTCTTTTTCACAAACAAAATAGGTGCACCCCATAGTGAAGAACTCGATCGAATAAACCACTTATCTAATAATTCTAGGATCTGAGATATCATTTCTCGGATTTCTGACGGAGCTAGTCTGTAAGGAGCTTTTGCTACCAGCGTGGCACTTGCTGCCAAGTCGATCTTATTACCTACTTCTCTCATAGGAGGCAAACCTGGTAATTCATCTGGAAACACTTCGGGAAATTTTGATACAACCGGAATATCGAATACATGTTTCTTTTCCTTCTTAACATCGATCACGTAAGCTAGAAACGATTCGCATCCTTTTGCTAGTGCATTCTTAGCTTTCATTAGGGAAACCATAGGACATTTATATCCACTGCGCTCCTCGGGGTACAAACCGAGACCCATCGATCAAAGAGAAAGAAATAATCTTCTTATGGCACTTGATACTAGCCCTATTCAAACTTAACCAGTTCATTCTTAAGACTATGTCAAAGTTAGATATAGGTATCACCAAACAGACAATAGGGAAAAGATGGACATCAACCTCGATGGTTGCTCTAGACATAAACGATGTGACTGGAACCGATTTACTATCAGCTACTTCTACCCTCGAAGGCTCATCTAATATTCTAACATGCAACTTCAACTCATTACAAAAGGCTAAGGACATAAAGGTGCGGTTCACCCCATAATCAAATAACACACGAGCTAGCAAGGAGTTAACCAAGAACGTTATCACCGGTAGTGGTTGCAGCGTCTACCATCATCTGAAATGCCATTGCTTCTGGCACTGGAGGTTTCTTCCTCTTCTTCCCGACAGTGTAAGCAGAAGATCCCCCAGTTGATGTGGACCTTGCCTTGACCCCGCACCAGTGTTTCTTCTAGATGTTGATAGACAATGTATTGATCTATGCCTTGCCCTGGAACAATAAAGATTCAAACTTTTTCGGCAAAATTATCGCTTTTTTAGTAGATTTTATAGATTAAGTAATTAAAAAGGTGATGCAAAAAGAATCAAATAAAACGGAGCTAAACCAAAGAATCTAGAGCGAAAACGGTGAAAGACAAGAAATCAAGTTACGATCCAGGAAATTCAGCTGACGAGGAAAGCAAAACGGCCTGTCAAACGGCCTGCCAAACAGCTTGCCTGGCTCAAAAACGGCCTACCAAATGGGTCAGACAAACGGCCCTGCAAACGGCCTGCCAAACGGCTTGCCAAACGGCCTGCCAGCCGTTTGCAGGCAAAATTCAAGTCTATTTAAAGGGCTTTCTCCATCCATTTCAACACACACTAAAATTGTAATTCATTTTATATTTTCAAGCTTTTAGTTAGTTTTTAGTAGTAGTTAGCTTAGCTTTTATTTTCCGAAGGATATCCCGGCGAGTCCCTGCGTTCTCGGGCAGATTTCTTCGGCCTTTTCAGGGTTTTATCCGAAACGCTTGTCTTTTGTATTAAACATGTATTCTTACTTTTTATGTTTAATAATACGTTCCGATATTACCATGATAGCATAATTAATCTGTATGTTGCCATGATAGAAGTTTGGGTTAGCGTAATTATGTTAATTTAGTATGATTAATATTGTAATACTGAACTAGGAAGTCTGATAGATTTGTATGCTAGCATCTTAAGGATTGATCAACCTAGGTTGTGATCAGGACTTGTCCACCTATATGAAATTAGCTACTTTGTAGGATTAAGACCCCTGTGACGACCCAAAAATTTCCGACCAAATTTAAACTTAATTTCATATGGTTTCAACATGATAAGCAAAGTCAATTTAATTGAATCTCAAAATTTTTGAACGATTTCATGAAATCATTTAACCTTTGACTTTCTCGACGATTCACGAACAATTGTGTATAAATAAATAAATAAATAAATATATATATATATATATATATATATATATATATATATATATATATATATATATATATATATATATATATATATATATATATATTAATACATAACTAAATATATATAAATTTATTCGATTACGAATATATGTTTTAATATATATACAAATGATATAGGTTCGTGAATCCGAGACCAACCTTGCATTGTTCAGTTTCCATCGTATGCATATTTTTACTACAAAATATCGTATAGTGAGTTTCATTACTCCCTTTTAAATACTTTTGCAATATATATTTTTGGGACTGAGAATACATGGCTATTTTTATGACTGTTTTATTAAATGCTTTTGAGATATATTTTTGAACTGAGAATACATGAACTGCTTTTATAAATATTTGACGAAATAGACACAAGTACTAAAAACTACATTATATGATAGAATTATTTGGATGTCGAGATTCAACTTTTATAAAGATTGTATTATCGACCTTCGGTGAGAAATTTTTGCATTGCACGATGCATTAGTTACCGAAATGGTTCGATTTATTAGCTACTATCGGTGAGAAATTTTTGCATTGCACGATGCATTAGCTACCATTTTAGCTACCCTCGGTGAGAAATTTTTGCATTGCACGATGTATTAGCTACCATTGTACAATTGTTTACGGTGAGAAATTTTTGCATTGCACGATGCATTAGCTACCGTTTTGAAATTGTTTACGGTGAGAAATTTTTGCATTGCATGATGCATTAGCTACCGTTGGTGAGATTATTTGTAAGTTTCCGGTGTTCTTCATATGAATGATTTTTACAGCAGAGAGCAGACCTGCACAGATTGTTTTCGAAATATGAGTATCTTGTAGTCTATTATATTATTTGAATTGATTAATTATGATAAACTAATGAACTCACCAACCTTCTGGTTGACACTTTAAAGCATGTTTATTCTCAGGTATGAAAGAAATCTTCCGCTGTGCATTTGCTCATTTTAGAGATATTACATGGAGTCATTCATGACATATTTCAAAAGACGTTGCATTCGAGTCGTTGAGTTCATCAAGATTATTATTAAGTCAATTATAGTTGGATATATTATGAAATGGTATGCAAGCCGTCAACTTGTACTTTTGTAATTTTGAGACTTGTACTTTTGTAATTTTGCGACTTGTACTTTTGTAATTTTGAGACGTTTCTCATCAATAAATTGAACCACTTGGATTGTACTTTGTACTTTTTAGCTTTTTGGTCGTTTCCGTTTTCAAATCGTTGAATCTATCTTTTGTCTTCACCTTTTATTATTTAAACGAATATCACTTGTAAATAGAACAATAGCAACTAAAAGCTTGTCTTTCTTGAGGATAATGCCATAAAATAGGTGTTCGTTTTTAGCATTATCATACTATCAATCCAGATTTATGTGATTCTATAAGGATTACATCCCTCAAGTCTCCAAGTGAAGGCACCCATATTCGGTTATTAAAGGTCTTTAATCCTCCAAAATCATCTGTTAATTCAGCTTTTCGTTTGTTCATCAACCCAGTCTTTAAATATTCTTCGTTTAATGATTCTCGTTGCACAGTTTTCTAACGATCAATTAATAATCTCAATTCTCATAAATCGAACATTGTCAACTGTGTTTTGCGGCTTAAGGCATCAGCGACCACATTTGCTTTGCTTAGATGATATTTGACTATCACAATCATAATCCTGAATCAGTTCTTGCCATCGATGTTGACGCATATTCAATTCTTTATGGGAAAAGATATATTGAAGGCTCTTATGATCTGTATAAATATCACAATGTGTACCATTTAAATAGTGTCTCCTAGTTTTAGGGCAAAAACAACTACAACTAGTTCTAAATCATGAGTAGGGTAATTTCGTTCATCATTTTTTAATTGTCGTGAAGCGTAAGCAATAAATCTGTCTCTCTACATTAACATACAACCCAGACCTGATATTGACGCATCACAATAAACCACAAAATATTCTTATCCCTCTGGAAAAGCTAAAACCGGCGCTTAGCACAAAAATTGATTAAGAGTCTAAAAATCCTTTTCTTGTTCATTAGTCCATCGAAACGCTACGTCTTTTCTAATAAACTTATTTAACGGACCCGCTATTTTCTAATAGTATTTGATAAACCTGCAGTAATAACCTTCTAAACCCGGAAAACTTTTGATTTTTGTCGGAGTTTTCGGTGAGTTCCAAATCATCACTGCCTCTATCTTATTCTGGTCCACTTGAATACCATGTTAACAAATTACATGACCTAGAAACTGCACTTCCCACAACCATAATTCACACTTGGAGAATTGCGCGTACAATTGTTCTTGTTTTAGTAACTTTAATACTAACTGCATATGCGTATCATGATCACTTTTTGTTCTCGAATATATAAAAATATCATATATGAAGACTATCACAAACTTGTCAAGATACTGTTGACACTCTTTGTTCATTAGATCCATAAACACGCCTGTCGCGTTTGTTAACCGAAATGGCATAACCAAGATTTATAATGACCATATCTTGTTCTAAACGTTGTTTTTGGTATGTCAGTCTCTGTCACACGTACCTGATGATACCCTGACCGTAAATCAATATTTGAAAAGTAATATGCACCCTGTAGCTGATCGAATAAGTCATCTATTCTCAGCAATGGATACTTATCCTTTATCGTTCTCTTGTTTAAATCACGGTAGTCTTTACACATACGAAGTGACCCATCCTTCTTTTTCACAAACAAAATAGGTGCACCCCATAGTGAAGAACTCGATCGAATAAACCACTTATCTAATAATTCTAGGATCTGAGATATCATTTCACGGATTTCTGACGGAGCTAGTCTGTAAGGAGCTTTTGCTACCGACGTGGCACTTGCTGCCAAGTCGATCTTATTACCTACTTCTCTCATAGGAGGCAAACCTGGTAATTTATATGGAAACACTTCGGGAAATTTTGATACAACCGGAATATCGGATACATGTTTCTTTTCATTCTTAACATCGATCACATAAGCTAGAAACGATTCGTATCCTTTTGCTAGTGCATTCTTGGCTTTCATTAGGGAAACCATAGGACATTTATATCCACTGCGCTCCTCGAGGTACAAACCGAGACCCATCGGTCAAAGAGAAAGAAATAATCTTCTTATGGCACTTGATACTAGCCCTATTCAAACTTAACCAGTTCATTCTTAAGACTATGTCAAAGTTAGATATAGGTATCACCAAACAGACAATAGGGAAAAGATGGACATCAACCTCGATGGTTGCTCTAAACATAAACGATGTGACTGGACCGATTTACTATCAGCTACTTCTACCCTCGAAGGCACATCTAATATTCTAACATGTAACTTCAACTCATTACAAAAGGCTAAGGACATAAAGGAGCGGTTCGCCCCATAATCAAATAACACACGAGCTAGCAAGGAGTTAACCAAGAACGTTATCACTGGTAGTGGTTGCAGCATCTACCATCATCTGAAATGCCATTGCTTTTGGCACTGGAGGTTTTTTCCTCTTCTTCCCGACAGTGTAAGCAGAAGATACCCCAGTTGATGTGGACCTTGCCTTGACCCTGCACCAGAGTTTCTTCTAGATGTTGAATAACACACGGCAAAATTATCGCTTTTTTAGTTGATTTTATAGATTAAGTAATTATAAAGGTGATGCAAAAATAATCAAATAAAACGGAGCTAAACCAAAGAATCTAGAGCGAAAACGGTGAAAGACAAGAAATCAAGTTACGATCCAGGAAATTCAGCTGACCAGGCAAGCAAAGCGGCCTGCCAAACGGCCTGCCAAACAGCTTGCCTAGCTCAAAAAACGGCCTACCAAATGGGTTAGACAAACGGCCCTGCAAATGGCCTACCAAACGGCTTGCCAAACGGCCTGCCAGCCGTTTGCAGGAAAAATTCAAGTCTATTTAAAGGGCTTTCTCCATCCATTTCAACACACACTAAAATTGTAATTCATTTTATATTTTCAAGCTTTTAGTTAGTTTTTAGTTGTAGTTAGCTTAGCTTTTATTTTTCAGAGGATATCCCGGCGAGTCCCTGCGATCTCGGGCAGATTTCTTCAGCCTTTTCAGGTTTTTATCCGAAACGCTTGTCTTTTGTATTAAACATGTGTTCTTACTTTTTATGTTTAATAATACGTTCCGATATTACCATGATAGCATAATTAATCTGTATGTTGCCATGATAGAAGTTTGGGTTAGCGTAATTATGTTAATTTAGTACGATTACTATTGTAATACTGAACTAGGAAGTCTGATAGATTTGTATGCTAGCATCTTAAGGATTGACCAACCTAGGTTGTGATCAGGACTTGTCCACCTATATGAAATTAGCTACTTCGTAGGATTAAGAACCCTGTGACGACCCGGAAATTTCCGACCAAATTTAAACTTAATTTCATATGGTTTCGACATGATAAGAAAAGTCAATTTAATTGAATCTCAAAATTTTTGAACGATTTCATGAAATCATTTAACCTTTAACTTTCCCGACGATTCACGAACAATTGTGTATAAATAAATAAATAATATATATATATATATATATATATATATATATATATATATATATATATATATATACATATATATATATATATATATATTAATATTAATACATAACTAAATATATATAAATTTATTCGATTACGAATATATGTTTTAATATATATACAAATGATATAGGTTCGTGAATCTGAGACTAACCTTGCATTGTTCAGTTTCCGTCGTATGCATATTTTTACTGCAAAATATCGTATAGTGAGTTTCATTACTCCCTTTTTAAATACTTTTGCAATATATATTTTTGGGACTGAGAATACATGCGCTGTTTTTATGACTGTTTTATTAAATGATTTTGAGATATATTTTTGAACTGAAAATACATGAACTGCTTTTATAAATATTTGACGAAATAGACACAAGTACTAAAAACTACATTATATGATAGAATTATTTGGATGCCGAGATTCGACTTTTATAAAGATTGTATTATCGACCTTCGGTGAGAAATTTTTGCACTGCACGATGCATTAGCTACCGAAATGGTTCGATTTATTAGCTACTATCGGTGAGAAATTTTTGCATTGTACGATGCATTAGCTACCGTTTTAGCTACCCTCGGTAAGAAATTTTTGCATTGCACGATGCATTAGCTACCGTTGTACAATTGTTTACGGTGAGAAATTTTTGCATTGCATGATGCATTAGCTACCGTTGTTGAAATTGTTTACGGTGAGAAATTTTTGCATTGCACGAAGCATTAGCTACCGTTGGTGAGATTATTTGTAAGTTTCCGGTGTTCTTCATATGAATGATTTTTACAGCAGAGCGCAGACCTGCACAGATTGTTTTCGAAATATGAGTATCTTGTGGTCTATTATATTATTGGAATTGATTAATTATGATAAACTAATGAACTCACCAACCTTTTGGTTGACACTTTAAAGCATGTTTATTCTCAGGTATGAAAGAAATCTTCCGCTGTGCATTTGCTCATTTTAGAGATATTACTTGGAGTCATTCATGACATATTTCAAAAGACGTTGCATTCGAGTCATTGAGTTCATCAAGATTATTATTAAGTCAATTATAGTTGGATATATTATGAAATGGTATGCAAGCCGTCAACTTTCAATGTAATGAAAGTTTGTCATTTTAAAAACGAATGCAATGTTTGTAAAATGTATCATATAGAGGTCGAGTTACTCGTGATATAACTAAATGTAATGTATTCATCCAGATGGATTAGGACAGGTCATTTCAACCCCTGGTTATACTGTATCTGAAGATTCTATGAACACGGTATGGCCGGAGTTCTCGAGAGGCATTTAATGCGCTTTTAGGACACGGAACTTAGAAATTGAGACATGAATGACCTAGTATACCTATTGACTGTTCCGAAGAAACTTCTTAGGAGCTATTAAGATCTAGTTACTGCCTTCACTGTGTGACCCAAGCCTATTGCACGTTCTTGTTTGATTGTTGCCTTAGGACTTAGTCATACCAACTGTTTAGGTATTTATTAGGTTTCTATCTGCTTTACTACCTGTATATCAACTCTAATGTTGTATAATGTTTGAATTGATATGATCTCATTAGTATGATGGAATGGTTGTTAGTTTTCACTTAAGGTTTTGCCAACTTAAACCGACGGATTCCTTCCGTTTGTGATAGTGTTCAATCAACACGGCACGTTGTTATTCAGTTAACTAAACTGATAACGAGGGTTAGGATTAGAGCTCAACTCACTAATAAACCTAGTACTTTACTGAGGATAACCTCCGAGGTATAGCTACCTTTCAATTATATAACCAAGTGACATACTTCTCACTGCTCAAAGAGAACTCCGAGAGTTCAGAGACAAGTAGGTTTGTGTAATTGGCTCATCCAACCAAATCTACATCATTCCAAGCATAGTATTAACATAAGCATAATTACCTTTCCCTAACCCAACACTAATATCTTGGTCAACATTTCCCTGATCTGCATACTCCGGATATCCTTCCACTTATTTATTTTTCCGCATTTAGGACTTTTAGCTTAAAACCAACTACTATTCTTTATCTATGTAATTTAACTAAAAGACAATTATCCACTTGATCTTCAATTCGTTAATCCAACAAAAACACTACACTAGGTTAACTTACACCTTCTACACCTTAGAAAGTAAAAGTAAATTTAGGCCCCACACAATATAAATAAACAAAACCACTGTGTGCCACTTTGTTCCACCAAACCGGACGTCCTGCGGCCCAACGACACCGCACGAATAAAACCGTCCGTTGTAGTCACATCAGGAGAGGAGTTTTCTTGCGCCGCTGCCGGGGATCGAATATTTTGATTGAGAAAGATTTTAAACAGACAAAAGTATTGTTTGGTAGTGTCTATGAAAGACAATTATACACGTTGGTTGTTGGATTTTCCGAACAGTCTCCAATTATATTGGAACTAAAAGGATCCTGCCTCTCTGTAGTCGGCATGGCCACCTAGATACAAGTAATCTGTAAGAAATCTTATCAGTTAAGATATCCAATTTGGTTAGCGACCGAATTTCGAGAATAATTGTTTTTATTAAATTATCGCCTTAAAGTAAATTAATATTTTCTAAAAGTTACTTTTAAGTTTTTTTTCTTTTTAAATAGAAAATCTAAAAATGGAACAACAAGGTACCCTTGCTTCTATGCATAAGTCATGCTTAGAGGAAAGAGGAGGACCAATCACCTTAGGAACTGAAGGAATTCCTGAAATTAGTTCACACATGATTAAACTAGTCAGTATGATCTGTAAATTTCAAGGATTACCGACTGACGATCCAAACTTTCACTTAAACAAATTTATCAGTCTGGTTGACTCTTTTAAGAAGGAAGAAAACGAGAAAAACATTTTAAAACTTCATCTTTTTCAATATTCACTTTCTGTACATGCTTTAGCATGGTTTGACGAACTTAACCCGAATTCGATACATTCATGGGAGGATCTAGCCACCAATTTTCTAAACAAATTTTATCCACCCTCCCTACAAACCTGTGTAAGAAATGACATCACAAACTTTTCTCAAAAAGAAAATGAGTCATTGTGTCTAGCATGGAATAGAATAAAGATGATGCCTAAATGATGTCCAAATCATTCGTTAAGTCAGGCAGACATAATCTGTACGCTTTACAATGGTTTGACCAAGGATGATAAGTCTCTCCTAGACATGGCCTCGCAAGGCAATTTCATGTCCCGAACAGCAGACGAAGCATGGAATTTCTTGGACACAATAGCTGCACAGCAGGAAGATTGGAGCAATGAAGCTGCTGAGAAGGATGACGTCTTCGCTCATACGGTAAAAATGCTGGAAACCAGGTTACAAGATCTCACCCTCACTCTTCAAATGTAAGACCCGAGTATTTGTAGTGTATATAAGTGTAATGTTCGATACTTGAAACGGAGTTTTGGTTATATATTTAAAAGCAAGAAAGAAGCTGAACTGGAGGTCGCGCCGCGCCATCTGTCTGCGACAGATTCTCCTCTTCTTTTAAAATAGATATTTTGAGGGCATTTTGGTCAAAACACATTGGAGCCCGAATTTAATGCCTTGGATCAGTTTTGGAGCTTCATTCACTCCATTCCCAACAACCTTATCTTCTCCAATTAAACTCTAGAGAGAGGGTGCAATCCTTGAGAGAGAAAGCTCCATTAAAGGGTGAAAGAGGTTGAATCGGGTCTTGGTGCAAGTTATAAAGTCGTTCATCTAGTCGATAGCTACGTGGTGATTGTGTTGGTAAGTTATAAAACCCGATTTCTTACTTTAATTGCTTTAAGGGTTACGGTTTGGGCTAGTGATGAACCAAAGACCCATTTTGTTAGTATTTTGGGGATTTTGGGTGAATATGGGTTATGAAGGCTCATTGATGACTAACCTAGGGTTTGAATGTGTTAATTGGACTTTTGAGTCTTAAATTTGGTTAGTTAGTTGCTAGAACACTTTAATAATATGTAAATGGGTGTTATTGGGTATGGATGACCCAAATGGGTGTGTTGACCTTGAAATGGGTCAAATGAGTCTTTAATGACCTAAGTGGCCTAGCAAGTATGAAAACAAGTTAGCCTTGCGACCTAAATGTGTTTTAAACCCATCTTGACGAATGATTAGGGTTTTAGTGTGTGTTGACCCAATTTAGGGTTAAGGGTGCAAATGGGTTGAAATTGCACCTTGGGTAAAAATGGCTTAGAATGGTGAAAAGGGTTTGGTTGGCCGACTTGAGTTTGCATTTGATGATGTGTATTATATGATAGGTACGTTACTTTGAGGTCTTGCAAGCTCGGGTATCTTTTCACAAGACTTTGAGGTGAGTGGAATAATTATATGCGTATGTATATAATGTGTCTATTTGTTGTAGCATGAAATGTGTAGTGTCGAGGTGCTAAGACACCATGTTTCACGTGAAGACTGTAGCATCGAGGTGTTAAGATGCCACTCGGGTGTAGCATCGAGGTGTTAAGATGCCACCTAGGAGTGTAGTGTCGAGGTGTTAAGACGCCACTCTGTAATTAATGAGTGATACATCGAGGTGTTAAGATGCCACTCGGGGTGATGTGCCGAGGTGTTAAGATGCCACTCGGGGTGATGTGCCGAGGTGTTAAGGTGCCACCCTAGGGGTTAGTGGTGCGAGGTGTTAAGTGCCCTAACGGATGTTGTGAACACCGATGACGTTTTCGCTAGCGTCGTTCCCTTGTACTATTGGTTAACCATGATTATTTGTGTTGTAAGCATATTATAGTATTCGATTTATATTCATATGCAGTTGTTATGCTACTTGTGGTATTGGAGATTTATAGCTTGTTATCGTGACGATAAGCTAAATGTGTATGCTAGCGTGTTTGCGGTTTGGTGTGTAAGTGTATGCAAGTAGGTATAATTATATATGTATTCGTATAATTATTGCATTCACTAAGCTTTGTTTACCCTCTCATTGTTTACCATTTTATAGGTTCGGTTTTGGACAAGGGTAAGGGCATCGTTTTGGACTAGAGATCCCCCTTGATGCTAGGGGACGCTTTTGGCTTTAGTAGCTCTTGGAGTTTGACTGATAGTTGGGTAGTTTAATCCCAAACACCGTGCTCATTGCGTAGTTTGGAACTTAAAATTTTTGGTGATCGAAACTCTTAACTTGTACTAAACTTGTAATTTGGGTCGTGTGGGCCCCGCTTGTAAAATATTGATTTTATGTTTGAAACAGGTTAGTTTTACATATTTGGATGTATGGTAAAAAGCGTTTTGTCTAAAAGTTTCGGGAAGTAGTCAATCTTTTTTGCATTTAAAAACTTTCCGGACAGTCCACTTTGCGCGCCCCTACCTGGCGCGCCGCGCGGGTATGCTGCACATAATTTTTTTTTTATTTTGTATTTTCGCGTGGTTTGGTCGAGGGTTGGTTTGGGTTGTTACAAGTGGTATCAGAGCATGGTCTAAGGGATTTAGGTGACTTGAGATAGGCGCCTAGACTTAGACTTTTTGTGTGTGCGCTATGCGGGACTTGTAGGACCTTGGGTCGGATCGGGATTAGTTTGTGCATAGGTTTATGTAAACTAATCATGCGCTATTTGTTATGTATGTTTAGCGAGTATCGAGCAAGATGGACGTTGTACTAGCAAGTTAATGCGACGTGCTCGTGTAACAATGATTAGCTACCATTGTTACGGGCGCAAATCGTGTCAAACAAGTAATGTACGACGATTGTTGAGCGAGATGGAGTAATGTGGCGTATGTGTATGTATATATATATATATATATATATAATTTGTCCTTCTGTTTGGTGGTTTAACCTAATTCGTTTTATAGAATGAAGACGAGAAACGGTCCCGAACATGATAACGGAAGCACAAGCGGGGACGCCGAGTTCTCAACCAAGGTCGAGGCCGTCTTTAAGAAGTTAAAAGCGGATTTTCTTGCGGACGTTCGAAAGGTCTTTCAAGATTCGGTTGATGAGAAAATAACCGATCTAATTAATGAACGAATGAAGGCCACTATCGAAGAGGCCCTTGACGCTAGGAATATCTATCCTCGCGGTGAAGGAGGTGAAGGAAGGCGGGACTTCCACTACAAGAACTTCAAGGATGCTCAACCCCTGATGTTTAATGGGGTGCGGGATCCTTTAAAAAGTACATGTTGGATCTCCGATATTGAGGGAGCTTTCCGTACCGCGGAATGTCCTCCCGAAAAGAAGACGAGGTATGGTTCTAGCATGTTACGCGAAGAAGCTAAGTTGTGGTGGGACGATAAAATCAACTTGTATGGTGAAGAACAATGTATGGGCTTGACATGGGAGGAGTTCAAGAAAGAATTTTTCAGAGAATACCGAACTTCATCCGATCTCGATAGAATCCGGGACGAGTTGCACCGTTTGCAACAAGGGTCAATGGACTTGGTTACACTCAAGTCTACATTCTTGGCAAAGACTCGTTTTTGCCCGGAATATGTGGTTGATGATCATAAGCTCATGAAGGATTTCTACCGTACTTTGAATGATGAGTACAAGGGGAAGATTAGTCGGGGTATGGCTAAGTATTTTGATGAATTGTTCGAGTTGGCTCGGGGTTTTGAGCCGGAGGTTTCAAGAAAGAGTGATTTCATGTTTTCCAAAAGAAAATTTGAAGGTTTTATTTACTCTAACGCCTCAAGCAAGAAGAGCAAGAGGGGGGCTGAAAGTGTCAATAGTGCAAAGAAGGGCACTACTGGCGGGTTTTTTTATACGTGCTACAATTGTGGGCAACCGGGTCATATGGCTCGTGAGTGTCCGAAACCATCTTCCGAAAACAAGGTCACTTGTTTTAATTGCGGTAAAGAGGGGCATAAGAAGCCGGAGTGTCCCGATTTATGAAATGATAATGTGAAGCGGTTAGAGAAGGCGGCGGGTATGGCTAGGGGTCGCAACTACTTGATGACTAATGATGAAGCCAAACAATCGAACGAAGTTGTCTCAGGTACTTTCATGGTTAATTCTAATCCGGCGAGGATTCTTTTTGATAGCGGTGCAAATTTGTCGTTTGTGTCTCCTAGATTTGTGCCTAAACTTGATAGACCGTTAGCTAAGTTAAGTCGTCCGGTAGAAGTCGAAATAGTGAACGGCAAGACGGTGCTAGTGGTCGATGTGTGTTAAAATTGTGATGTTGTTTTTGGTGCCGAAACCTTTAAAATTGATCTTATTCCAATGACCTTGGGCGACTTTGATATTGTCGTTGGTATGGATTGGCTCGATCGTTATAGAGCCGATATTGCATGCCATGATAAGTTTATTCGTGTGAAGACCCCAAGTGGGGGAGAGTTGGTTATTCATGGTGATAGGCGGAGGAGACCGGTGCCGATATGCACTTTTGCACGGGCACGTCGTCATGTTGTTACCGGTGGCATGGCTTTCCTTGCTCATGTTGTTGATACTTTTAATGAGCCACCACCTATTCGTGAAATTCCGGTGGTTAATGAGTTTGAAGATGTTTTTCCGGATGAGTTACCGGGTGTTCCGGCGGAAAGACAAGTTGAATTTCGCATCGAGTTGGTTCCGGGGGCTACCCCCATTGCTAAAACTCCTTATCGTTTAGCGCCAACGGAGATGCAAGAGTTGTTAAATCAAATTCAAGAATTGCTCGAGAAGGGTTTTATTCGACCGAGTGCTTCACCGTGGGGCGCTCCGGTGTTATTTGTGAAGAAGAAAGATGGTAGTATGCGTATGTGCATTGATTACCGTGAGTTGAATAAAGTGACGATCAAGAATCGTTATCCATTACCTAGGATTGATGATTTATTTGATCAACTTCAAGGTGCAACGTATTTCTCTAAGATCGACCTACGGTCCGGCTATCACCAAATGCGGGTCCGTGAGGAAGACATTGAGAAAATGGCTTTTAGAACGCGGTATGGGCATTTTGAGTTTGTGGTGATGCCTTTTGGTCTTACGAATGCACCTGTGGCATTCATGGATCTTATGAACCGAGTGTGCCAACCTATGTTGGACAAGTCGGTAATAGTGTTCATCGACGACATACTAGTCTATTCGAAAAGTATGAACGAACATGAACGTCATTTGCGTGAAGTATTGAAGACCTTACGAAAGGAAAAGTTGTATGCTAAGTTCTCCAAATGTGAATTTTGGCTAAGGGAAGTCCAATTCCTTGGTCATATTGTGAACAAAGACGGTATTCAAGTAGATCCGGGGAAGATAGAGACGGTGAAGAGTTGGGGACGACCGACTACGCCTACGGAAATCCGAAGTTTCCTCGGATTGGCCGGTTATTATCGTCGGTTTATCCAAGAATTTTATAAGATTGCTTCTCCATTAACGAAGTTGACGAGAAAGAATGCTAAGTTTAATTGGGAGAACGAGCAAGAAATTGCTTTTCAATTATTAAAAGTGAAGTTGTGTCAAGCTCCGGTGTTAGTATTTCCGGAAGGTGTGGAAGATATGACGGTTTATTGTGATGCTTCGCTAAATGGGCTCGGGTGTGTTCTGATGCAAAGAGGTAAAGTCATCGCTTATGCCTCTCGAAAATTAAAGGAACACGAAACGAGATATCCGACTCATGATCTTGAGTTGGCGGCGGTTGTGTATGCATTGAAAATTTGGCACCATTACTTGTATGGTGTCAAGTGTACGATTTATTCAGATCATAAGAGTTTGAAACATCTCTTTAATCAACGAGATTTGAATTATCGCCAACGTAGGTGGATGGATGTGGTGAAAGACTACGATTGTGAAATACTTTATCATCCGGGTAAGGCGAATGTTGTCGCGGATGCATTGAATCGAAAGAGTCAACATCCAGCGATAAAAGTGGGGTCGTTACGTTTGATTATTTCCAACGATTTTCTTGAGAAGCTTGGCGAGATTCAAATAGAGGCTTACGTTCGCAATAAGCATGTGGAACGAATCGTGGGCCAATCGGAGTTCATTACTATGGGTCGCGTGGTTTGTTGTCTTTTCAAGGAAAGGTGTGGGTGCCTAAGATGGGTGATTACCGACGGGTGCTACTTGATGAAGCACATAAGTCAAAATATTCCATTCATCCGGGCGCGACAAAAATGTATCATGACTTGAAGAAAGATTATTGGTGGCCGGGCATGAAACGTGATGTTGTGAAGTATGTTGAGCAATGTGTCACGTGTTTACAAGTAAAAGCCGAACACCAAAAGCCGTATGGTAAGTTGCAACCGTTAGAAATCCCGAAGTGGAAATGGGAACACATTACCATGGATTTCATTACAAAGTTACCTAAAACGGCGAGAACCCAATTCGATTCGATTTGGATTATAGTTGACCGATTGACAAAAAGCGCTTTGTTTATTCCCATTAAAGAAGCGATATCGTCGGAGTCCTTGGCTAAGTTGTTTATCAAGGAAGTGGTCTCGCGACATGGGGTTCCTATATCTATTATTTCGGATCGAGATACCCGTTTTACATCTCGGTTTTGGGAAAAGTTTCATGAAGATATGGGTACGCAATTGAAGTTGAGTACGGCGTATCATCCTCAAACAGACGGTTAAACCGAACGTACGAATCAAACTTTGGAAGATATGTTACGGGCGTGCATCATTGACTTCGGTGGTAGTTGGGATGAGCATTTGCCTTTGGTGGAATTCTCGTACAATAATAGTTATCATACTAGTATCGGGATGCCACCTTACGAAATGCTTTATGGGCGTAGGTGTCGAACTCTCATTTGTCGAGGAGAAGTGAGTCAAAGAGAGATCGGGAGTACCGATTTGGTTTTAGAGACCAATAGCAAGATCGATTTAATTCGGGAACATTTGAAGAAGGCTCAAGATAGGCAAAAGTCGTATGCCGATAGATGTAGGTGATTGATTGAGTTCCAAGAAGGTGATATGGTGATGCTTAAGGTTTCGCCATGGAAGGGTATTATTCGATTTCGAAAACGGGGAAAGTTAGCTCCTCGGTTTATTGGGCCGTTCAAGGTTTTAGCTCGTGTTGGTGAAGTTGCATATCGATTGGAATTACCCGAAGAGCTTGCGGGGATCCATAATACATTTCATGTTTCCCACCTCCGTAAGTGTCTTGCGGATGATTCCTCATGGATGCCTTTAGACGAGATCGAGCTAAACAACAAGTTAGAATATGTCGAGGAACCGATTGCTATCCTTGACGAGAAGGTGAAAATGTTGAGGAATAAAGAGGTGAGAACTTTCAAGGTTCAATGGTGGCGAAGTAAAGGTTTCGAGTTCACTTGGGAGTCCGAAGAGTTCGTGTTAGTTTATCTTCCCTCGTGTCATGCGACTTGGATTGGGAGGACGCAATCCGAATAAGTTGGGGAGAGTTGTAAGACCCGAGTATTTGTAGTGTATATAAGTGTAATGTTCGATACTTGAAACGGGGTTTTAGTTATATATTTAAAAGCAAGAAAGAAGCTGAACTGAAGGTGTCGCGCGCCGCGCGGCCTGGTGGCGCGCTTCGCCATCTGTCTGCGACAGATTCTCCTCTTCTTTTAAAATAGATATTTTGAGGGCATTTTGGTCAAAACACATTGGAGCCCGAATTTAATGCCTTGGATCAGTTTTGGAGCTTCATTCACTCCATTCTCAATAACCTTATCTTCTCCAATTAAACTCTAGAGAGAGAGTGCAATCCTTGAGAGAGAAAGCTCCATTAAAAGGTGAAAGAGGTTGAATCGGGTCTTGGTGCAAGTTATAAAGTCATTCATCTAGTCGATTGCTACGTGGTGATTGTGTTGGTAAGTTATAAAACCCGATTTCTTACTTTAATTGCTTTAAGGATTAGGGTTTGGGCTAGTGATGAACCAAAGACCCATTTTGTTAGTATTTTGGGGATTTTGGGTGAATATGGGTTATGAAGGCTCATTGATGACTAACCTAGGGTTTGAATGTGTTAATTGGACTTTTGAGTCTTAAATTTGGTTAATTAGTTGCTAGAACACTTTAATAATATATAAATGGGTGTTATTGGGTATGGATGACCCAAATGGGTATGTTGACCTTGAAATGGGTCAAATGAGTCTTTAATGACCTAAGTGGCCTAGCAAGTATGAAAACGAGTTAGCCTTGCGACCTAAATGTGTTTTAAACCCATCTTGACGAATGATTAGGGTTTTGGTGTGTGTTGACCCAATTTAGGGTTAAGGGTGCAAATGGGTTGAAATTGCACCTTGGGTCAAAATGGCTTAGAATGGTGAAAAGGGTTTGGTTGACCGACTTGAGTTTGTATCTGATGATGTGTATTATATGATAGGTACGTTACTTTGAGGTCTTGCAAGCTCGGGTATCTTTTCACAAGACTATGAGGTGAGTGGAATAATTATATGCGTATGTATATAATGTGTCTATTTGTTGTAGCATGAAATGTGTAGTGTCGAGGTGCTAAGACACCATGTTTCACGTGAAGACTGTAGCATCGAGGTGTTAAGATGCCACTCGGGTGTAGCATCGAGGTGTTAAGATGCCACCTAGGAGTGTAGTGTCGAGGTGTTAAGACGCCACTCCGTAAATTAATGAGTGATGCATCGAGGTGTTAAGATGCCACTCGGGGTGATGTGCCGAGGTGTTAAGGTGCCACCCTAGGGGTTAGTGGTGCGAGGTGTTAAGTGCCCTAACGGATGTTGTGAACACCGATGGCGTTTTCGCGAGCGTCGTTCCCTTGTACTATTAGTTAACCATGGTTATTTGTGTTGTAAGCATATTATATTATTCAAGTTATATTCATATGCGGTTGTTATGCTAGCTTGTGGTATTGGAGATTTATAGCTTGTTATCGTGACGATAAGCTAAATGTGTATGCTAGCGTGTTTGCGGGTTGGTGTGTAAGAGTATGCAAGTAGGTATAATTATATATGTATTTGTATAATTATTGCATTCACTAAGCTTTGCTTACCCTCTCGTTGTTTACCATTTTATAGGTTCGGTTTTGGACAAGGGTAAGGGCATCGTTTTGGACTAGAGATCCCGCTTGATGCTAGGGGACGCTTTTGGCTTTAGTAGCTCTTGGAGTTTGACCGATAGTTGGGTAGTTTAATCCCAAACACCATGCTCATTGCGTAGTTTGGAACTTAAACTTTTTGGTGGTCGAAACTCTTAACTTGTACTAAACTTGTAATTTGGGTCGTGTGGGCCCTGCTTGTGAAATATTGATTTTATGTTTGAAACAGGTTAGTTTTACATATTTGGATGTATGGTAAAAAGCGTTTCGTCTAAAAGTGTCGGGAACTAGTCAATCTTTTTCGCATTTAAAAACTTTCCAGACAGTCCACTTTGGCGCGCCGTGCCCCTACCTGGCGCGCCGCGCGGGTATGCTGCACAGAATTTTTTTTTTTATTTTGTATTGTCGCGTGGTTTGGTCGAGGGTTGGTTTGGGTTGTTACATCAAAGTTTACCAATTCCTAGAAACTCCGATGCTACTAACCAATCTAAGGTATCCTTACCCTAGATGGGCGCATAAACAGCAAAATAGCTCGGATCATAATATAATCTTCCCGTTACACAAACCTACTCTCCACTCTAAGGAAATTTTAGCTGAATTTATGAAAAAGCAATACATGATAAACCTTCAAGTCATAGAATGTCAAAATAAGTTCTACACTTTGATAAATACTTTTGGAGAATTAATCACCAATTTTCAGCTTACGCTTAAACGTTTAACCACTAAAGTTGATATAGAGTGTAGTGAGTTTGATGCCCTAGTAATCACTAGAGGAGGGAAAGAAAAACTATCAATATACCCATACAAGATTTTTCCGATAAGGAACCTGTGTCAATTGACCCAGTTGTCAATCCACCGCAACCTATCTCTCCTAAGGCCCCGAAAATTATTCTGCGCGCTCGCATACCTTTCCCAGGTAGGCTTAGGAAGGAAAAATAAGAAGCGAAATTCGCTAAGTATTGGGATATTATTAAGAATTTGAATTTTAATGTACGACTAGTAGATGGTTTAGTAGAAATGCCAAACTGCGCTAAATTTTTCAAAGAACTGCTTTCAAACAAAGAGAGATTAAGAGAGATAGTTAGCTTGTCCTTAAGTGAAGAATGTTCATTATTGTTACAACATGGAATTCCCCATAAGTTAGGAGATACAGGAAGATTTACGATACCTTGCTACCTGAAAGATGTCCAAATTAGCAATGCGTTAGCAGACTTAGGAGCCAGTGTAAACCTAATGCCCTATTCGCTATTCGAAAAGCTAGGATTAAATGACTTAAGGCCTACCAGAATGACTATCCAACTCGTGGATAGATCAGTTAAGATTCCTTGAGCAATAGCTGAAGATGTCCTAGTTAGAGTGGATAAATTTTCATTTCTCGTTGATTTCGTCATTATGGATATTGAGGAAGACACGAAGGTCCCACTCTTTCTTGGTAGACCATTCCCGAATACTGCCAAGTGATGTGCACGATAAATCATTGAAACTAAGGGTTGGAGAAGAAGAAATCACATTCAATGTTGATCGTCTCATGAACCATCCTCGCGAAGAAGACGTGAATCTCTCCGATTCTTTTCAAGAACTCGTCAACGAATACCTGGAAGAAACTATGGCTATATGTTGTCAAGATCAAATTTCTAAGGATCTGTTCTTTTCACCTCCTGAAGGAAATCTCGACAACCATTCAGCCATAAACCGTAGTCAACACAAATCTCCCCTCTCTGGAAGTAATTTTCTTGGCAAAACTATCCAAATAGCACCGCTAGGACAAGGCATTCCTCTACCTCTCTTAAGGAGAAGACTGAATGAAGAAACAGATTTCATTCCGGTATATCAGGAACCCCAGTCAAAAGAGGACTGTGAGGAGATTCCCGAACCTACCTTCGAAACTAAGGAAGACGTTTCTGAGGAGGAAGCATTAAGAAGGACAATTTCCACAAATGAAGAACAGATAGCATCAGTGACCGCTAATGAAGAATCAAAATTCTAGGAGAAGTATGACTCGTTAGACCGAAAGGAGATAGCTAGGATGAAGCCATCTATCGAGGAACCTCCGGAATTGGAATTAAAGAAGTTACCCGACAATCTGGAGTATGCATTCTTAGAAGGTGAATCGCAACTCCCTGTAATCATCTCGAAAGACCTCACGCTACAAGAGAAGGCAAAATTGATTCAAGTCTTGAAACCACATAAGAAGGTAATTTCTTGGAAGATCTCCGACATAAAAGGAATCAACCCCAACTATTGCACCCACAAGATCTTCATGGAAGATGATTTCAAACCTTTAGTTCAGAGGCAAAGAAGGGCCAACCCTATGATTTAAGAAGTCGTTAAGAAAGAAGTAATCAAAGTTCTGGACGCCGGTGTGATCTATCCCAGTTCTGATTCGCCATGGGTTAGTCATGTTCAAGTGATACCTAAAAAGGGAGGGACAACCATAATTCAAAATGAGAATAATGAGCTTATTCCAACACGGGAAGTCACCGATTGGAGGGTTTATATAGATTATCGTAAACTAAACGATGCAACCCGGAAAGATCATTTTCCATTACCGTTCATTGATCAAATATTGGAACGTCTATCAGGAAATGAATACTATTGTTTCCTTGACGGTTTTTCCGGCTACTTTCATATTCCCTTCGATCCAAAGGACCAAGAAAAGACAACCTTTACCTGTCCTTATGGAATATTTTCTTATCGACGGATGCCCTTTGGGTTATGCAATGAACCAGCTACATTCCAGCGATGCATGGTAGCAATATTCCACGACATGATTGAACGTTGTATGGAAGTCTTCATGGACGACTTCTCAGTCTTTGGTAGTACCTTTGATTCGTGCCTTTCTAACCTTGACAAGATGCTCACCCGGTGTGAAGGTTCAATTTTAGTTCTGAATTAGGAAAAATGTCACTTCATGGTTAAAGAAGGGATAGTTTTAGGACATAAGATTTCAAAAGCAGGAATAGAAGTTGATAAGGCTAAGATTGAGACCATTACTAAACTTCCAGAACCTACCACAGTAAAAGCGGTAAGGAGTTTCCTTGGACACGCCAGTTTTTACCGACGCTTCATTAAGGATTTCTCAAAGGTCACACGACCTCTCACTCATCTCCTGGGAAAGGAAGTTCCGTTTGTCTTCAATGAAGAATGTAGAAAAGCATTCAACTATTTAAAGGAATAGATAACACATGCGCCCATCATGATAGCTCCTGATTGGAGTTTACCATTTGAAATCATGTGTGATGCAAGTGACTTCGCAGTTGGATCTGTACTCGGACAACGGACATATAAGCACTTTCATCCAATCTATTACGCCAGCAAAACCTTAACCAGAGCACAAGAGAATTACACTACCACGAAAAAGGAGCTGCTAGCTGTAGTATTCGCCTTCAACAAATTCCGTTCCTATCTCATCCTGTCCAAAACTACGGTTTATACAGATCATTCAGCTCTTAAATATCTATTCGCTAAGCAAGACGCTAAACCAAGACTCCTACGATGGATCTTACTCCTCCAGAAATTCAATATTGAATTTAATGATAAGAAAGGAGCAGAGAACGTCGCAGCAGACCATCTTAGTCGTTTGGAAAGCTCAGCGATGGAACAACTTGCTGAACAAGATATCAGAGATAAATTTTCGGAGGAACATCTTATGAGTTTAGGACAAACTCACATAGGATCACAATTCACCGATACTCCTTGGTATGCCGACATGGACAACTACCTAGTTACCAGAGTAGTACAGAAGGGAATGAGCACCTCCCGTAGAAGGAAGTTCTTCAGGGATGCCAAGTACTACTACTGGGAAGATCCTTACCTGTTTAGAATTTGCCCTGATCAGATAATCAGGAAGTGCATAGATGAAAAATAAGCAGCAGGGATTCTTCACCAATGTCACCACGGACCAACCGGAGGTCATCATGAAGCAAACTTAACCGCAAGAAAAGTGTACGAATCAGGATTTTATTGGCCGTCTGAATTCCGAGATGCGCAAGAGCTTGTAAAGCGTTGCGACGCATGCCAAAGGCAAGGTATTATCTCTATGAAGAATGAGATGCCTCGGACTAATATCCAAGCTTGCGAGATCTTCGATATATGGGGATTAGACTTCATGGGGCCATTTTCAAAGTCTAATGGGAAAGAATATGTCCTCGTAGCAGTAGATTACTTCTCCAGATGGGTCGAAGCCCAAGCATTTCCAACCAATGATGCCAAGGTCGTCACTAACTTCTTGAAGATACTCTTCTGCCGATTTGGAGCTCCCCGTGCTATAATAAGTGATAGAGGCACACACTTCTGCAATACTCAATTTATGAAGATGATGCAACAATATGGAGTTACCCACAAGATGTCCACTGCCTATCATCCACAGACTAACGGACAAGCACAGGTCATGAACAGAGCACTCAAGAGAATCCTAGAACGCACTGTCGGCCATCATGGAAATAAATGGGCCGAGAAACTAGATGATGCTCTGTGGGCATTCCGGCCTGCTTACAAGAATCCTCTAGGGACTACACCCTACCACATGATCTATGGAAAAGCCTGTCACCTTCCGCTGAAACTCGAATATAAAGCTCTCTGGGCACTGAAGACTTGCAACCTCGATCCCTCAGTTGCCGCTAAGCATCGGAAGATGCAGATGAACGAACTCGCCGAATTAAGAGACCAAGCATACGAAACATCATACATCTACAAGGAACGAACGAAGCTTACACATGATGCAAAATTGATTCCTACAAAGTTCGCTCCTGGAGATAAAGTTCTGCTCTTCAATTCTCGGTTCAAGAAGTTCGCTGGAAAATTTAGATCAAGATGGAGTGGCCCATACAAAGCTGTACATGCTTTTCCACACAGATCCGTGGAATTTGAGGGACCTACTGGAAACTTCAAAATCAACGGCGAAAATCTTATCTAGAAGACCACGATGAGGAGGAGCACCTTTTCTCCTTTGATCCATTTTAAAGATCTGACAAAGAAAAGTCGAGTTGTAACGACTTGATAAACAAAGCGCTCATGGGAGGCACCCCTTGCTTATCCTTTTTATTTTATTTTCAATTATTTTCAGTCTATAAAAATATTATCTCTGTGTACTAACAACTAAGCGCCATACTTGTGCATAGTACTTACAAGTTTGTTGAATGTGTTCAGGCAAAAATGCCAAGTTCAGGAGCTTCAGTTTACATCCTAGTTCGTAGGAGGAGGACTCCTAGAGTTTACTCATCCGGAAGCAATGCTGATCAGAACAGGCCATCAACAGGGCAATTAGGCCCAAGGCGATTGATATTTGAGAGTGTTGAGGAGGACATTGGCACAGCACTGCCAGCTCCTCCTGTTCGACGATCTAGATGTTTAGCCAGGAGACTTGCTGAGCACACACAGCTACTAGAGACACATGAGCCACAGATGGTGATACACTATGGAGCTACCTTGAATGACCCTGATGTTACATGGGCATTACTCAGAGACCAGCAGATCTCAAGCTCTTAGAGCATACCTTCAGCACGAGGGGATACCGCGCAGTACTCTGGGCCCGTCGTCATTTAGGCTAGCGCGCCGTGTTCAACCTGTAGTGACCCGAACTTTTCCATGTTTATATATATTAAATGGAATTGTTATTTACATGATCAAGTGTTTCCAACATGATAAGCAATCAAACTTATTAAGACTTGATTAATTGAAATAGGTTTCATATAGACAATTGACCACCCAAGTTGACCGGTGATTCACGAACGATTAAAACTTGTAAAAACTATATGATGACATATATATGATTATATATATAGTTAACATGATATTATGATAAGTAAGTATCTCATTAGGTATTTTAACAATGAGTTATATACATAAAATTGAGTTTATTGAATTAAGAAACTCGAAATGATATATATAACGATTATCGTTATAACAACGTCTTACTAAATACATATGAATCATATTAAGATATTGATACACTATGTTTAATCATGATAAATTATAAGTAAACATGTCATTAAGTGTATTAACAATGAACTACATATGTAAAAAAAAGACTACTAACTTAATGATTTCGAAACGAGACATATATGTAACGATTATCGTTGTAACAACATTTAACTGTATATATATCATACTAAGATATATTAATATATCATAATATCATGATAATGTAATAATTTAACATCTCTTTAGATATAATAAACAATGGGTTAACAACATTTAACAAGATCGTTAACCTAAAGGTTTCAAAACAACATTTACATCTAACGACAAACGATGACTTAACGACTCAGTTAAAATGTATATACATGTAGTGTTTTAATATGTATTTACACACTTTTGAAAGACTTCAAGACACTTATCAAAATACTTCTACTTAACAAAAATGCTTACAATTACATCCTCGTTCAGTTTCATCAACAATTCTACTTGTATGCACCCGTATTCGTACTCGTACAATACACAGCTTTTAGATGTATGTACTATTGGTATATACACTCCAATGATCAGCTCTTAGCAGCCCATGTGAGTCACCTAACACATGTGGGAACCATCATTTGGAAACTAGCATGAAATATCTCATAAAATTACAAAAATATTAGTAATCATTTATGACTTATTTACATGTAAACAAAATTACACATCCTTTATATATAATCCATATACCAACGACCAAAAACACCTACAAACACTTTCATTCTTCAATTTTCTTCATCTAATTGATCTCTCTCAAGTTCTATCTTCAAGTTCTAAGTGTTCTTCATAAATTCTATAAGTTCTAGTTTCATAAAATCAAGAATACTTCCAAGTTTGCTAGCTTACTTCCAATCTTGTAAAGTGATCATCCAACCTCAAGAAATCTTTCTTATTTACAGTAAGATATCTTTCTAACATAAGGTGATACTCATATTCAAACTTTGATTCAATTTCTATAACTATAACAATCTTATTTCGAGTGAAAATCTTACTTGAACTTATTTTCGTGTCATGATTCTGCTTCAAGAACTTTCAAGCCATCCAAGAATCCTTTGAAGCTAGATATATTTTTATAATTTCCAGTAGGTTTATCCACAAAACCTGAGGTAGTAATTATGTTCATAACATCATTCATTTCGTATATATAAAACTACCTTATTCGAATGTTTAAACCTATAATCACTAGAACATAGTCTAGTTAATTCTAAACTTGTTCGCAAAAAAAGTTAATCCTTCTAACTTGACTTTTAAAATCAACTAAACACATGTTCTATATCTATATGATATGCTAACTTAATGATTTAAAACCTGAAAACACGAAAAACACCGTAAAACCGGATATACGCCGTCGTAGTAACACCGCGGGCTGTTTTGGGTTTGATAATTAAAAACTATGATAAAATTTGATTTAAAAGTTGTTCTTCTGGGAAAATGATTTTTATTATGAACATGAAACTATATCCAAAAATCATGGTTAAACTCAAAGTGGAAGTATGTTTTTCAAAATGGTCATCAAGACGTCGTTCTTTCGACTGAAATGACTACCTCTTACAAAAATGACTTGTAACTTATATTTCCGACTATAAACCTATACTTTTTCTGTTTAGATTCATAAAATAGAGTTTAATATGAAACCATAGCAATTTGATTCACTCAAAACGGATTTAAAACGAAGAAGTTATGGGTAAAACAAAATTGGATATTTTTTTATTGTTGTAGCTACGAGAAATATTGTAACAATTCTATACAAATCATATCCTAGCTAACTTATATTGTATTATAAATATATTTTAATATATTATGTAATCTTGGGATACCATAGACACGTATGCAAATGTTTTGACATATCATATCGACCCATCTATATATATTATTTGGAACAACCATAGACACTCTATATGCAGTAATGTTGGAGTTAGCTATACAGGGTTGAGGTTGATTTCAAAAATATATATACTTTGAGTTGTGATCTAGCCTGAGACGTGTATACACTGGGTCGTGGATTGGGTCAAGATAATATATATCAATTTATTTTTCTGTACATCTAACTTTGGACAACTAGTTGTAGGTTACTAACGAGGACAGCTGACTTAATAAACTTAAAACATTAAAACATATTAATAATGTTGTAAATATATTTTGAACATACTTTGATATATATGTACATATTTGTTATAGGTTCGTGAATTGACCAGTGGCCAAGTCTTACTTCCCGACGAAGTAAAATCTGTGAAAGTGAGTTATAGTCCCACTTTTAAAATTTAATATTTTGGGATGAGAATACATGTAGTTTTATAAATGTTTTACGAAATAGACACAAGTAAATGAAACTACATTATATGGGTAAATGATCGAAGCCGGATATGCCCCTTTTGCTTGGTAACCTAAGAATTAGTAAATCGATCTACTAATTGACGCGAATCCTAAAGATAGATCTATTGGGCCTAACGAACCCCGTCCAAAGTATCGGATGCTTTAGTACTTCGAATTCATTTTTGTCATGTCCGAAGGATTTCCCGGAATGATAGGGGATATTCTTATATGCATCTTGTTAATGTCGGTTACCAGGTGTTCACCATATGAATGAATTTTATCTCTATGTATGGGATGTGTATTGAAATATGAAATCTTGTGGTCTATTATTATGATTTGATAATATATAGGTTAAACCTATAACTCACCAACATTTTTGTTGACATTTTAAGCATGTTTATTCTCAGGTGATTATTAAGAGCTTCCGCTGTTGCATACTTAAAATAAGGACAAGATTTTGAGTCCATGCTTGTATGATATTATGTAAAAACTGCATTCAAGAAACTTATTTTTGATGTAATATATTCTTATTGTAAACCATTATGTAATGGTCGTGTGTAAACGGTATATTTTAGATTATCATTATTTGATAATCTACGTAATGCTTTTTAAACCTTTATAGATAAAATAAAGGTTATGGTTGTTTTAAAAATGAATGCAGTCTTTGAAAAACGTCTCATATAGAGGTCAAAACCTCGCGACAAAATCAATTAATATGGAACGTTTATAATCAATATGAACGGGACATTTCATAACCAACACGACAAGCTACCCCCAGGCGTTCCACACCGACCTCAGTTCACTCAGTTGTTTCAGCTGCCATCCGAGCACATGCTACTCCTATTCCCATCACGCCGCTTACTCCAGTCACTGAGCCAGTTCCAGTCACTGAAATACCTGAGGGTTGTCACCTAGTCACAATTCCCATATCAGTTGAGCCACCCACGGCCCATGCATTTGAGATTACCGGGAACATACATGATGAGGAGCCTTTCCCGAGCCTATCATACCTGGAGTTGTCGTCAGACCTCTGTCTGGATTCACTACTAGGCCCTGAGTTGGATATAGGGCAAACACTTGAGTACTTGCCAAGACTAGAGGATAATGATGATCTCTTTAGATACTTCACAGCGCCGACTCAGCATATTGACCAGGATAGTATTCCATAGACTACTTTACTTTATTTTTAGTTTTATCTTTTTAAGCATTGTACTAAAAAGTTATATATATATATATAGTGGAAATACTACCTTTCTCTTTTTGTTCTTCATGCAGAAATCTTATCAAAAGAGACTGGTCCTTTCCAGCAATTAGGAGACCGACCGTAGAAGGCCCAGCACTAGGAAAGTAACACGACCATAGGGAAGTAATCTTTCCTCAAACCTATTTCGATTATTACGCACTAAAATCTCTAAGTGTTGGGTAACCCCCGCAACTAACTTGGAAATTTTAGGAGACAATGTCCTTAATTTATAAAGTATTAAAATATTCTTCTTTAGAGAACATTAGGGGCAATGTTCTTCTAAGTGTGGGGTAATGGGTAAAGGTTTAAAGGACGAGTAACCGTAAAACGCCAAGTTTTGAAAAAAAAATTCTTTTGTCTAAAAAGTAATTAAGCAATGGATATTGGGTGATTTTGAAAAATTCTTACCTTGTTTTTGCCCTAAAGATCCAATAAAATTGCTAGAAATCGATTTTCAGAACATTCATTAGAACAGAACGATTAAGCTAAAACTTATGTTTTGTGTCAAAAGATTTCTTTTAAGAAAATATGTAAAAGGCTACGCATGATCAAGCACGACCCCTACTCCCAAAAGGTAAGGAATCTTGGACCCAAAGTATCTGTATGACCCATCAAATCTACAGTACTTTGTCATTTCAATTGATGAGCGTGCCGGTGTACGGTTCAAGTTAGAACTTGGTTCTGACATACATTTCAAGACCAATGTTTAGTAAGCGCCATACGTGGTGCAGGTGCGATACTCCTTCCGAAATCATTCTGAATAGAGAAGACAAAAAGCCATCCGTTTCTGTTTCCACTCCACGCAATTTAAACCGACCAACTCACATAAAGAATTGATGAATCAGAAATATTCACCCCAAATTCACTCCCAAAATACACCATTCACCTTCATTCCCCTTTCCATTCATCAAAAGATCCAGAGATTAATAAAGAGATAGATCGATCAAATTCGCTTCAAAAGCACTTGTTGAAAGATTCCGAACCCCTGATTGTTTTTGATAGGTCAAAGACCTATTTTCAGTGGATTATCACTTCCTCTCTGGGAACCAGGAACAAAAGACAAAAGTTATGAAGAAAGGGTATGCCGAAAAAAAAAATGTTTGATGAAAGAACAAAGTCTCTATGAATAAAGGCAAAGAAAAACCCGAGAAGTTGCCCTGAAAGAAGAATACCAGAAGAGCCAAAGAAAAATTCTAGACAAAGTCTTAGCAAAATCCGCCTCTTCCAAAGAAAACTTTTACGGATTCTAAGCCGTTCTCTATCCAAAAATGGATACTGTCAAGAATCAAAGTCTATAAATTCTCTCAAAATCGAAAGATCTGGATACCTTTCACCAATCCAAAAAAAATTTCAACCAAAACCTACAACCTGTCTTCCTCTTGAAAGAATGTTTAGGAAGAGGATCAGTGCCGTCCTTACTTAACCGGTGGAGATATCGATGCTTTACCAAGCCTATGATGAGAACTGTTACACGACTGGTTTCTGAGCGACAATACAATTAGAATAGGACACCCTAAACACTTGAGTGATATGAGTGATCCACTAGTGAGGAGCCTGATCATGTATACTCTACATCTGAGAGTTGGAAAGTACGCCTTTACCACTATGGACGCAATTGAAATCTAGCGACCAAATCATCGAAGCTCGAAACTTTTTCTAATACTTTCGAAAGATGTGACTTCTGATGAAGGCATAATAAAAAGATCCATGGGTGGGGCAAGGGAGAATCTATTAAAAAGAACCTTATATTCCCCGCTTTTTTGCTTGAGGACAAGCAAAGCCAAGTGTGGGGTATTTGATATCGGACAAAAAGTCACATTTTTACCCCCAATATTAAGCCCTAGAACAATAAAGATTCAAAATTTGTCAGCAAAATTATCGCTTTTTTAGTTGATATTGTAGATTAAGTAATTACGAAGGAGATGCAAAAAGAATCAATTAAAACGGAGCTAAAACGAAGAATCTAGAGCGAAAACGGTGAAAGACAAGAAATCAAGTTACGATCCAGGAAATTCAGCTGACCAGGCAAGCCAAACGACCTGCCAAACGGCTTGCCTGGCTCAAAAACGGCCTTCCAAATGGGTCAGACAAATGGCCCCTGCAAACAGCCTGCCAAACGGCCTGCCAGCCATTTGCAGGCAAAATTCAAGTCTATTTAAAGGGCTTTCTCCTTCCATTTCAACACACACTAAAATTGTAATTCATTTTATATTTTCAAGCTTTTAGTTAGTTTTTAGTAGTAGTTAGCTTTGCTTTTATTTTCCGGAGGATATCCCAGCGAGTCCCTGCGATCTCGGGTAGATTTCTTCGGCCTTTTCAGGTTTTTATTCGAAACGCTTGTCTTTTGTATTAAACATGTGTTCTTACTTTTTATTTTTAATAATGCGTTCTGATATTATCATGATAGCTTAATTAATCTATATGTTTCCATGATAGAAGTTTGGGTTAGCATAATTATGTTAATTTAGTACGATTACTGTTGTAATACTAAACTAGGAAGTCTGATAGATTTGTATGCTAGCATCTTAAGGATTGACCAACCTAGGTTGTGATCAGGACTTGTCCACCTATATGAAATTAGCTACTTCATAGGATTAAGACCCCTAGTTATACTGTATCTGAAGATTCTATGAACTCGTTATGGCCGGAGTTCCCGAGAGGCATTTAATGCGCCTTTAGGACACGGAACTTAGGAATTGAGACATGAATGACCTAGTATGCCTATTGACTATTATGAAGAGACTTCCTAGGAGCTGTTAAGATCTAGTTAGTGCTATCACTGTGTGACCCAAGCCTATTGCATGTTCTTGTTTGATTGTTGCCTTAGGACTTAGTCATACCAACTGTTTAGGTATTTATTAGGTTTCTATCTGCTTTACTACCAGTATATCAACTTTAATGTTGTATAATGTTTAAATTGATATGATCTCATTAGTATGATGGAATTGTTGTTAGTTTTCACTTAAGGTTTTTCCAACTTAAACCGACGGATTCCTTCCGTTTGTGATCAGTGTTCAATCAACACGGCACGTTGTTATTCAGTTAACTAAACTGATAACGAGGGTTAGGATTAGAGCTCAACTCACTAATAAACCTAGTACTTTACTGAGGATAACCTCTGAGGTATAGCTACCTTTCACTTATACAACTAAGTGACATACTTCTCACTGCTCAAAGAGAACTCTGAGAGTTCAGAGACAAGTTGGTTTGTGTAATTGGCTCATCCAACCAGATCTACATCATTCCAAGCATAGTCTTAACATAAGCATAATTACCTTTCCCTAACCCAACATTGATATCTTTGTCAACATTTTCGTGATCCTGCATACTCGGGATATCCTTCCTCTTATTTACTTTTCCGCATTTAGGACTTTTAGCTTAAAACCAACTACTATCCTTTATCTAGGTAATTTAACTAAAAGACAATTATCCACTTGATCTTCAATTCATTAATCCAACAAAAACACGACACTAGGTTAACTTACACCTTCTACACCTTAGAAAGTAAAAGTAAATTTAGGCCCCGCACAATATAAATAAACAAAACCACTGTGTGCTACTTTGTTCCATCAAACCGGACGTCCTGCAGCCCAACGACACCGCATGAATAAAACAGTCCATTGTAGTCACATCAGAGCCATAACATCACCTTCAGTAGCCTTTGCCATCTCATGAGCTTGAGATAGAGTTGAAGCAAACCTTGCTACTATTCGATATTCTTGTTTAATAATCCTCACAAAATGTTGAAGCTTATTTTTCTCACTAGGAACCCATTGTTGAACAAATCTTAACTTAGTCGTAAAATCTCGAAAAATCTCTTCAATTGTCATCTCATTCGTCATCTTCATACTCAGGAACTCTGTTTCCAGTCTTTCCATCTCAAATTCTGAACAATGTTGTTCACAAATCTTAGCATGAAATTGCTCCCAAGATATTTGGTTTAATTGCTCCTTGGGCAGGTAAGCTGTGATAGAATCCCACAATTCAATAGCTTGACCTTTCATCATACGACTAGCATACAATACCCTTAGTTCAGGCTCACAATGACAAGCCTCCAAGGCATGCTCAATTTCTTTGAGCTAATGAACCGTCATAGTAGGGTTTGAATGACCACCGTATTCAGGGGGTTTGCAGTCGAGAAACTGCTTATATGTACACTTATTCTTTGTTTTAAACATTGAAGGTTGAAACTTGGGCATTTGAAATGGGTACATCATTTGGTTTAGGAATTGCTGGTTAAACTGGGGTAGCATCTAGTTTGGTAGAGGATATTGATACTGAGTCTACGGATATTGTTCTGGAGAGGTAATTTCTTATTGTGGGTAAAGGGTCCGAGGAACTGATGGATTCAACGCGGTAGTATTAGGGTTTGGTTGCACTTGTTGTTGTTCAAGCTCTTTGATTCAGTTTCGAGCTTCTTGTAACTGAATCCGAAGATCAAGTACTTCCTGAAGCGTCTCTTCCTCTGAAGACACATACCCATCTTCGTTCGGGCCTCTGAAAGTTCGTGGGGCGTTGGGACCAGTTGCATTATCTTCATTATCTGCCATTTTTGCACTACAACAACATCTCACACCAAAGCTCAGTATAAATATTTTTAGTACTAACTAACTAACATGCATTCTATCCTATCATTTATTTAGCTCATCACCTTGCGTGTTATGCTTGACATGACTTTCATAAAGTTTGGGAATATGACATTTAATCACAATGTGCATGCTTCCAAACCTATGATCTGATACCAACTTGTGACACCGGCTATTTTTTAAAAATACACAGCGGAAGTAATAACATGGTTAATTAATAAACACAACCCTTTAAGTAATTAGATATATTATAGAAATCCGAGTGTCACTTAATAGTGTTAACAAACTACTTAATTATACAAAATCCACATCAGAGTTAACTTCATGTCAGAACATAACGCCAGTACGCCCATCTTCTCTGCAAAACATGCAACTAGGTAAGCTAACAACCTACAGGGAGGAGATGAAGGGGTTAGCATGAAGCTAAGTGAATGGAACTAACAATCAACAATAATATACATAACCGTTATACAACATGTCATACAACTAAAACACACAGAACCACTAGGATATCACAAGAGACTCTGGAAGCCTGGCCAAGCCTATAACCGCAGTTGATCGGACTGGGTTTACAGGAAGTTCCTTACACATAATGAACAGTATAAGTCCTCCACACGCAAGGAATGCGTCATTCAAACTTATAATAATTCTTCTGCCACAAGGAACCCAACTCCTAAACTTGGTTGATCTCTACCTACCGCTAACTTGAAAGGGACGTACTAGGGTTATAACATGAAAAGAAAGAACGTATCAACCCATACGTTAGCATTCAGTCTTAAAATACAAGAGTAGCATGGCAATCCTAACTAGCATGGAACAAAGATAACTAGCTACTATATACCATGCATTAACGGCTAGTCCCACTCACTGAATACCAGCAACAACTCTGTTATCTAACTCTGAACTTCTTCCGTGTTCTTATCGCCTGAGAACAATAAACACATGGGCAGGATAATGGCTAAAAAACTGACACTTAGCATAAATTTCCCCAAAACAACATAGTCGGTAATCCATCATAGACTGTCGGTCGACTGTCATAGACAAACGGTTGACTGTTAAAGACAAACGGTTGACTGTCAAAGTAAAGACAAATGATCGACTTTCAAACATAAATAGTAGATTGTCAAAGACAAACGGTCGGCTGTCAAAGACATTCGGTCGACTATGTTCTTCAGCTACAGTAGTAGCAAACTTATGGGTTTCAATCCAAATCCACTAAATCTTGATCCTGGACTCAACTTTGACCTTAAAACTGAACACAGCTTGTTTATAAAACCTTTTGGGACATAAACTCACAAGTATTACATCAAAAAAACTTCGAATTTACACAAATTGACACACAACGACATTTTTGACAAAGCTAACATAAACACCCATTTTGGCACAATTTAAGACATGAAGTTACACAAATCTTACCTTGTTTGTGATACTAAAATCACAAGGAAACTATGGCATTAACTCAATAAATCCAAGATCATGTTTTCTGAATTAGGGTTAGAAAATGGGTGAAGTTTGGTACGGTGTGTGTGTGTGGTAATGTCTAGAAATGAAAAGAGGAAACATATACATAAGCAAATAAGGGTTTAAAATCCATACCCCATAACACATGGGTATTTATTAGTTATCTGATATCATACGTACTTAGTTAGGCGGCCCTCACGACGTCTAAATTAAATAAACAAACATATTATGTGACTCTTGTCACAAACTCGTCTTAACCTAAAAATCAGATGTTTATAAATATAAAATTACATTAAAAGCATATTAGGCACACTTAAACAAAATCTACGGGCAAAATAGTAAAGCTAGGTGAAAGGACCCGTTCATATATATTATAAACGATTCACAATAGTTGATTACATCGCGAGGTATTTGACCTCTATATGATACATTTTACAAACATTGCATTCGTTTTTAAAAGACAAACTTTCTTTACAACGAAAGTTGACGGCATGCACACCATTTGATAATACATCCAACTATAATTGACATAATAATAATCTTGATGAACTCAATGACTCGAATGCAACGTCTTTCAAAATATGCCATGAATGACTCCAAGTAATATCCTTAAAATGAGCTAATGCACAGCGGAAGATTTTTTTAATACCTGAGAATAAACATGCTTTAAAGTGTCAACCAAAAGGTTGGTGAGTTCATAGGTTTATCATAACAATCATTTCAATATATTAATAGACCACAAGATTTTCGTTTATAAATATATGTACACTCGCAAGTGTATAAAAGTATTCTATAAGTTGTAGGCACTCGGTAACAAGCCTTAACGTTCATGTTTTACCCTCTGAAAGTACACCGAATCAGGTGTGTTATATAAACCTCGAAGTACTAAAGCATCCCATAGTCAGGATGGGGTTTGTCAGGCCCAATAGATCTATCTTTAGGATTCGCGCCTACCAGTCATACACCAGTAGTTATAGTTACCAAGCTAAGGGGATATTTCTGGTTTAAACCCACGTAGAATTAGTTTTAGTACTTGTGCCTATTTCGTAAAACAGTTATAAAATATGCATGTATTCTCAGCCCAAAAATATATAATGCAAAAGCATTTAAAAAGGGAGCTATGAAAACTCACCATACTGTATTTCGTAGTAAAAATACATATAACGTCATTTAACAAGTGCAAGGTTGGCCTCGGATTCACGAACCTATATTAATTATATATATTTATATGTTGGTCAATATTTGTCTAATAATTTTTGGTCAAGTCATAGTGTACCACAATCCTAATGCTCGAGACTAATATGTAAAAGTCAACAAAAGTCAACTTGACCCAAAATGACTTCTAAAATTTATACGTGTTTATTATATAACTTAACTATAGTCGTTTTATATATTTAAATATATTTATTAGATTTTATAATAATAAAAGTCATTTATTAATAAAAATTTATATTAACGTTTATATATAATATATACTTTTATATATCTTAGGTAGTAAAATTTATAAAGTTCACTTAATATCGTAAAACTATAGTGGTAAGTATTATTAATGTAATTATATTATGCATGGTGAAAAATATCTTTGTATCCCCTATTTATTTGATAAAATAATATTGATCATAATAATAATAAGTAAAAGTTGTATTATTTTGTAATAATAATTATTATTATTCTATAACAATATTTATATTTACTAAAAATGGTATTACGAACATAATAGTAATAATGATATTTTATAATAACAATGATATTTCTATTAAAATAATAACGACGATAGTAATAATAATCATTTTAACAATAATACTAAAATTCAGTTGACTATAACTTCTAATCCGTTCATCGAAACCATTCGATATCTAAATGAAAAGTTCTTAATTTTTCGCTAGCTTTCCAATGACATGCATATCATATACCCTATCTCAGTAGCATATGTATCTAATTCAGAATTCAACAAACCTATCTAAGGACAATATTGAATGTACAAGCATGCATAATCCTATATACTCGAGCACTAGTCAGGGATACACTATTGATATATAAAAGCTAAGTTATGAGTGCTCACGTATCAATATTGAGATTCAATATTGCAAGAAAGTACGTAGACGCAACGGAGATGATAAACACTAGATTGACCTCACGAGCATACCCATGAACCATACCCATCACCTCCATAGCTATAACCCATAATTTCCTTAGCTTCAACTCATTCAAAAAACTATTTTGAAATCACTCGGACATCACTCCGTCGTAATATTTTATGTATACTAATAATATCTTGAAATAATACAGAGCAAATATATATATATATATATATATATATATATATATATATATATATATATATATATATATATATATATATATATTTGAGAGAGTTTAGAGAAATATATTTTCAAGTTTCTATGAAATAATGAAACCTATTATTGAATTCTATTTATAATAGATTTTTGAATTATTAAAGTGAATTATTAAAGTATGAATTATTAAAGTGAATTATTAAAGTATGAATTATTAAAGTGAATTATTAAAGTATGAATTATTAAAGTGAATTATTAAAGTATGAATTATTAAAGTGAATTATTAAAGTTAAAGTAAAGTAAAAGTAAAGTAAAGGTAAAGTTAAAGTATAGTAAAAGTATAAAAACTATGTATGTATAATACGCGTATAAATATATATAATATTAATTTAAATCTTTATATATTTTTAATGAAATAAAATATAAATATCGTTATATTTATTATACTGGTTAAGTAATGAGTTATCAAAAGTGATTCTAGATATTTATAAAAGTTATATACGTTTTAATAATAAAGTTCTTTTTAAACTGAAAATGTTTTTGTACGTTTGAAAATAGATTAATAGAATATTATGGAAACCAATTTTCCACTAGCTTTTGTCTAACTTTCGTAAATGAAACTTTTTATTTTTAGTTATAAATAGCTTTACAAATTATTCCGAATATCGTTAAGAGGAATAGATTTTCTCAAATCATAGTGGACCTCTCAACAGAGACTTGTAATCATAATTCAATGTTTCTGATAATTCAATCATTTAATATATTTTTTTTAATTTCGTCGATAATCATATTGAAACAAATACGTTCATATAAAGCATTATACGTTTAAATACTTTGTTGACATTTTCAATTTATAACATATACACATATACATACATATTCATATATGTTCATTTAATGGTTCGTGAATCATTGGAATTTGGTCGAGGTTTAAATGAATGTATAAACATAGTTTAAAATCCTTGAGGTTTAACTTAACAAACATTGCTTATCGTGTCAGAATAATATAAAGATAAAGTTTAAATTTAGTCGGAAATTTCCGGGTCGTCACAGTACCTACCCGTTAAAGAAATTTCGTCCCCGAAATTTGATAGAGGTCGTTATGGCTAACAATGAGAATGTTATTATGACGTAATGATTATGAAGTTTTATCATGTCTAAGAAGTATGGATAAAATAATTCGATTACTCGAAGCGTATGAGGGAAGTTATCATAAATGAAGGAATTAAGATTATAGTGATTCGTCGTATCTTTTGACATCATCACAATTGATCTCCGAATTTAAAGAAAATCTTTGTAATCTATGTTGGATTTGATGCTTCGGTGATTAAGGAGATTATGATTCTCTTCGAATTAATACGATAATCCATCTTGATTTCTCTGTCGGGTATTTCATTATAAATCCACCTCCTTCGTTTTCTTACAACTCACACCTTCTATTCTTTCTCCCTCAACTCATATTTTAAAGTATTTATGAATATGCTTCATCCAGTACTGATTCTCGATATACTCCTCACTTTCATATCTGTCGTTTTTCTTTTTCATCTGCCTCCGGAAGAATCTATTTACTTCTACTATACTCTCGGTTTTATAGTGTTTTTAGTTCTTCCGTGTCTTTATATTGATATATGCATCGATATATACGGTTTATAATTTTTGGGTGGTTGTTGGGTTTTATATCTTCCCTTATATTTCAAAGCCCCTGCTTTTGTCTTCTATAATCATTGACATCCACAGTTAATGCTCCCTTCTATTTGCTACGATTTATACTCCAATTTCTATTTTGGAGTTTTGACCTTTCGTTTCTTCTTCTTGCGATTAAGCAACGTTTGTAATGGTCCAGTATTCGCAGATATGAATTTCAGAATGAACATAGTTAATGTTCTAAGAAGGAAATGGTAATGGCACGATCTTGATTATTAATTTACCAGAATACCCTGAAAAGACCGAATCATCAAGAAAATATATTCTTGATATTTTTAGAGATTAAATAGAATACAAGAGTCGTGTAACATGGAACATGATGACGGCATGGTCTGTGAATCGTCATGTCCCATTAGAAACTCAGCATGACTTACTGTAATATAATCACATTGATCAAGTGTCATTATATTATACTAACTCATGCTTCAGTTCCCAACACTAGTTCAAAACATTCATAATTTAAACTCGAAAGTTTATAGAATATAGAAACTAATAGTTTCTTATATGATGTAACACTGATAGCGCAAAGAGATAAATGACTTCAGATAAAGAGTAAGGTATTCGTTAATGACTTTAGCGGGCACTGAATCATTTGGATTCTTTGAAGGCAGATTTAGTCTTTGTGATTTGTCCACTGCCTCCTTCATAGTCTGTTCAATCCGTTTTCTAGTTCCAAACCTTCTCTTTTTCTCAGCTTTACCACCTTACTATTCTTTGTCATCAAACTTTTTTACTGTTAAGATCGTTTACAGTTTTTGATGCTTTGTCAGCATTTCAAGAACTAGTTTGCAGTTCAAAATATTTTTCAAAACTTCACATTCAAAGTATGTAAGTCCAGGAGATAGACGTTTTACGTACACATATAACTGTTGGCGTAGACATGCTGCGAGATTTCAAAATACTGGTTACTGTTTTCCGATGATTCGTATGACAATTCTCGTTACAAGATGCGAATGAGTAAATGATGTGATTTCAATAAATATAATGATTTTTCGAAAAGTCAAAGATAATTGAAGTTGTTGGTAAGTTTATTGCTAAGGTGGCGAGATATGAAAGGTCCCCAGTAACGATGACGAAAGGGCAACGTATCTATCGAGGTTATAATAAGACTAGTCCGACTGAAAAGTCGAAGTTGACTTGCTGGAGCTGTGACAAAACTGTCTACTTTGAAAAGGAATTGAAAAGTCATTTTAGCTAATAAATGCCAAAGGGTCTGACACGGATACACGTCGAACTATGACTTTGGCTTCGAGAGCTTTTTAGGTACATAAATGTGGGTAATATGTGGTTGGATCATCATCTCGATTGTTCATTGTTTGAAGTGTCTTCGAAAACTTCGGAGAGTTTGAACACAGTTTGTAATCGTTAATATACATATGATGTTCTAACACAGTTTTGAAGCCAAAGTATAGCATTGAAAGATGTAGGAATCTAAGAGTGATGTCTTCTGTTAAATCATGACTTGGATTTTGATTTGTCAAAATCAGAATGCGTAATCAAATTTGGGTGAGAATGGTTGTTTTGATTACTATACAAGAATGTATATTGTTGTGAGATTTTGGGAGTATAGTTGATGATTTGCTTAATCAGATTCGAAAAATGTAACATATTAATTTTGAATTTATATATCTCTCGGGTATTACCTACCCGTTAAAAAAATTTTCACAATTAATATTTTGTACAACAGAATATTATTACAGTCTTTATGAAAATATATATGTGCATATTTTCTTCAGATGTAACATAGATTTAATGAGTTAATATTAAATTAAACTCATTTGATTTACGGTTGAAACTAGAACTGAATAATTCCTAAAGACTTTAGAAATTACATAACTTTTACGGAGTATTTATTCAATAAAATTGAAATTATGAATTAATACTTCGTTATTTGTTGGTGTTTGTAACCCTTGCACCATATTCTCTAAAGCCACTACTCGAGCGCGAAGCTCGTTGACTTCTTCTATTACACCGGGGTGATTGTCGGTTCAGACGAGTGGATAAATAAAATCTAGAATTTAATGTAGTATATAATCATGATGAGATACTCTGGAAATGAGAGAGAAAATGGTGTTTCGGACCGGTTCGTCGGTAAGTGCTTCAGGTTCATCGCCAAGAGGGCAATGTGGTGGATGGAAGGGATCACCTTCTTCTTGTCTCCAATTATTGAGGAGGCTACGAACCTATCCCCAATTCATCTAGAATAGATGATGGCTAATTGGTTGATCCATTCCGGTCACACTGCTTTCGGAGCTTGAGTGGGATTCCATATCGGAATTCGAGGGACTTGAACTAATGACGAATTCCATTTCATTCGATTGAATAAAGGATTTTTCGATATGAAATGATTTTTCGGCTATCGGGTGGTATTCTAATTACATAGAATATCTATATATATAGCGCAAAAGATTTCGTAGATTACGGAGGAATTTACGTGATATGTCAGGCAAAGTTTACAGTAACAGATACGCTAAGATATGGATTAGCAGATACGCTAAGATATGTATTTTGTCTATACACTATTTATGCAATCAATGCAGTAAGACGTGTCTAGACTAAGAATGATAAGCAGGCAATTCTGACAAAAATGATAAGCAAAACTTTTGACATGCAGACACGGTCGAAGTCCAGGCTCACTAATGCATCCTAATGACTATCAGTTAGACACACTAATGCAGACCTGGTTCGCTAAGACCACCACTCTGATACCAACTGAAAGGACCCGTTCATATATATTATAAACGATTCACAATAGTTGATTACATCGCGAGGTATTTGACCTCTATATGATACATTTTACAAACATTGCATTCGTTTTTAAAAGACAAATTTTCTTTACAACGAAAGTTGACGGCATGCACACCATTTGATAATACATCCAACTATAATTGACATAATAATAATCTTGATGAACTCAATGACTCGAATGCAACGTCTTTCAAAATATGCCATGAATGACTCCAAGTAATATCCTTAAAATGAGCTAATGCACAGCGGAAGATTTCTTTAATACCTGAGAATAAACATGCTTTAAAGTGTCAACCAAAAGGTTGGTGAGTTCATAGGTTTATCATAACAATCATTTCAATATATTAATAGACCACAAGATTTTCGTTTATAAATATATGTTCACTCGCAAGTGTATAAAAGTATTCTATAAGTTGTAGGCACTCGGTAACAAGCCTTAACGTTCATGTTTTACCCTCTGAAAGTACACCGAATCAGGTGTGTTATATAAACCTCGAAGTACTAAAGCATCCCATAGTCAGGATGGGGTTTGTCAGGCCCAATAGATCTATCTTTAGGATTCGCGCCTACCAGTCATACACCAGTAGTTATAGTTACCAAGCTAAGGGGATATTTCTGGTTTAAACCCACGTAGAATTAGTTTTAGTACTTGTGCCTATTTCGTAAAACAGTTATAAAATATGCATGTATTCTCAGCTCAAAAATATATAATGCAAAAGCATTTAAAAAGGGAGCTATGAAAACTCACCATACTGTATTTCGTAGTAAAAATACATATAACGTCATTTAACAAGTGCAAGGTTGGCCTCGGATTCACGAACCTATATTAATTATATATATTTATATGTTGGTCAATATTTGTCTAACAATTTTTGGTCAAGTCATAGTGTACCACAATCCTAATGCTCGAGACTAATATGCAAAAGTCAACAAAAGTCAACTTGACCCAAAATGACTTCTAAAATTTATACGTGTTTATTATATAACTTAACTATAGTCGTTTTATATATTTAAATATATTTATTAGATTTTATAATAATAAAAGTCATTTATTAATAAAAATTTATATTAACGTTTATATATAATATATACATTTATATATCTTAAGTAGTAAAATTTATAAAGTTCACTTAATATCGTAAAACTATAGTGGTAAGTATTATTAATGTAATTATATTACGCGTGGTGAAAAATATCTTTGTATCCCCTATTTATTTGATAAAATAATATTAATTATAATAATAATAAGTAAAAGTTGTATTATTTTGTAATAATAATTATTATTATTCTATAACAATATTTATATTTACTAAAAATGGTATTATGATAAAATGATAATACTAACATAATAGTAATAATGATATTTTATAATAACAATGATATTTCTATTAAAATAATAACGACGATAGTAATAATAATCATTTTAACAATAATACTAAAATTCAGTTGACTATAACTTCTAATCCGTTCATCGAAACCATTCGATATCTAAATGAAAAGTTCTTAATTTTTCGCTAGCTTTCCAATGACATGCATATCATATACCCTATCTCAGTAGCATATGTATCTAATTCAGAATTCAACAACCTATCTAAGGACAATATCGAATGTACAAGCATGCATAATCCTATATACTCGAGCACTAGTCAGGGATACACTATTGATATATAAAAGTTAAGTTATGAGTGCTCACGTATCAATATTGAGATTCAATATTGCAGGAAAGTACGTAGACGCAACGGAGATGATAAACACTAGATTGACCTCACGAGCATACCCATGAACCATACCCATCACCTCCATAGCTATAACCCATAATTTCCTTAGCTTCGACTCATTCAAAAAACTATTTTGAAATCACTCGGACATCACTCCGTCGTAATATTTTATGTATACTGATAATATCTTGAAATAATATAGAGCAAATATATATATATATATATATATATATATATATATATATATATATATATATATATATATATATATATATATATATATATATGTAAATCGATTGAGAGAGTTTAGAGAAATATATTTTCAAGTTTCTATGAAATAATGAAACCTATTATTGAATTCTATTTATAATAGATTTTTGAATTATTAAAGTGAATTATTAAAGTATGAATTATTAAAGTGAATTATTAAAGTATGAATTATTAAAGTGAATTATTAAAGTTAAAGTAAAGTAAAAGTAAAGTAAAGGTAAAGTTAAAGTATAGTAAAAGTATAAAAACTATGTATGTATAATACGCGTATAAATATATATAATATTAATTTAAATCGTTATATATTTTTAATGAAATAAAATATAAATATCGTTATATTTATTATACTGGTTAAGTAATGAGTTATCAAAAGTGATTCTAGATATTTATAAAAGTTATATACGTTTTAATAATAAAGTTCTTTTTAAACTGAAAATGTTTTTGTACGTTTAAAAATAGATTAATAGAATATTATGGAAACTAATTTTCCACTAGCTTTTGTCTAACTTTCGTAAATGACACTTTTTATTTTTAGTTATAAATAGCTTTACAAATTATTCCGAATATCGTTAAGAGGAATAGATTTTCTCGAATCATAGTGGACCTCTCAACAGAGACTTGTAATCATAATTCAATGTTTCTGATAATTCAATCATTTAATATATTTTTTTTAATTTCGTAATCATATTGAAACAAATACGTTCATATAAAGCATTATACGTTTAAATACTTTGTTGACATTTTCAATTAATAACATATACACATATACATACATATTCATATATGTTCATTTAATGGTTCGTGAATCATTGGAATTTGGTCGAGGTTTAAATGAATGTATAAACATAGTTTAAAATCCTTGAGGTTTAACTTAACAAACATTGCTTATCGTGTCAGAATAATATAAAGATAAAGTTTAAATTTAGTCGGAAATTTCCGGGTCGTCACACTAGGTTTGGTCCGACGGTGCTACAAGGGAAGAGCCAAAATCTTGCAATACGGGTCGGTAAAATTTCCCCGAGTCACTCCATAAATCGAATAAATACCCTGCAATGTTTTATGGGATGAAACTCGAACTTGAGACCTCCTACCCACATCCAACACACAAGTTGTTTGATGTACCAATCATTTAAGGTTTTCATTTAATTAAATATTAATTAATTTGTAACCCATGATATTGCAGATTTAAAACTAACTAGTTAAAGACCGCGGTTTCGCGGGTTTTATGAAATGATGATATTTTAAGACAATCTTTAACCATGATAACACAAATAAACAATATAATATTTCAAAAGTTCTAATGTAAATAAATGATGTTCAAATTAAAGTAACAGACTTAATAACAACTCAATAATCAAATAAATGATATATAGTTGTTATATATCACATAAAATATATAGTTACAAAGTACCTGCTTTAGAAAGTTCATTTTTTAGTTGTATTTCCTTGTTAGGTTGTGCACTTTGTGTTCCAAATTAGATAATCATGTCTACAAATTAACATACATATCACTATGTTTAATACCGGCGAATTCTCAGAATTAAGAAATTGAAATCCTAATAACGATGTATTTAAAAGATGTGCATATATATATATAAAAGATATGCATACCATGCTGGTGTCCTTTGCTTTTCTCCTGTTATGCTAGGAAGGGTACCCGAGTAGCAGTTGCAATTAAATATGGAGTACTTATAAGTGGTGAGAATTCGATGTTCCCTTATCTCCACCCTTGAATCACTACAGCGTCTTCTAATCTATTCGTAACCGATCAAACTCTTGAAGTGCAATCCAATATTGCCCTTTGATCAGTTCCCTAGCTAAATCTATTTCCATGTATAATTTGTAATTAACATCTCCAAACTAAAATTATTCGCTATTTCACAAAACAATAAATACTAGAAGAATGCTAACATAGATGGAAAAAATGGCCGGGTCGAGTAAATATGTTATATTAGGATGATTTAAAACACTCTATCTTTAACATGTTTATAACTAATTCATATGACAAATAAGACTAATAATTTTATTTTATCATTCCAATGGTAATTTACGAATTTCATGATAAGGCATTACAAAATACACTTTGTTCAACTTGATAAGTTGACATGTTTCCCCGCTCTCTTATACAAATATATACATGTCCAAGGGATAATTCGCTTGATTGCTTTCTTTGATTTAATTTTCAAATTCTTTTTCACCTTAAACTGTAATGGAGACTTGATGGCTTCTTGAGATGATGTCCATGATCCTACAGATACACATACACAATGCTGAGTGTACATCAACGAATCACAACAAAGAATGTAACCAAGTCAAACCAACTCAACCCATAAATAATTATAGTAAAAATACATTGTAATATACATAATATACAGATTACACATTTAATTAGTAAAACCAATGTACATATTACAGATCACATATGATAATATTAGGTAATCCTAACATAAACCCTAAACACTATAATATAAACCATAAAATCTAAACCTTACACCCTAAATTCTAAACCCTACACCTTAAACCCTAAACTCTTCTAAATCCTTTGATTTAAAAACTAAATCTAAACCCTAATCCCTAAACCCTAAGCCCTAAAATCTAAACCCTAGAATCTTAACCTAAACCATAAATCTAAACCTAAAACGCTAAAACTAAACTCTAAACCCTACATTCTAAATTTAAACCCTAAACCCTAACCTAAAACCTAAACCCTAAATCTAAACCCAAAATTCTAAATCTAAACTCTAAACCCTACACCCTAAATATAAACCCTAAACGCTAACCTAAACACTAAAATATAAACCCTAAACCCTAGAATCTAAACCCTAAACCCTAAATCTAAACCCAAAACCCTACACCCTAGAATCTAAATCCTAACCAAAACCCTAATCCATAAATTTAAACCCTAAACTTAAACTCTAAACCCTAAAATCTAAACCCCAAACCCTAAACCCTAACCTAAACTCTAAACACTAAATCTAAACCCTAAACCTAAACTCTAAACCCTACACCCTAAATCTAAACCCTAAACCATGAACCCTAACCTAAACCCTAAAAACTCTAAACTCTAAACCTAAATCCTAAGCCCTAAAATATAAACCCTAAACCTAAACCCTACATGTTGTAATAAATTACTTTCGATGATAACACAAATAAATAATATAACATTTCAAATGTTTAAAAGTATAAATAAAAAAAACACCCAGATTGACACATATAATAAGAATCTTAACGTAATATATTACCCACTTGACTAATTATAAAAGCCACCCATATTGACACCTATAATGAGAATTTTAACGTAATCCTTGAATACATGTAAAATCTCTGGAACCAAATTAACTAAAATTGTGTGTAAAAAATGGTTCATCTCAAAAGACTGAGAATTGAACTCAAATAACAACATATTTCAAGATACAAGTTCCAATTTGTTTTCCTTTATGCTTGTAATTCTCAAGACTAAGATAAACTCCAATTCAAAATGGGGTTTCCTACCTCTTGCCTCATATCCGCCCTACTCTTAAACATTTACACGAATTAAAAGTGACTTAAAATAATAACATCATTATCGTCATCATCATCTTTGAAACCTAGATGAAATTGGCCCTCTTTAGAAACCTGATCAATTTGCAATAATGGGGCCATATTGATTCGATGTAATCCAAATACTTATCAACGATCCACCCATTTTGCCACCTGTAATGAAACATACACAGAAGGGTTCCAGCCGAAACATTTAAATGTTTGCAGCAAGAGTACACCAAATAAACCAGCTACAAAAGTCCACCCAAGTCAACTATGGGTTTAACTTACCATTCATAAAAAGTATAAAACCAATAATAACAAACATGAGGCTTAAATTCTTACAAAATCAACTCCATTTGAACGAATTTCATACAAAAACAAACATCAGGTCTATATTCTTACACATTGGAAAAACCTCCAAAACTAACAAACAATCTAATCCAATTTCAGAAAATGTAACACAGACAGAAGAATAAAAAAATAAAAAAACTCGACTATCTAAAAAATCATAATACCTGATAATGAAGCTGATTCGAAAATCTAAGCAATCGACGAACAGCAAAAGGCCTACAAAGTGAGTTCCAGATAAGACGATGGCAAATCAGAGAAGAAAACGATTGAAATGAGGAATGCAATTGAGTAACGTCGATGAGCTTTAGTGGTGAGTTTATATTTTTTGAATGAGTAAAATAATAAGACATAGATAATAAAGAAAAAAGGAAAAGCACAAAATATGAAGACATTTGTACAACACGTGGAGCCAAAATAGAAGAGGTCCAAAAAAAACCCCATCCCAGATTTGAACCCGGATTAACCTTGAGACACTTATAACACTCGACTATCCAGACTAACCTTCCAGCTGTGTACTAAACACACCACTTATTATTTAGCCCGGTCAAAATGACAGGGCTTACAAAACTAATGACGAATTCCATTTCGTACGATTGAATAAAGATTTTTTTTTTTAATATGAAATGATTTTCTGGTTAACGGATGGTATTCTTAATTGCATAGAATATCCATATATATAGAACAAAAGGTTTCGTAGATTACGGAGGAATTTACAGGATGCGCCAGGTAAGGTTTACAGTAACAGATACGCTAAGATATGAATCTTGTCTATACACTATTCATGCAATCAATGCAGCAAGACGTGTCTAGACTAAGAATGAAAAGCAGATAATTTTCGGCACAATATGATAAGCAAAACTTTTTGACATGCAGACCAGGTCGAAGTCCAGACTCAATAATGCATCATAACGACTTATCAGTTAGACACACTAATGCAGACATGGTTCGCTAAGACCACCGCTCTGATACCAACTGTGACGACCCGTCCTAATCCATCCGGACGAAGTCCATATCGATTATAAACGATTCACAACAGTTGATTACGTCGCGAGGTACTTGACCTCTATATGATACATTTTACAAACATTGCATTCGTTTTTGAAAAGACAAACTTTTAATACATTGGAAGTTGACGGCATACATACCATTTCATAATATATCTAAACTATAAATAACTTGATAATAATATTGATGACATCGACGACTCGAATGCAACGTCTTTTGAAATATGTCATGAATGACTCCAAGTAATGTCTTTAAAATGAGCAAATGCACAGCGGAAGATTTCTTTCATACCTGAGAATAAATATGCTTAAAAGTGTCAACCAAAAGGTTGGTGAGTTCATTAGTTTATCATAAATAATCATTTCATAATTTTAATAGACCACAAGATTTCATATTTCTATTTCTCATAAACATACGCCCCATGCATAGAGACAAAAATATCATTCATATGGATTGAACACCTGGTAACTGACATTCACAATATACATATAAGAATATCCCCATCATTTCGGGATCCTCCTTTGGACATGATATAAATTTCGAAGTACTAAAGCATCCGGTACTTTGGATGGGGCTTGTTGGGCCCGATAGATCTATCTTTAGAGTTCGCGTCAATTAGGGTGTCTGTTCCCTAATTCTTAGATTACCAGACTTAATAAAAAGGGGCATATTCGATTTCGATCATTCAACCATATAATGTAGTTTTGATTACTTGTGTCTATTTCATAAAACAGTTATAAAAATTGCGCATGTATTCTCAGCCCAAAAATATAAAGGGTAAAAAGGTAAATGAAACTCACCTAATGTATTTTGTAGTAAAAATACATAGGACGATAATGAACAATTGAACAATGCAGGGTTGGCCTCGGATTCACGAACCTATATCATTTGTATATCTATTAAAACACATTATCATAATCGAGCAAATTCATATTTTATATCTTTAATTTATATATTATATATATGTTTATCTGATTATTATTATATTAAGAATACTTAATTTGTTATATATGAATATTTATATAAAATTTGTTAATATGATTAATACACACTTATATGTAATATAAATATATTCTTACATGTATAATATTCATTTGTCATAAAAATAATAAAGATAATATCAATAATTTTTAGATAAAAAGATAGTTTAAATATCGTGATAATTTTAGTGATACTAATAATAGTCTAAATGTTAATAATAACAATGATAGTAATAACAATAATTTTCAATAAAGTTGATAATTTTAACAATAATGATAAGATAAATTGATAAAAATAATATTTTTAACAATAATAGTAATTTTAGTAATCATTATTATTTTAATAGTAATTTTTAATAATCGTATTAATAATAATATAGATAATATTAATCATAATAATAATGACAATAATTCTTATATTAATATTAGTCTTATAAAATTAGTAATGATATTAATAATAATACATAGTGATAACACTAGTGATGATAATGATAATGATATTAGTAATAATAACAATTATAGTCTTCATCTTATCTTAGTATATATAATAACAGTTATAATTACTAATATTGATAATAACAATAACAATACTAATAATAATAATAACAATAATCAATAATAATAATGATAATAATAATAATAAAAAAATTAGAAAAGAGAAGTAAAGATATACCCTAAAAAGACAAATGCACCAACGGGACTCGAACCCGAGACCTCACGATACCCAACATAACCCTTTAACCACGTCTCCAACAATTTCTTTATGTTTAATTCTACCCCTCTGATATTTATAAGCCTTCTTTAAATTCAATCTTATTTCTTCTTCTTCTTAATCGAATTCCACGACCAGGGATTCACTTCATATTACTAACTCTTAATTATATTAAATTAAGATTTGAATTAATTACAGAAAACATTTAGTGACTAACTAAATTAATTAAAACAGAAAAAAAAAATTAAAAGCAGATACTGGAACAGAAAAAAATAAAAAAATAAAACGCGTATGAACTTAAACTTTGATTTTGATTTCTGGAATGTTTTAGCCAAAACATATAACATCAAACATGTTTCAAATCACCTCTATGAAGTTTCTGGATCATCAATAAATCCTGAAACATCATCTAATTTACGAATTTGGATTATAAAGATTCGATTGACTTTTTAATTGTAAACTTTGACTCAACAATTCGAAATCATTACGAGGAATTGGAAGTTCAAATTTTGCAGAAACATTGATTAAATCATTCCTAACAACTTTGCATTTATAGATTTTGAAAAACAAAAAGAATTTGAACTGTTTGAAAATTGAATTAAGAACAGAGAAGTAATACAGCGGTTTTTTTTATAAACTTTGATTTTTCTGTTTTTAGATCTCGAATTGTATAAGAAGATTATTATATAAAGGTTGAGTGATAATAATGCAACTAAATTCGTTTATCTGTGATTTGTTTTGTAGGTTAAATGATTCAACAAGTAAATCACTCAGAAACATAAATATATAAAAAAAATATAAAACAGATAAAGATAGATAACAGCATTTGGATTCATCTGCTTTTGTTTTCGAATCTTTCTACAGAATTGGAGACAAGAACAAATTAGCAAAAAGTGTGATGATGATTGAAACTGATTATGTATATGTGAATAACCTGTAACTGTATCTATATTTATGATTAGTATTTATGTATAAGTCTGTATTTTTATTTATATAATATCTATATCTGCTTATATATTTACATAATCTGTATTTTATATATTATATGTATGTATTTATATATATATATATATATATATATATATATATATATATATATATATATATATATATATATATATATCAGTAGTTACATTATCTGTTTATTAAATTTAACTAATATTAATAAGGACCAAAGTATTTAATGATAATAATATTATTAACATTTATTTTAATAAGAATACTGATTATAATAATACTAATGATAATAATCATATTTGAAATAACAATATAATAACAATAAAATTCATATTTATAGATTATATATACATATTTAAATTAGTGTTAATACTTTTAATATTATAATAGTTTGTACATAACAAATTTCATATTTGTATCATAATATCATTAATACTGATATTAATATTAATATTTATAATAATAACAAATAATCAAATTAACTTAAAATTATAATTTTACTACTAATTCTAATGATAAATTAAATGTATCAATAATAGTATACTGATATTAATATTAATATTAATAATGAGAGTAAATGTAATAATTTTAATATAACATTTATTTTAACTTGTAATTAAATACATTAATATTACAATTTATTAATCATGTAATATTTAATAATTATACAATATATATATATATATATATATATATATATATATATATATATATATATAATAGCATATATGAAATATTTATATTTTACAATATAATAATAATTATTTATAGAAATCTTATATAGATTCATAACATTGATGTATATATGTTTATATATTTATATGTATTCATTTTGATCGTAACTTAAGTATTCTATTTACTATTTTACATTTTTAATTCCTATAGAAGAAAATATACACTATTAATTCAAAGTATTATATGTCCTTGTATTTATATAATATATACATATTTATTTACAAATAATTGTTCGTGAATCGTCGGGATTAGTCAAAAGGTCAAATGAATATATTAAACATAGTTCAAAGTTTTTAAGATTTCAACATTACAGACTTTGCTTATCGTGTCAAAATCAAATAAGATTCAAGTTTAAATTTGGTCGGAAATTTCCGGGTCATCACAGTACCTACCCGTTAAAGAAATTTCATCCCGAAATTTGAGTGAGGTGGTCATGGCTAACAATAAAAATATTTTCATGACGAATATGAGTTGATAAAATAGAGTTTTATCATTATTGAGTAATATGGATAAAACAATTCGATTTTTCGAAGAGTACGAATGAAACTATCATGAGAGAGGTTCCAACGGGCATCGTCCACCTTCACCCAAAAACTTGCCCAATTTTTTTTTTTTTTTAGCCGTTAGTAAAAAAAAAAAAAAATCCAATGACTATCCCAACGGTCACTTTTACACTATATAAACACCAACCATATACTTCATTTTATACACTCAAACATATATTTCTTTTATATTTCCACCTTTCTCAAAATCAAAATCAAACACTCCCAAACTGCAAAATGTTAACACTTCCCCCAATGATTGTTTCATTTGATGTTCATTACGGAGGTGATTTCTGTAATCAAATGAAGGAATATAAGTGGGGCGACAGTATTTCGTTTGAAGATATCGACATTCGTGATGTTGGTTTACAAGACTTGCTATCCTTTCTGAAGGAAAAAGTTCCGTGTGAATTTACGTCTATGTTCTTTTATAAAGACGATTATGATGCGGATTGTAGGGCAAGTTTTCTATGTACTGATGATCAATGGTACTTTATAAAAGATACCATTGAAGATCGCGGTAAACGCATTTCTTTGTATGCGGTTCTTGAAGATGAAGAGACGTTGGGTTATCGTTACCTCGATGAATCAGTTGAAGCAGTAGTTGAAGCATCAAGAGAAATACCGATGTCTCCAGAGTACCTCACGGATGGTGAAATGACTGGTGAACGCTACTTTGCAGATGATAATTGACGACGACGAGTAGTTTGATTGTAATCTTTTAAATTTTTAATTGTCATGATGTTTTAATTTTTAATTATTGTAATTTCAGTGCTGTTGTCGAGTTTTATATCTTCCTTTATATTTCGGAGCTCTTCGTCTTTTTAATTTCCTCTCGATCACTAGTAAAACGAGTAATGGTCCAGAATTTGTAAGTGTGGAGTTTCGAATGAATTTAATGTTATAATCAAGAAAGAACGTAATAGCACGATTTGATTCGTCAAATTACCAGAATCATTGAGAATAGAGCTATCAAGAATATACTTTCTTGATATGTTCAGAAGTTAATTAGAATGAAAGAGTTATGTAACATGACACATGATGGTGGTATGATCTACTGTGAACCATCATGTCCCATTAGAACTCAGCATGACTTACTGTAATATAATCACGTTGATCAAGTGTCATTATATTATACTAACTCATGCATCAGTTCCCAACATTACTTCAATAACATTCATATTTTAAGCTCGAAAGTTTACAGAATATAGAAACTAATAGTTTCTATATAATGTAACACTGATAGCACTAATAGATTAATGATTTAGATAAGAATAGTTATGAAAATATCTTCAGAAATATGGAGGATATTTATAATGAAAGATACGATGATATCTTGGAATTTCTAAGATCAGAGGATGATGAAGAGTATTGTCCGCAATAGTTTAGAGTAAGGAGCAAGATATTCGCTAAAGACTTCGGCAGACATTGAATCATTTGGATTCTTTGAAGTCAAACTTATTCTTTGTGATTTGTCCACGGCTTCATAGTTTCGCATAATCTGCTTTTTGGTACTAAATTTTCTATTGAATGTTTCCAATATAATGATACACAGGAAGCACGAAGAGGTATATAACTTCGGACGAGAATATTTATGAAAATATCCTCAGAAATATCGAAGATATTGATGATGATATTTTGGAATTTCTAAGTTCGATGGTTGATGGAGAAAGATTTTCCGTAAGATTTTAACATGACTTCGGTGCAAGATATTCTCTAAAGATTTCAGCGGATCCAGAATTATCTGGATTCTTTGAATATAGGGTATGGTCCTTGTATTTGTCCTTGGTTTCCTTCATGGTTAGCTCAATCCGTTTTTCAGTTCCAACTTTTCTGAGCTTTTCCAACATACTATTCTTTATCATTAAACTTCCGACGACTAAGGTCATTTACGGTTGCCTACAGTTTCTGCTGCTTCATTCAGCTTTTTCAACATTTAGAGTATTGATTCGCAGACTAGGTGCTTTTCAGAATTTCAGAATGGAAGATCATAATTCTAAGAGGTAAGTGTTATATATATATATATATATACATATAACTGTTGTTGTGGAAATGTTGCGAGACTCGCAATACAGATTTGATGATTCTCGATAATTGGTATGGCAATTCTTGTTACAAGATGCGGATGAGTACATGATGAGACTTCAATAGATAAATATAGTGATTTGTAGGAGAGATTTAAACCAAGGAACAACGAGGTTGCTGTTACATCTGCTGGTAATATGATGGAATATAAAAGGTCCCCCGGTAACAATAAAAGAGTAAACGTATATATCAAGATGTTAATAAGGTTTTTTTCGAACGAATAGTCGAAGTTGACTTGTTGGAGCTGTGACAAAATTGGCTAATTTGGAAAGGGATTGCAAATTTATTTTTGGCATTAGTAATGCCAAAGGAATGAGCACAGCTACGCGTTAAACGTTTACTCAGTTTCCGAGAGTTTTTCAGGTGCAATACTATATGCATAAATCTTTCCTTCTGTAGATGAAGTGCGGTTGGTTCATCCTCTCGTTTGAGGTGTTTTCAAAAATCATGAAAGGTTTGAACGCGGATTGTAATCGTCAAGATACAAATGAGGTTTAAGATGAAATCAAGTGGCAAACTTGAAGAATTGTTTAGTTTCATATGTTATAATCAATATTTTAATTCATTTTAATTGTCCAATAATGGTAATCCACAGTTGATAGTCCACAGTTAGCAGTTCAATAATTATATAATATTCGAATTAATTAATATGTATCGTGACCCGTGTACATGTCTCAGACTCGAAAAAAACTTAAAGTATGTATATTATTGTAGAATCAACCTCAACCCTGTATAGAGAACTCGATCATTACTGCATATAGAGTGTCTTTGGTGATTCCAAATAATATATATAGATGCGTCGATATGATATGTCAAAACCTTGTATACGTGTCCCGATATTTAAAGTGAGTAAAATAAATAACAGAAATTAAATAACGATAAATAAAGTGCGTAAAGTAAATAACAGAAATTAAATAACAATAAATAAAATTGCGAGAATTAAATTGCGATAAAATAAATTGCGATAATTAAATTGCTATAAATAAAATGTAATACGGAATTAATAGTTAGCTAGGAACAGTTAGCTAGGATTTTGTTAGCGTGGATTCTTAACAAAATTTCATATTGTTAATTAGTCTGTTTCTAATCAATTTTTATTGTGTCCATTTTTCTTCATTATGCCACTTGTTGGATTCTGATATGTCAAAATCCTAATAAGAAATTGAATTTGAATGGAAATAGTTATTCTTTGGTGAACGGATACGTATATCGGTGGATGTAAGTAGGATAGTAAACGACTGTTGAATCAGATTCGAAGAATGTATAGTGTAACTTATTAATGCGAAATCTAAATATTCCTCGGGTATTACCTACCCGTTAAAATATTTTCACCATTAACAGTTTGTACAAAAGAATTTTTAATTACAATCTTTATGAAAACATATATACATATATATTTTCTTCAGATGTAATCAGGAATTTAATGAGTTAATATGATATTAATCTCATTTGATTTTTCATTAGAACTAGAATGAATAATCCCTAAAACTTTAGAGATTACATAATCGCTGTGAAGAACGAAGATAATTTATGTAGAACAATTCGTAAAACGATTCGTAGAATAATGATTATGCTTGAGGTATAGATTGCGAGGTTGAGGCGTGTGATGATGTTGTTATTGTTGGTACTCCTTGGTATCCATGATGCGTATGATGTTGATGTTCGAGGTATAGATTAAGATGTTGAGGTGTGGGATGTGGATGTTGATGTTGGTGGTGGTGATGGTACTGTTGACATTGGTGGTGGTAATGGTTATGCTGCTGATGCTGTTTGTAACCTTCGCACCATATTCTCTAAAGCCACTACCCGAGCGCGAAGCTCGTTAACTTCTTCTATTACACCGGGGTGATTTTCGGTTCGGACTAGCGGATAAATATAATCTAGAATTTGGTATCGTATATAATCGTGGCGAGATACTCTGGAAATGAAAGAAAAGATGGTGTTTCGAACAGGTTCACCGGTAAGTGCTTCAGGTTCTTCGCCAATAGGGCAATGTGGCGGATGGAAAGGATCACCTTCTTCTTGTCTCCAATGATTGAGAAGGCTACGAACCCATCCCCAATTCATCCAGAATAGATGATGACTGATTGGTTGATCCATTCCGGTCACACTGCTTTCGGAGCTTGAGTGGGATTCCATTTCGGAATCCGAATGACTTGAACTAATGACGAATTCCATTTTGTACGATTGAATAAAGATTTTTTTTTTTTTAATATGAAATGATTTTCTGGTTAATGGATGGTATTCTTAATTACATAGAATATCCATATATATAGAACAAAAGGTTTCGTAGATTACGGAGGAATTTACGGGATGCGCCAGGTAAGGTTTACAGTAACAGATACGCTAAGATATGAATCTTGTCTATACACTATTCATGCAATCAATGCAGCAAGACGTGTCTAGACTAAGAATGAAAAGCAGATAATTTTCGACACAATATGATAAGCAAAACTTTTTGACATGCAGACCAGGTCGAAGTCCAGACTCAATAATGCATCCTAACGACTTATCAGTTAGACACACTAATGCAGACATGGTTCGCTAAGACCACCGCTCTGATACCAACTGTGACGACCCGTACTAATCCATCCAGACGAAGTCCATATCGATTATAAACGATTCACAACAGTTGATTACATCGCGAGGTACTTGACCTCTATATGATACATTTTACAAACATTGCATTCGTTTTTGAAAAGACAAACTTTTAATACATTGGAAGTTGACGGCATACATACCATTTCATAATATATCTAAACTATAAATAACTTGATAATAATATTGATGACATCGACGACTCGAATGCAACGTCTTTTGAAATATGTCATGAATGACTCCAAGTAATGTCTTTAAAATGAGCAAATGCACAGCGGAAGATTTCTTTCATACCGGAGAATAAACATGCTTAAAAGTGTCAACCAAAAGGTTGGTGAGTTCATTAGTTTATCATAAATAATCATTTCATAATTTTAATAGACCACAAGATTTCATATTTCTATTTCTCATAAACATACGCCCCATGCATAGAGACAAAAATATCATTCATATGGATTGAACACCTGGTAACCGACATTCACAATATACATATAAGAATATCCCCATCATTCCGGGATCCTCCTTCGGACATGATATAAATTTTGAAGTACTAAAGCATCCGGTACTTTGGATGGGGCTTGTTGGGCCCGATAGATCTATCTTTAGAGTTCGCGTCAATTAGGGTGTATGTTCCCTAATTCTTAGATTACCAGACTTAATAAAAAGGGGCATATTCGATTTCGATCATTCAACCATATAATGTAGTTTTGATTACTTGTGTCTATTTCGTAAAACAGTTATAAAAATTGCGCATGTATTCTCAGCCCAAAAATATAAAGGGTAAAAAGGTAAATGAAACTCACCTAATGTATTTTGTAGTAAAAATACATAGGACGATAATGAACAATTGAACAATGTAGGGTTGGCCTCGAATTCACGAACCTATATCATTTGTATATCTATTAAAACACATTATCATAATCGAGCAAATTCATATTTTATATCTTTAATTTATATATTATATATATGTTTATCTGATTATTATTATATTAAGAATACTTAATTTGTTATATATGAATATTTATATAAAATTTGTTAATATGATTAATACACACTTATATGTAATATAAATATATTCTTACATGTATAATATTCATTTGTCATAAAAATAATAAAGATAATATCAATAATTTTTAGATAAAAAGATAGTTTTAATATCGTGATAATTTTAGTGATACTAATAATAGTCTAAATGTTAATAATAACAATGATAGTAATAACAATAATTTTCAATAAAGTTGATAATTTTAACAATAATGATAAGATAAATTGATAAAAATAATATTTTTAACAATAATAGTAATTTTAGTAATCATTATTATTTTAATAGTAATTTTTAATAATCGTATTAATAATAATATAGATAATATTAATCATAATAATAATGACAGTAATTCTTATATTAATATTAGTCTTATAAAATTAGTAATGATATTAATAATAATACATAGTGATAACACTAGTGATGATAATGATAATGATATTAGTAATAATAACAATTATAGTCTTCATCTTATCTTAGTATATATAATAACAGTTATAATTACTAATATTGATAATAACAATAACAATAACAATACTAATAATAATAATAACAATAATCAATAATAATAATGATAATAATAATAAAAAAAGTAGAAAAGAGAAGTAAAGATATACCCTAAAAAGAAAAATGCATCAACGGGACTCGAACCCGAGACCTCACGATACCCAACATAACCCTTTAACCACGTCTCCAACAATTTCTTTCTATTTAATTCTACCCCTCTGATATTTATAAGCCTTCTTTAAATTCAATCTTATTTCTTCTTCTTCTTAATCGAATTCCACGACCAGGGATTCACTTCATATTACTAACTCTTAATTATATTAAATTAAGATTTGAATTAATTACAGAAAACATTTAGTGACTAACCAAATTAATTAAAACAGAAAAAAATATTTAAAAGCAGACACTGGAACAGAAAAAATAAAAAAATAAAACGCGTATGAACTTAAACTTTGATTTTGATTTCTGGAATGTTTTACCCGAAACATATAACATCAAACATGTTTCAAATCACCTCTATGAAGTTTCTGGATCATCAATTGATCCTGAAACATCATCTAATTTACGAATTTGGATTATAAAGATTCGATTGACTTTTTGATTGTAAACTTTGACTCAACAATTCGAAATCATTACGAGGAATTGGAAGTTCAAATTTTGCAGAAAGATTGATTAAATTATTCCTAACAACTTTGCATTTATAGATTTTGAAAAACAAAAAGAATTTGAACTGTTTGAAAATTGAATTAAGAACAGAGAAGTAATACAACGGTTTTTTTTATAAACTTTTATTTTTCTGTTTTTAGATCTCGAATTGTATAAGAAGAGTATTATATAAAGGTTGAGTGGTAATAATGCAACTAAATTCGTTCATCTGTGATTTGTTTTGTAGGTTAAATGATTCGACAAGTAAATCACTCAGAAACAGAAATATATAAAAAAAATATAAAACAAATAAAGATAGATAACAGCATTTGGATTCATCTGCTTTTGTTTTCGAATCTTTCTACAGAATTGGAGACAAGAACAAATTAGCAAAAAGTGTGATGATGATTGAAACTGATTATGTATATGTGAATAACCTGTAACTGTATCTATATTTATAATTAGTATTTATGTATAAGTCTGTATTTTTATTTATATAATATCTATATCTGCTTATATATTTACATAATCTGTATTTTATATATTATATGTATGTATTTATATATATAATATATATATATATATATATATATATATATATATATATATATATATATATATATATATATATATATATATATATATATATATATATATATATATATATCAGTAGTTACATTATCTATTTATTAAATTTAACTAATATTAATAAGGACCAAAGTATTTAATGATAATAATATTATTAACATTTATTTTAATAAGAATACTGATTATAATAATACTAATGATAATAATCATATTTGAAATAACAATACAATAACAATAAAATTCATATTTATAGATTATATATACATATTTAAATTAGTGTTAATACTTTTAATATTATAATAGTTTGTACATAACAAATTTCATATTTGTATCATAATATCATTAATACTGATATTAATATTAATATTTATAATAATAATAAATAATCATATTAACTTAAAATTATAATTTTACTACTAATTCTAATGATAAATTAAATGTATCAATAATAGTATACTGATATTAATATTAATATTAATAATGAGAGTAAATGTAATAATTTTAATATAACATTTATTTTAACTTGTAATTAAATACATTAATATTACAATTTATTAATCATGTAATATTTAATAATTATATAATACATATATATATATATATATATATATATATATATATATATATATATATATATATATATATATATATATTTATATATTTATATATATAATAGCATATATGAAATATTTATACTATACAATATAATAATAATTATTTATAGAAATCTTATATAGATTCATAACATTGATGTATATATGTTTATATATTTATATGTATTCATTTTGATCGTAACTTAAGTATTCTATTTACTATTTTACATTTTTAATTCCTATAGAAGAAAATATACACTATTAATTCAAAGTGTTATATATCCTTGTATTTATATAATATATACATATTTATTTACAAATAATTGTTCGTGAATCGTCGGGAACAGTCAAAAGGTCAAATGAATATATTAAACATAGTTCAAAGTTTTTAAGATTTCAACATTACAGACTTTGCTTATCGTATCGAAATCAAATAAGATTCAAGTTTAAATTTGGTCGGAAATTCCCGGGTCATCACACAACAAATTCAAGGGGGTCAGATGCTCCTCTGTATCTCTGCATTACAAAAGAGAAGCCAACTCAATATTTTAAATGATTACAATCATCATAGTTTAATAACAAAATCAGCTTGTGGATACAATATTAGTTTATAGAGTTCAATTAAATTGGCAGTATGCATTTTGAAAAGTATAAAACATTTTAAGACATTTTGAAGCCGGAAATCACTGTGTTTGACTTCAAAAGTTAAAATGTGTATGTTTTACCAATAAAGTTTTGTGCAAAGGCAATTAGAACAGAGTGTAAGCATTTGACCTGCAAACTGGTGTGAACGTTTAACATAAAGTCGTGAAAATGGATTCTCTTTTTCCTCCAATTGCAGGGCCTGTTGATGAAAATGCATGACCGGTCATATTTTAAAAGGGTAATGCATGACAAAAAAAAGGTCAAAGTCGGTCAAAGTCACTAAAGTTTATCAATGCTTACAATCTCTTTCAAATTATCATTTTACAGACCGGATCATTGTAAAAATATATGTTTGGTATTAATAACGATTCAAGCAGAAACGTCAACCCAACCCGGCCTGTTGTGTTGGCCCATACCAAAAGTTAGCCGTTTTAGATGCATTACTTGACCCACCTGACCCATCCTCTATCAAGATAGTAAACCAACATAACAAATTTAACAAGGTGTGATATAATACTTACAATTGATCAAAAAATAAGTTCATCAACATGGGTTTTCCAGTACCAACTCCACCATAAAGATAGACTCCTTTGACCGGTGAGATCAAAGACTGAGGTATAAAACGGGATTACAACCACCTATTCCTGAAATCAAAATAAGCACTGGTCAGTCCATGTCTGATCTCTGAATATCAAATATTTAACAGTGTGACTTCACATTTAATAGCAAAGTTTAAGTTTAGATTTAATAACATTATTACCTTCACGTTTTTCCAGGATCAGAATAGCGATCCAAATGACATGCATGTACTGAGCTACCAAGCTCGTCATAGAGTCGTTGAATTTCTCTTAAGGTTCCTATCTGTAAATGAGAAGCCATAAACAGATCACTTTATATATCTAATGTATATACAAATCTACAATCATTGGTGCAAAAAAACTCGGTGGAGTCAGTGGTTTGGTCGTGTGTGCGTGGAATATGATTCGGTGGGTGGTTTCTATCCCCATCAGTGATTCTAAACCTTTCTTTTTAAAAAAGCTAAAACGTTGGCTCAAAGTCGGGCTAAGTCATTCAAAGTTGGTCAAAGTTATGTTAATATTTTTATATTTTTTAAGATTAGATGTTGCGCACTTGTGCCCTATATACAGGTTTGAATTATTTATCTTTTATGATACGGAGTATATATTTATGCGTAATATATATGTATATATATATATATATATATATATATATGTGTGTGTGTGTGTGTGTGTGTGTGTGTTTGTGTTTGTGTGTGTTTAATTTATTTTTACTAAAAGTCAAAGTTGGTCAACGTTTGCCTCTTCTTCAACTTGACGAACCGTCCCTTCAAGGTCCCACATCATAACCGCCATTTAAAAGTCAACGTTAATCACATTGTATAACTAACTAATGCATCTTATCGACAACTCCAAGGCTTTTTATAAAAAAGGCCCATTTTTTAATTGTATTTTTATTATTTGCTATTATTATACAATCATTTACCTACAGATAAGATAGAGGGTGAATTAACCCAACCATAAGTAAATGGGTCAAAGTTGCCACCAAATAACAACAAACAAGATTACACTCACCAGCAAATCTTAAGCATTCAGCTTTAGGTTTCCCCTACATAAACGTAATCGCGTAAGCAAACGTGAACGTGTCACATGCACCAGTTGTATCAAGGACTTTTTTAGCCTCTATAATCCCTTGTTTAATCGGTTCTTCTCCTTCAGTAAATAAAACCGATCCTCTCCCACCAAGTTCACAAGAACTTCCTTAACACCCTGATACAATATTTCACAGCACAACAACAATTTATTAATAAGGGTTCAATTCCACTATCTATAAAATTTGTAGAAAGGTTAGTTTGAAGAAAATTGTGTAACATGAATGAGAACTCCACCCTGTCTTAATTTAACTCAAAGCACAACAATGTATAAATGCTCAAGTATAAACCAAAAAATTTAAAATAAAAATTATAACAAAAGCTTAGTGGTTCGTAACTATTAAGAAGCTTAGAGCTTAAAAGATCCTATGTCTCAAAAACAATGTATGCATTGACCCAGCATTCAAAAGTGAATTTATATTTAATAAGAGATTATAATTTCAAATAGATAATAATTTCAAGCACAATAATATAAATTTGTACTTTAACTACTACGCAGTAATACTGTGCCAAATATAATAAACCAGATGGATCACAAATCAACAATAAACGATGCAAAATATATTATAAACCTACTAAATCAAACTCAAATTGTCTGTTATTATAGGATTAGTAGAATTGGATTGAAGTTGTTGATTTGAACGATCAATTAATCCAGATGATGAAGGAATAGGGTTGATAATAGTGAGTTGGTTGATAATAGAAAAGAGGAATTGGGTGAGATTTCCGTTCGAGATAATAATTAGGGATTTTCTTCCCGTGCTTTTCCTATATTGCTTCTAATTTGAGGGACAATTAAAGGATATCATTATTAACAAATTGATTTATTAGCTAATATTTTTAGTGGATGATTAAGAACTGTTGGATCAGAGGGTATTGTAATGTAATTTTCTAATCTAACGGTGATTAAAGGGGTTTTAAAAACATTTATTAGCTAATCAAGACTCTCTTTTAATGTATATATAGTGATAGTGATAGTGATAGTGATAGTGATAGTGATAGTGAATAGTGATAGTTACTTATTTAATTTAATTAATATTAATATTGATAAATTACGTTATAAGAGAAAGACAAATATATTATTATTATCTAAATCAGTTCAGATATTATCATCATGAATATTATAGTCATATATGCGTTGATATTAAATACCCTAACTATTCTTTTTTGTCTTAATATATACAAAATTTAAAGTTAGATTATACGAAAAGATACGATATAACCATCTTTAACGAGGCCATAGACGAACCTAGGTTATATGGTGTGGGGTTAAGGAACTCACTAGTAATTTTTTTTTATTTTTTTATTTTTTTTACAAATTATTACTCAAATTGTATAAATCATTCATGTAATGATGGTCGTTGATATTTTCAACATAGTTTTTGCTAGATTCACTCAAATTTTTTAAATTACCCTTAAATAATGTATTAAACAAAACTTTTAACAAGATTATTAGAGGAATTTTTTTTTAAAAAAAAATGCATGAAATAATGGTGAAAAATAAAAAGAGAAGTGAAATTACACCTTCCTTTAGTGATGGGATTCTAAAAAGAAAATTAAATCTATGATTTTATGAAAGTAAATATTTTTAACAAAATAACATCAAATTGTACGAAATTTTTTTTCCCAGCGAACATATATATATATATATATATATATATATATATATATATATATATATATATATATTACATAATTATAATTACATAATATAAAGCACGAGGATTAGTCCTATGTGTCACTCAACTAATCACTAATTAATTAAGGTAATCCACATGTTAATCAACCATTAATGGGATTAATCTACCTAAACTACTCTAAACAACTGCCACATGTCCTGATTAGCATCTAAAATTTTAAAGAAAAAAAACGAACAAAAAAGAATCACCCCTAATCAAATTCACCCCTATATCCGTCGTTCTCTTCTTCGATTCATCAGAAAAATTCGAATTCCTTTCATCGCCACTCACATACCATAATTTCAGACTCAATTTGCTGAATAAAATGATGTATGTATTACTGGAAAATGATGGACAATTCGGCAAAGCGTGATGTATCAATTTTGGGTTCAATTCATAGCCCAATGTCAAAGAATTACTGAAATAGAAACCCTAATTGTGGTCTTCATTTGGATGTTTAACATCAATTTTTCAGAGACTATCAGATCTGCAACGATTTTCGATCTTCAATATGCAACACGCAAGTAAGTTTTACCCTAATTCTTATTCTATCAAAGCGGTTAACCATAGTGATAATGATGATTATGAAATACAAATGGAGATTGGTACTTTTGATAACTAACCCAAATCACGGTAAATTATCAATTTTTGCATTTTAGGGTTTGAATCTATTATGGCGATGGCAAGGTAATTGGTTGTTATATTTTTTGATTCAGTCTGTTATTAACCCTTTTAATTGTAATATGTTCAATTCACGTTACCTGACAAATTTTTTAGGGTTTGCGAACTGATTTTTACAAAAGTTGGATCCTGATCATGCTGGTGTAATTTGTTGATTCAAGCTTCATCATTTCATCTGTAAGTGTTGTTTGATTGATTATTGTTCCTGTATATATTTGTTAAATTTGTGTAATTTCAGTATATATTTGTCATTTTTTAGGAATTCCAATATTCGTTTGTAGATTTTGTAGAATTTTGTTGGTTAAGATTGTGCTCTCATTACCTTTCAATTTTAAAGGTTGATCATCAATTGATCATGAAATTTTGTTGTTGAATTTATTATTGTTGTTGAACTTTTCCTTAGGTGATTGAAGTTGTGGGTCAGTATTTTGTGGTTTTGGATGTTGTTGTTGCTGAAAGAGTTATGAAAAAGAACACATATGATAGATAATAGAACGGTAGGTTTTTTTGTGTTGAAATACAGTTTATGGTATAATCTTTGTTTATTAATAATATTTGTTAATAGTGGACTGATTATCAATCTACTTAAACATGACATTCTTATGATTTTGATCATAATGTGTCTACCAAATGTATGATCGCCTACTGCAACAACACCGGTGGTTAATGTTTATAGTTTTTTTATGAATAAATTTTGTAGACTTATAGCTTAAGGAGCTAATTACTTGAAAGTTTTAAGAACTTCACACTGATTTTGTCTTATCTCTGTTTTTAAATCTATAGTTTATATTTAAGAAATGGAACACCAACACCCATCTACGTATGAATGGGCCAACTTCCATTATGTTTTACCCTTTCAACAAGTAGGCTGCAAATCAGTGATTAAGACTGCACGGTAGCTGTTATAAGGGACAGCAGCACATGTGTCGTCTGATCACCATTTAGGCTACAATTGGAGTTGCGCAGGGGCTTTTATTGCAACTACCTCAACAGTTCAAAATGGTAATGAATTATTTATTTATGTGTTTATTTTGTGATGGAATCTGTTTCAAATTAGGATGATCATGGTGTTGTTGAAAAATTAGCAATGAACTTAGCAGATGTTGCAGACAGATTTGACATTGGGAAGATCCAACTTTTTATTTAGATCGATTTTGAAGCAGAATCAGTGGATTTAATGTTATAAACAGGTATTTGATTCGCAAGATCCAATTTTTTATTTAAATCGATTTTGAAGATCTTTGATTATTGTATATCTTTTATCATAAACACTTTTGTAAATACAGCTCATTAAAGGGTTTACTTTGATTTAGAATCAATTCATTTTGTAAGTTCACGGTCATCGTAACAACCGTGAGATCCGAGATTCGCAGAATATTCATTTTTTTTCTCAAAGTAGGTGAATCATTGATTGATAGCCGTTTATCATCATCCAATTGCAGGTAGTTTATTGTATTATTCTAATCAGTTGTTACTATTATTTACATTTTTATATTACTAAAGTTTTCCGTGTTCCATTATTGATCGAGTAATCAATAATTTATTTCATGGCAAATTGATTAAGATTAGGCTGGTGAAGGTGCCAGGATTGTTGGTGTTGATTAATGCCAAAAATAAAAGAATTTTGTAGCTAAACATTAAAACATAAACAAATTGGCATAATTTTTTTTATGGGACGTGTTGATGAGAGCGTTAAATGCGCTGCTCATCAGGGAATTTATCATTATCTCATTGTTTGTCTCTAGATCCAGTTTTGACTGGTCATCGGAAACGAGTGAAGGTAGTTTCTAAAGTTGCTCTTTGTAGGACAACTTAACCTTGAACTTCTACGGGTTAGGATTATGATATGCTTGGGTTATTTTTGACCTCTAACGGGTCAAAAGTTTAAGAGTTATTGCTATCAGTGATGAAAAAGTTTTTTATTCATACTGAAACCAAAACATAGACGCAAACAAACGCGTTAGCACTGGAACCAAAACGGGCTGCTAGATCCTTTCTCTTCAGCTTCCAAGAACAAGCATGCTTGCGGTAAGTTTATTACTACAGTTCTACACTCACATTATGTTTCGATTACATTAAACTTGTGTGTATCCTATTTTGATAGTTGAAGTGATGTTTGTTGAATTCGAAGCCAATATTATATATGTATCCTACTTTATCGTTTGTTTGAAGATCAATAATTTTATATTTGATAGGTTAAATGATGTTTGAAGGTTAACACTGATCATATATTGGAATTATCTATGTTCGCTATATTTTTGTTTTGTTATCCTGCAGTGCGATGAGCTAAAGGTTAGATTCTTGAGGAAAAATACCCTCGGAAAGGTTACATCGACATCTCAATACTGTTTCTTAAACCGTGTTCCAAAAATAGCGAGGTGAAAGTATATTCTTTTCGTGAATGTTTTTGAAATATATAAAATTGCTAACGCTAAATTTTAGAATGGCTATATGCACATCCAGTACCATATTTTTAATGATACTATGTGTTCTCAATTAATGTTCATTCTCCCTTTAAGCACATCAAATCTCCAACCTCTTATGCTCTTGGGAATATTGATGTGGAAATCTTCCCAAGTATTTCTCCTTTAACTTGAACGGGATCGATAATATTTCAAAATCAGAAGAATTAGCGGAATCTTTTGCTTCATTCTTTTTTGTCTTCAGTTTTAGATATAATATAGTGTAAGTAATGATTTTAGGTTAAAAATGCACGGGCTGTTTGAAAGGTTAAAAAGGCGTTACTGTTACATGTAGAAACATGTCAGTTTCCTGTTACTGTTTTCTTAGATTTAATATAATGGATGTAATAATATAAGGTGGAAAATGGTCGGGTCTTATGAAGGGTCAAAAAGGCATTAGTGTAACATGTTGAAATGGGCCAGGTGGGATTAGTTTTCTTTCTCTTTTCTTATTTAGCTGCAATTCCCTTTACACCAGGTTTGATGGTGTCTCATTTGCTATTCTTATATATTTGTTTTTGATGCATAAGGTAATTTCTTTGACTTTTTACTGATACCCGAGCTTAAGATTAAAACCATTATTTGACTTTCTATAAATAGGTTTCTTTAGCTCTTGGTGGCTTTGAAAGTCCGGTATCCTCAACGAATTACAATACTAAGAGGGAATCATGAAAGTCGACAGGTATGTTACTTACTCATTTGACTTGTCAACACACTATTCAAGTTTTATAAACATCTTATATTTTCTTTTTATACAAGTTACAACAATAATTTTTGTATTTACTTTTTTTTGTATATAACTTTAACAGTTGACTAACAGGAATGGCAATGCTAACTTTTAGAAGACTTTTACCGATCTGTTTGATTATTTTCCATTGACTAGCATTGGTTAGTATGCTTATGCATGTGTCCACTAAACTAACAACTTACAATGTAACATCTTTATTGACATTATCATGCATGTTTTTTCTTTTTTTGGTTCCATTATAGGTTGAATCTGAAATATTTTGCCTCCATGGTGGATTGTCACCTTCAATCGAAACCCTTGATGATATCAGAAATTTTGATCGTGTTCAAGAGGTCCCACACGAAGGTCCTATGTGTGATCTGTTATGGTCTGACCCAGATGACCGTTGTGGTTGGGGTATTTCGCCCCGTGGAGCTGGCTATACCTTTGGCCAAGTATTACATTCTTTTAAATTTTCATAATTTTAAATTCTACCCTGAGATTTTGTTTACATGATCATTGATAATTTGATAATAATATGTATTTACAGGATATTTCAGAGCAATTTAACTGTGACGACCCGAAAATTTCCGAACAAATTTAAACTTAATCTTTATATGATTTCAACACGATAAGCAAAGTTTGTTAAGTTAAATCTCAAGAAGTTTAAACTGTGTTCATACATTCATTTAACCTCGAGTAAATTCCCGACGATTCACGAACAATTGTGTATAAATAAATGTGTGTGTATATATATATGTATATATAATTATAAATAAAAGTATATATATAATGATTTGAAATAATACAATTTAATCATTACAATTAAAAATATAAAATGAGATATAGAATAAATAAGTTGTTATTAAAATGAATACATATATATAAATTCTATATATTGTAATGTTTGAATATTAAATATTCAATATATGTTAGTGTACATATTACATAAATAATAAAATGTAATATTAATATAATAAGTTTAATTATGAGCTAAATTATAGTTGATATAGTAATATTATTATTACTTTCAATATTAACATCTATATTAGTAATTATTAATATGAAAATGAATATATATATATATATATATATATATATATATATATATATATATATATATATATATATATATATATATATATATATATATATCATTATATTATTATTATTTCTAATATTATTATGATTACTATTATTATTAGTAATAATATCATTATTATTATTATTTTTTATTATTATTATTAGTAACATTTTGATAAATTATTATTAATATTATCAAAAATTATATTTCTATTATTATTAGTATTCTTATTCTTATTAAAATTATTAATAGATTTATATCATTAATTAATATTACAAAAGTTAATAAAATAGATATATATAAGTACAGCTATATAAATAGATATATATAATCAGATATAAAAATCCAGTAATTAAAATATAAACAGATACATATACGAATTAATATATATATATACAGATACATATACGAATATAAATACCGATTATTTGTCTACTTATGTATACAGTTTCAAATCGCTATCCTTCTGTTAAATTTGTCTACTTAATTGATAAACAAGTTGATTCCAAATCAGAAATAAAAAAACAGTTAGCTATCTGTTTCAAGTTTATATTTTTTATATCAAAAATGTGTATATATATATATATATATATATATATATATATATATATATATATATATATATATATATATATATATATATATATATATATATATATGTATATATAATCAAACAATATTTTTTATACTTAACAAACAAATTATTCAGAGAGATTGATAAAATCATTCATTTCTTTCATCATCAATATTAATTATCAATATTAAATAACTGCATTGTGAAGAATTAGAGAAAAATTTTATTAATTGCACATTCACCCTCTGTTCTTCAACTTTTAAACCAAAACTGGATTATGAATCAAATTTCAAAATCCTTAAATGCAAAGTTGTTAGAAAACTTTTACTTAAACTATCTGGAAAACCTCAAGGATTAATTTTTCATATTGAATTTCAATTTTGGAGTCAAAGTATTTTTGTACAAAGTCAAACATCGTGTTCAATCGTGAAATTTGAGTTCGTGTTTGTGTTTTCAGTTAAATTGATGATGGAGAAAGTTTTTAGGAATCATTTAGGACTTATTTCATGTAGGAAACTTGAGCTAAAACATTCACAAATTCAAAATCAAGTTTTATATATATATTTTTTGCGACATACAGCAGAATCTGTTCTTGCTGTTATTTTTTTATTTTTTTTTCTTTACTCTCGCGTTTGTTAATTTGAATTACAAGCGTTTATGCTTTGTAATTAAATCCTAAAACCAATTCTTTGTGATGGCTATTAATCTACTACTCTGGTCGATCCAGTTCTATTGGAAGAAGATAATGGAAACAGGAAATATTGGGTTAAATAAATTAGGAAATGAAACAGAACAGGTAAGTGAGACAGATCAGATGGTTTAGAGGTGTTGGCGGGTACGAGAGGTCTCGGGTTCGAGCCCGGTTTGGGCCTTATCTTTTTAGGAACTCTTTTAAAGGTAGTCTTTATTTTTTTTAAAACTTATTATTATCATTATTATTGTTATTATTATTATTATTATTATTATTATTATTATTATTATTATTATTATTATTATTATTATTATTATTATTATTATTATTAATTATTGTTATTATTACAAGTATTATAATAATTAACCTTAGTTAGCAATTATGATTATTATTATTATTATTACTAATATTAATTATACAACTATTATTATCACTAATATAATTGATATTATTAATCTATTATTATTACTAGTTATTGTTATTATGATTAGTATTATAATTATTATAATTATTAACATTATTACTAATAAAAGTTACCATTTATTATTAACACAATTAAAAATTACAATTTTGACTACTATTATTATTATTATTATTATTATTATTATTATTATTATTATTATTATTATTATTATCATTAGTAGTAATCTTATTAAGTAATATTATTATTAATATTATCATTAGTATTATTATAAGTAATACTAATATTATAAATCTTACCATTTTAGTGTTATTATCAATATTATGATTATGATTAGTATTATTAACATTATTATAAAAATGATACAATTTATTAGTACTTTCATAAATATTAGAATTATTATCATTTTATAAATAATAAGAATTATTATTATTAACAAGTATATTATTAATGTTATTATCATTATATTTATCATTACTAATATTTAACTTAGTATAATTAGAACTACTATTTTGATAAACAAATGAAATATATAAATAATTATGTTAAACACATAACATAACAAAAATATTTTTTTATATAAAAGGAATATATGAAACATAAATATATTATTAATATAAAAATGATATAATTAATAAGTTATAAACTTATTCGATTACGATTATATGTATTAATATATAAACAAATGATATAGGTTCGTGAATCCAAGGCCAACCCTGCATTGTTCAGTTCCGTCGTACGAATATTTTTACTACAAAATATCGTATCGTGAGTTTCATTACTCTCTTTTTATATATATATTTGGGACTGAGAATACATGCGCTGATTTTATTAATGTTTCACGAAATAGACACAAGTGATCAAAAACTACATTCTATGGCTGGATTAGGAATATTGAATATCACTCCTTTTTAGCTTGGTAACATAATGATTAGGAAACAGGTATGGCCCCTAATCGACGCGAATCCTAAAGATAGATCTATGGACCTCGACAAGTCCCATCCGGGGTACGGATGCTTTAGTACTTCGAGATTATTATTATTATACAGACGAGAGGTTGTGTTTGGGAATATTCTATGCATTAAAGTTAAGTCGGTTATCTAGCGTTCACCATATGAATGATTTTTAATTCGCGGGTTACGCGTATTATTTTGTACTCGGGTTACGTGTACAATTAAATATATGAAATCTTGTGGTCTATTAAAACTATGAAAATGATTGATTATGATAAACTAATGAACTCACCAACCTTTTGGTTGACACTCGAAAGCATGTTTATTCTCAGGTATGAAAGAAATCTTCCGCTGTGCATTTGCTTATTTTAGAGATATTACTTGGAGTCATTCGTGACATATTTCAAAAGACGTTGCATTCGAGTCGTTGAGTTCATCAAGATTATTATTAAGTCAATTATAGTTGGATATATTATGAAATGGTATGCATGCCGTCAACTATCGATGTAAAAAAGTTTGTCTTTTAAAAACGAATGCAATGTTTGTAAAATGTATCATATAGAGGTCAAATACCTTGCAATGAAATCAATTATTATGTAGCGTTTATAATCGATATGAACGGGGCATTAAATTAACCATACCAAGAGCATAAAGCTTATCGCTCGAGCCCCTCAGCTTGTCATGGAAGGATTCAACTGGATACATGTATACTTTAATTGTTTATTATTATTTTTTTATTATTTTATTATTTTTTAATGGTTCCCTTCAAGTCATGATGTTGTTGATGACGTGACTCGAAGAACACCCGATTATTTCCTGTAAACTTGAGAAGTTTGTGCTATTATTGGTGGCCCTTGATTCAAGAGATGATTCTTTTGTAATGAATGTTTGCAATGTAGTTAGGTTTTTTTGGTAGCTAAGTGTAGTCCAGGGTTAATTTTGACATGATTTGCTGCATAGATCTCTTAAGTTGTGTTATTGATCTATATGTCATGCCTAAATATGAAACTTTGAGAAGATATTGTTATTTTGTTTGCAGCCCGGAAATCATTTGAAATATTATAGACTACGTTTTGTTACTTCGTCGTTCGAACAGAAAGCTGGCTGCAAAAATCGAAAAAGAGAAGCAACAAAATGTTGTTCATGAAGGAGACGATGAGGTGTTGAAATCCAAGAAAGAAATGGTACCAGAAGTTGAAGAAACCGTAAAAACGGTCGAAAGAGAAGGAGATAAAGCAGGTGGGAATCTGATAAGTGCGTATATAGAAAAGATATTAAAGCAGTTTGAAATTAAATTTTACATGGACATTACATTTTGTATAAATGTCTGAACTACTTATCTCACATCTCACAGTGTGGTACTTTCATTTTTCGTTCAATTTGTGTTATTACGGTTTCATATGTAGTTTTGTGTTTTGTAAATGTCGGAATTACTAGCCTTAATCTATGTATTTTGTGTAAAGCAAAAAAATTTAACAATATTATGTTTGTTTCATTCACAAAAATACTTGTGATACTCTTTTTAACATACCATTAATTGATATAACATATATGTTTTCAGTTTGTTTCATTAAGAGTAATCGTGCAACGCACGGGCTCTCAAAGGCTAGTATATATATATATATATATATATATATATATATATATATATATATATATATATATATATGAGAATTTGAATTAGCCTTGTTGTCATTAGAGGAGTAATAATAGGGATTATTGACAACTGGAAAATTACACATGTCAAAGTTAGGTTAATACATAATTAGATGTGATGATGCGGATTTAAATTTAAAAACAATAATAATAATAATAATAATAATAATAATAATAATAATAATAATAATAATAATAATAATAATAATAATAATAATAATAATAATAATAATAAATAAATAAATAAATACAAATACAACAAGTCGTTTGATTAAAACATTTTGCACGTTTCGTAACGTAATATTAGATGTGATAACATAATGCAGAATTAATTGCGGATTGAAACCAATTTTTAATATTAGACAGATTTATTCAAACACAAAATATGAACAATGATTTAAATTATATAATAATAATAATTCAATTACTCATTATTCACTGTAAAAGTTTACACATGGAATACAATTACTTTCTTTCAATCGTCGAAGTCCCATCTATTATATGTTGTTTGTTTAACAATTCTTCTATATTAAGCCTTACTATTTATTGAGCAATTTACATGTATGTTAGATTGGTATCTTATAAAATGTTTTCATTCAAAGAGTGATAAAATCGTATTAACCATTAAGAATGGACTTAGGGGGAAGTTTGTGAAGCAACCATATGAAGATGGTAATTATTATATCATGAAGAATTTAAGTGTTGGGGGCAAACAAGTAGTTCAGTTCATTGGGAGCATAATTATAAGCTTTCATGCACATTCGACTTTTCTTTATCTGAGATAATCAATGAAATAGACAATCAAACTACAATACTTTTATTGATTTCACTATATTGTTTCGTAAAATATATTATTTTCTTAGTAATTTACAGTCTTTCACAGCTTCAACTCCTTATATATAACTAAAGTCGTGCAACGCACGAGCTCAAAACCTAGTATATATATGTATATATATAGAGAGAGCGAGAGAGAGAGAGAGAGAGAGAGAGAGAGAGAGAGAGAGAGAGAGAGAGAGAGAGAAAGAAAAAGAGAGAGAGAGAGAGAGAGAGATCGAAAGATCCGGTGGAAATACAGTGAGCGGATAGTAACGATTTGTTATGAAATTACTTGGTCACAAGGGACCAAAACTCATCGACTCTCGCTATACATGTCCTACAAGTTAAGAACGGTTATAGTGAAAACCGAGCGAGCACTATTGAACTTACAATTAAAATTGTATACAAGCAAAATCCACCAATCCTAAGCCTAAATCATATAAATTACCGATCTCGTATTCAACAACGCAACTGACACTCGTCAACAGCCACACATCAGCCACGTCCATCGAGAAACTCAAGAACACTAACCCCGAGACCTAATTTTTTGAAGCCGACTAAGTCAGCGACGTCGGCAACGACATCGAACCCACCAAAATAGACACAATGACAAGGCAAACGGAATGAACGAAAGCGCCCGATTAACTAAAAATTAGCACCAACCACTGAGCCGAACCGCAAAGAGATCAGGCCAAATTCTACGGAAATTTTTCGAAGACCATCGCTCCAGCAGCCGACGGCCAGCAACAACCACTTAACAATCGTTAGTAGCCGCAGAAGCCTCCAACCACCAATGGCCGCCACCAAGTGCTACCATGAACCGCCAGTAGCATCAGCACTACCGCTACCAACTACCATCTAATAGCAGCGTTAGCCTAGCCGAAGCCTCCAACAGCCGCAAGCAGCTGCCAATAGTCACCACCCACGAAAGCAACGACCACAACCAACGAAAAACAACACAAAGTAACACCCACAGCCACAAAAACACCTTCCTCCAAAAAGCACCAACACCCCACAAAGGAAGCAGTAGAGTTTCAAAGAAACTCGCCGCCTACCACAGCCTAGGAGAGGTGGTCGACAATGAGGAGCGGCAACATCAAACACAAGGCCAAACCCAGACAACCAAACGGAGGAGAAAAGACCAAATCTAAACTAAAACACTTACCGGAACATAGATTCAATGAAGAAATCCATCAAATCGCCGCATGTGCTTGCCGAAAAACTGAGCAGAAGAGACGCGAGACTTGCTCATGACCGGGAAAGCCTTAGAGTGGGTGGATCTGACCGAAAATAAAAGGATTATAGCAGTAAAAGACTCATTGGACCTCTGGCGAGGAACCAGAGGTCGGAACAGTGCAGAGAGAAGCCTTGGGTTCCGCTGATGAAAGTGATTTAGTATTGGGAGCGTATAAAGGATAGTTTTAAAATTGTATGGAATCTCTTTCAAATTTGATCCTATAATAAATGACAGTGAACGAGGTCATGTTTTATACTCATTAACGTATACCTCCAGATCTTCTTGTTATGCAATGAAAGTGGTATATTAATATTCTTATATAATATTTTTCAAATGATATTGGCTCTATTTTTGATTCAGCAGCAAGCGTCGATTTATTGACGTTTTGACTGCCGTTTAGAGCCTAAATTGAATTCCAGACATGATTTAAAACCTATGAAAATTTGATTCTACCATTTTCATGGCCTCTTAATTTTATTTTTAATTTTATTTAAGTATTTTTTTAAAGAATATCCTATTTATTGGCCGGACGTCCACTCGGAAGCAATCTCTTTATCCGTCGAATGAAGAAAGAGATGACTATCTTTACTTTTGAGAGTGTTTCAATCTGGGTAGAGAAATGACTTGTTTTCATTCTCGAGTAGAGGAAAGAGTGTTTACATCTCATCTCTACCATACACTACTCATGTGGTATTGAGTTTTGTTGTTGTAATATTTTTCAAATGATACTTTGAAATTTATATTTTTTAATTATACAATTTTATGAAGAAAAATTAGATTAGTGTCAAACTCAATCTTCAAATAGTTTAAAACGTTGAGAAATTAACATCTCAATTAAAAATTATATTATACTAAAGTGAAGTGTTAATTGAAAAGATTGTAAGAACAATGTTGTATGAATCAAGCAAGTTAAACTTATCTTAATTTTAAAAGTTTCAAATTTTCGATTATTCTTTTCCTGTCCATGAGAATTTTTCCTACTGTACGGCCAATAAACTTGTCATTTTAATCTATTTGTTTAAGAGCACCCGGTGTGGCACTAGCAATTCCGGCGTCGGAATCCGAAATCATCCCAACCGGCGGTCGGCCGATACCGACTCGACGTCGGTTCGGCGTCTCAAGCTTCAAAGTTGTAGTGACCCGAACTTTTCCATGATTATATATTAAATGAAAACTATATTTGCATGATTAAATGTTTCCAACGTGTTAAGCAATCAAACTTGTTAAGACTTTATTATATGAAATGAGTTTCATGTAGACAATTGACCACCCAAGTTGACCGGCGATTCACGAACGTTAAAACTTGTAAAAATTATATGATATATATATATATATATATATATATATATATATATATATATATATATATATATATATATATATATATATATATATATATATATATATATATATATATATATATATATATATATATATATATAGTTAACATGATATTATGATAAGAAAGTATCTCACTAGGTATATTAACAATGAGTTATATACATAAAATGAGACTATTGAATTAAGAAAACTCGAAACGATAAATATAATGATTATCGTTATAACAACGTCTTACTAAATACATATGTATCATATTAAGATATTAATACACTATGTTTAACATCATGAAATGATAATTACATATATCATTAAGCGTATTAACAATGAACTACACGAGTAAGATGAGACTACTAACTTAAGGATTTCGAAACAATACATATATGTAACGATTATCGTTGTAATAGTATTTTACATATATATATATATATATATATATATATATATATATATATATATATATATATATATATATATATATATATGATATTAAGATATATTAATACATCATGTTAATATGTTAACATAACAATTTAACATCTCATTTAAGTGTAATAACAATGGATCAATTACATTTAACAAGATCGTTAACTTAAAGGTTCCGAAACAACACTTACATATAACGACTAACGATGACTTAACGACTCAATTAAATGTATATGCATATAGTGTATTAAGATGTATTAATACACTTTTGGAAGACTTCATGACATATATCAAAGTACTTCTACTTAACAAAAATGCTTACAATTACATCCTCATTCATTTTCATCAATAATTCTACTCGTATGCACCCGTATTCGTACTCGTACAATACACAGCTTCTAAGATGTATATACTATTGGTATATACACTCAATCATCAGCTCCTTAGCAGCCCATGTGAGTCATTAAACATATGGGAACCATCATTTGGCAATTAACATGAAATATCTCACAAAATTACAAAAAATATTATAAATCATTCATGAATTATTTACATGAAAACAGACTTACATATCCTTTATATCTAATCCATATACCAACGACCAAAAACACCTACAAACACTTTCATTCTTCAATTTTCTTCATCTAATTGATCTCTCTCAAGTTCTATCTTCAAGTTCTAAGTGTTCTTCATAAATTCTATAAGTTCTAGTTTCATAAAATCAAGAATACTATCAAGTTTGCAAGATTACGTCCAAGCTTTCTAATCCAATCCAAGTAATCATCTAAGCTCAAGAAATATTTCTTATTTACAGTAAGATATCTTTCTAATACAAGGTAATACTCATATTCAAATTTTGATTCAATTTCTATAACTATAACTATCTTATTTCGAGTGGAAATCTTACTTGAACTTGTTTTCGTGTCATGATTCTACTTCAAGAACTTTCAAGCCATCCAAGAATCCTTTGAAGTTAGATTAATTTTTGTTACTTCCAGTAGGTTTACCTACTAAACTTGAGGTAGTAATGATGTTCATAACATCATTCGATTCATATATATATAACTATCTTATTCGAAGATTTAAACTTGTAATCACTAGAACATAGTTTAGTTAATTCTAAACTTGTTCGCAAATAAAGTTAATCCTTCTAACTTGACTTTTAAAATCAACTAAACACATGTTCTATATCTATATGATATGCTAACTTAATGATTTAAAACCTGGAAACACGAAAAACACCGTAAAACCGGACATACGCCGTTGTAGTAACACCGCGGGCTGTTTTGGGTTTGATAATTAAAAACTATGATAAACTTTGATTTAAAAGTTGTTCTTCTGGGAAAATGATTTTTCTTATGAACATGAAACTATATCCAAAAATCATGGTTAAACTCAAAGTGGAAGTATGTTTTTCAAAATGGTCATCAAGATGTCGTTCTTTCAACGGAAATGACTACCTCTTTTAAAAAAGACTTGTAACATGTATTTCTGACTATAAATTTATAATTTTTCTGTTTAGATTCATAAACTTATGTTCAATATGAAACCATAGCAACTTGAATCACTCAAAACGGATTTGAAACGAAGAAATGACGGGTAAAACAAAATTGGATAAATTTGCTAGTTTTAGCTACGAAAATTTTGTAACAAATCTAGACTAAACATATCCTAACTAATTTATATTTTATTATACATATTATGAAATCTTGGGATACCATAGACACGTATACAATGTTTTGACATATCATATCGACCCATCTATATATATATTTCGGAATAACCATAGACACTCTATATGCAGTAATGTTTGAGTTAGCTATACAGGGTTGAGGTTGATTCCAAAATAATATATATGCTTTGAGTTGTGATCGAGTCTGAGACTTGTAGACACTGGGTCGTGGATTGATTCGAGATAATATATATTGCTTTATTTCTATACATCTAACTGTAGACAACTAGTTGTAGGTTACTAACGAGGACTGCTGACTTAACAAACTCAAATCATTAAAACGTAATAAAAATGTTGTAAATATATTTTGAACATACTTTGATATATATGTACATATTTGTTATAGGTTCGTGAATCGATAAGTGGCCAAGTCTTACTTCCCGACGAAGTAAAAATCTGTGAAAGTGAGTTATAGTCCCACTTTTAAAATCTGATATTTTTGGGATGAGAATACATGCAGTTTTATAAATGTTTTACGAAATAGACACAAGTAATCGAAACTACATTCTATGGTTGAATTATTAAACCGAATATGCCCCTTTTAGCTTGGTAGCCTAAGAATTAGGGAACTGGCCCCTAATTGACGCGAATCCTAAAGGTAGATCTACGGGAACTAACTACCCCCATTCTGGAATTTGAAATTTTTTAGTACTTCGAGTTTATCATGTTCGATGGGTGTCCCGGAATGATGGGGATATTCTATATGCATCTTGTTAATGTTGGTTACCAGGTGTTCACCATATGAATGATTTTTATCTCTATGCTGTTTGCGAAATGCCTGATATGAGATGTGATATAAAAATGAAATCTTGTGGTCTATTATTATGATTTGATAATATATAGGTTAAACCTATAACTCACCAACATTTTTGTTGACGTTTTAAGCATGTTTATTCTCAGGTGATTATTAAGAGCTTCCGCTGTTGCATACTAAAATAAGGACAGGATTTGGAGTCCATGCTTGTATGATATTGTGTAAAAACTGCATTCAAGAAACTTATTTCGATGTAATATATTTTTATTGTAAACCATTATGTAATGGTCGTGTGTAAACGGTATATTTTAGATTATCATTATTTGATAATCTACGTAATGTTTTTTTTAAACCTTTATCGATAAAATAGAAGTTATGGTTGTTTTAAAAATGAATGCAGCCTTTGAAAAACGTCTCATATAGAGGTCAAAACCTCGCGACGAAATCAATTAATATGGAACGTTTATAATCTATATGAACGGGACATTTCAAAAGTCGCCTGCACGACGTTGGTTTCAATCGGTTTTGTGGGGTCCCAATTTAAATTTTAGATCCGTTGCTCTCTCTTTTTTTTCCTTTTCATCCATTTCTTCCTTTTTCTATTTTGTGTTTTAATAGATAAATATTTGAAAGTTAATGGCTGCTGAAATTTGAAGAAACGGGTGATGAACGATAATGGTTCTGAAATTTGAAGAAGATGAAGAAGTATCTTTTTCAATTTACATATTATAACCCTCAACTTACATGACATTTTCAAACACTCACTTATTCTTTGCAAACGATTGCTTAAAAACGATTGCTTAACACTTTTTGTTGGAAACTATATATTATTAACATGTAAATATTATGTGATATATTAATCTCTTAACGTGTTTGATATTGTGTGATAGATGTCTACCTCTAGTACAAATCCCATCGACTCACCTAATAATAATGAACAGTCGAATATATTTTGGGAAGATTCACAAATTCCCGAAGAGGAACCGGAAGAAGAGGAACCGGAAGAGGAGGAACCGGAAGAAGAGGTTCCGGAGGAGGAAATATTAGGAACCACAGAAAAACAGATAAATAAAAGAAAATCCCCAATCAATGGACCAAAATTAATAATGGTCAATGGTGTTTCCGCCGAGGAAGCAAAATATTGGGAAGATTACCAATTTTCTGATGAATCGGATCCCGATGAGGATTCCGATGATGTTATAGAAATTACCTCGACCCAATTTGAAAAAGCAAAAGAAAATAATAAGGGAAAGGGCATCAAAATAGAGAAACCTGATTTCAACCCCGATGAACTTTATATGTATCGTCAACACCCGTATTTCTTAAGTTGTAACAATAACCCGGGAACCTCTAAGCCACCAAGTTTTTCTAAACCATTTGTGAAGACAACGGCTCGTATTAGAGGAACATCATATATCCCTAGAAAATTAGCAAAACGAAACAGGTCCGAAGAAGAAGAAACTAGTGAGTCGGAATAAAGAGTTGTAATCATGAGGTGTAAAATATGTAAAATAAGTGTGCTTGTATTTTTCTTGTTGTATGTGAAAATTGCTTGTATTATTTGATAATTATCTTTTACGAATCTAACTCTCATCTATTTTTACAGTATAAAAACAAAAAAATGGATGTTAAGGATAGACAACCAAAAATTTTAGAAGACCTATCCGGGGACATGATTGATGAAATCTTGTCTAAAGTCGGTCAGAATTCGTCGGCACAATTATTTACGGAAAAATTAGTTTGTAGAACATTTAAAGAACGTTCTAGGCATGCCTTAGTTTATAAAAGGCTTTCATTTGAAATATGGGGTATATCACATTGGGGACACCGTAAGTTACGCCGTGTTTTCTTTAAAGCGTTAAATGCGGGGAACCCAAATGCAATTTTACGCTACAGGTTAAGAACCTATTTTGACTCAACATATCCCAACGTAGGACTTCGTGAGTTAGAAAGAGCTTCTAACATGCAACATAAAGAAGCATGTTATGCTTACGGGTTAGTGATGTTCGCTTCTCACCAAAGTGAGAAAAAGAACATCGGATTACAACTTTTAAATAAAACCTTCCCACAAGTGACGGATTTAGTAGTTGGGGTGAGAAACAAGGTTTTTAGATTATTACGGGACTGTTGGGCATTACGAAACCCTCGTCCCTTTGACGACGTTACAACATGCTGTCTTGTCAACGGCCACACCGGTTATGTTCCACAAGACCAAGGATGGGAAGTAGTCTTAGTAAAACCAGAATGCATGACTTGTTTCTGGACTTATGAATTACGTGTTTTTATTGCCTTTGCTGAACGACTTGCGTATTAACTAGGAATGTTGTCACAACTATTTTATATCAAAGTGATTGTGTGCTATATTTCATGCTTTATGTATAATAGCGGTATTGTAAGTTTGTAAATTTTTGTATAAAAGTTTGAACGTGAAATATTATTATAATCAGTTTTTCATATAGAATTGTAGTAGTTGAATGGTATATTAGCTACTAAGTATGAACTTAACGGGTAGGTACTACCCAAATTAAAACTATAAACCGCTAATATGAAGAAAAAGCTTTTATAAATGAGTTCATATTATGCTACGAAATACTATTGACTACTCTTAATATTCTATAAGATTAACTTAATTCTTTTGGGCTATTTTTGAAGGAAATGACACCGACGACTAGACAGAATTTGAACATGAGCGAGGAAGACTTCCGTGTTTTCCTTGCAGCAAACATAGCCATAGTACAGGCTGCAATGCAAAACAACAACATTAACTCGGAATCTAGCAATGCAAATAACGCCACAAGAAATCGTGTAGGATGCTCCTACAAAGAATTCATTGCCTGTAAACCTCTGGAATACGATGGAACCGAGGGTCCAATCGGATTGAAACGGTGGACCGAAAAGGTTGAATTGGTGTTTGCCATAAGTAAGTGTACTGAAGAAGACAAAGTAAAGTACGCTACACATACCTTCACAGGTACTGCGTTAACATGGTGGAATACCTATCTAGAACAAGTGGGACAAGATGATGCGTACGCACTACCGTGGTCAGCATTCAAACATCTGATGACTGAGCAGTATCGTCCCAGAAGTGAGGTCAACAAGCTAAAAGTAGAGCTTAAGGGATTACGAACACAAGGATTCGATATTACCACGTACGAACGACGATTCACGGAGTTGTGCTTATTGTGCCCGAGAGCGTTCGAAGATGAAGAGGAGAAAATCGACGCATTTGTAAAAGGGTTACCAGAAAGGATCCAAGAAGATATAAGTTCACACGAGCCCGCTTCCATACAAAAGGCGAGTCGAATGGCTCATAAACTCATAAATCAGATTGAGGAAAGAGTTAAAGAGCAGACGGCCAAAGAAGCCAACACGAAACAAATCAAAAGAAAGTGGGAAGAAACCAGTGACAAGGGTCACAATTTTAACAATCAACACAACAATCACAACTTCAATCGCACCAATTATCGCAACAACAAACTCAACAACAATCGTTCCAACAACAACTACAACAACCATCCTAACAACAATAACCACCACAACAATCGTCCCAACATCAATAACAACCGCAACAACAACAATTCTGTAACGACCCGGATTTTTCCGCTCGTTTTACACTTATAAGATTAATATTTACATAATTTAAACCTTACCAACATGATAAGCAATCCAAATTGTTGAAACTTATGTTTTTGAAAAGAGTTTTACACAACGTTTGACTGTCTAGTTTGACCGATGATATCACGAACTATATAACATATGATAATTATACGTTTGTGTATATATATGTATATATACATATTTAACATGATCTAAGGATGTTTTAATATCTCATTTTGTATTAATAACAATAAGTTATAAGTATATTTTGAAACTACTAACTTAAGTTTTCAAAACGATAACCATACGCAACGTTATTTGACATAAATACTTATGACCTATAATGTTTATACATATATCGTATAAGTAATGTATTTAATCACTTTTTAAGGACTTAAATACATAAAACAATATAAGTGTATTCACAAAAGATAGCTATATTTGAATTCTCATTCCATTTTTCACAAGATTTCTATACGTATATCTAGAGTATATGTACTCGTATCATACCTAGCTTCTATACGTATTTACTATTGGTATATACACATCAAATCACCACCAACCAGCCCTTTTTCATGCCTTATGTATAAGGTAACTACTTTTGTTATCTAGTATGACAATTTCACATGATTAAAAGATCTTTTCACAAAATTACAAACTTATACACCTTTTACACCACCATTTATACTCCATCCATTTTCAATTTTTGATTCATTTTTACTTCAAATCTCTAGCTAAAAACACACACACTTTTAAGAGCCTTAAACTCCATAACCATTCAGCTAATATCCATGAAGATCTAGCCATAAAACATCACTTAAACACCATAAGAAAAACCTTACAAAAACACTTCAAGAATCCTTCCCAAGAACACAAGTTTACTTCCAATCTTTCATCCAATTCCATCACCCTTTTGGTTCTAGATTTTTACTCCTCTTTTACAGCAATCTTGTCCAAGTAACTTGAGGTAGTAACTTTGTTCATAACCTTATTCGATTCATATATATATAGCTATCTTATTTTGTGGTATAAAAAGTTTAACAACAAGAACATAGTTTGAATGTTTTCAAACTTGTTTGCAAACTAAGTAGATCCTTCTAACTTAACTTTTAAAATACTTCAAGACCTGTAATATAACTTAAATATATACTAATTTAACAAGGTATAACTTGGTTTTTCAAAGATTACCTTAAAAAAAACTGTTTTTACGACGTCGGAGTGCAACCGGGGACTGTTTTGGGTTGGATAATTAAAAACCATCTTAAACTTTGAATTGGAGGTTTATTTTCTGGAAAAATGATTTTTACTATAAATATGTTAACACATAAAAATTTCATGATTTAATTCAAAGTATAAGTATTTTTAGAAAAATGGTCATTAAATGATATTTTTGTAACAAAAATGTTTAACTTCATAAGTTTCACTAAAGTTTCACCTATGCCGTGTGATTTTGAATACAAACTAAGGTATTTACAGTTCATAGTCTTAAAGAGGAACTCGATCCAAGGAGATCGCAAGTTGAATCAACGAAAACGGAGTTGTAACGAAGAAACTATGACCGAAACAAAATCGGATATCCAAGACTAGTTTAGCCACGAAAATAATTGGGAAAAATTAAATAAATCACATCTTTTTAAGGTAACATGATATTTTATATATATGTACTTATAATTCAATTTTATATGGTTCAGGATCACCAGTAAACAACACAAGAAGATTAATCATAAGATCCCATGATTGTACGCAACACGTCATTTGACAACACCGGTACTTTATGTACGCAACACGTCGTTTGACAACACCGGTACCGTGGGTCAAGATTAATCTCGACCAATACATATACAATGGGGTTTTATTTATTTCGTTGGGGGTTTATTAAACACCTAAAAATGAACCATTAAAATTGAATTACTAACATCGGACTGCTAACTACGGACTAAGGAATTATTCAAAGTATTAAAAGTATTATAAGTATATATATGTGACGATTGTTTAAAATGAAAATATATTGATATATTATATATGGATAGGTTCGTGATATCAATCGGAGACCGAGTCGAAATTACATATCTTCAAGACAACAGTGAGTATATAGTCCCACTTTTAAACTCTAAATATTTCGGGATGAGAATACATGTATTTTATGTTTTACGTTATGGACATAAGTAACTGAAAAATATATTCTACGTTGAGTTGTACCACTGGCATACTTCCCTGTAGCTTGGTAACTAATATTTACAGCGGTATTGTAAACGCGAATCCTGTTGATAGATCTATCGGGCCTGACAACCCCAACCGGACTGGACGACCAGTATTCAACGGTTGCACAGTACTTCGTTTCGTGACTACACTTGGTACAGTGTAGTAAGATTTCATATTAAAGGGAATATGCGACGTGATTAATTGTTAAGTATGGTTACCAAGTGCTCAACCACTTAGAATATTTTTATTAAACTGTTTATATATGAAATCTTGTGGTCTATATATATATATATATTGCTGCCGGCATTAAACCTATATCTCACCAACTTTATGTTGACGTTTTAAACATGTTTATTCTCAGGTATGAATTAAGTCTTCCGCTGTGCATTAGCTCATACTAAGGATACTACTCGGGACCATTTAAGCCATGATTCAAAAACGTTGTATTCGAGTCATTGAAGTTCACTAGAGACTATTAATAAGTAAATGGTGGTTTAGGACATTTGGATATTATGAAATATTAGGCGATCATGTCAACAATCGATGTAATAATAGATTGTTTTTTTTTAAGAATAAATGCAATGTTTGTAAAATGTTTCATATAGAGGTCAAGTACCTCGCGATGTAATCATATGTTATTGTATTCGTCCCTATGGATTGGGTCGGGTCGTCTCATGTGGTATCAGAGCGTTGGTCTTAGCGAACCAGGCCTTGCATTAGTGTGTCTAACTGGTAGTTGTTAGGATGCATTAGTGAGTCTGGACTTTGACCGTATCTACATGTCAAAAGTTTTGCTTATCATTTCTAGTCGGGAATCATCTGTTTATCATCCTTAGGAAACTGCCTGCTTATCATTCTTAAGTCTAGACACGTCTTACTGCATTTAGTGCATCGATAGTGTATAGACAAAATTCATATCTTAGCGTATCTGTTACTATAGACATTGCTTGACGTATTTCAAAAATTCTCCGTAATTCACGGGATTTTGGTATTATATATACATATGTAAATTATGTATTGAGGAGTACCAAACCCAATTTCTATAATCTATTCCATACCAAAAATTCATTTCTCCGACTATACAAGATGGATTCTTCATCCAGTTCGAATTCCTCCGACTTCGATAGCTACGCCGATATGGATTTCCATTCGAGCCCCGAGAACAGCGTCACCGGAATGGATCAACCAATTTCCCATCATCTATTCTGGATGAATTGGGGATGGGTTCGTAATATACTAAATTTCTGGAGGCAAGAAGAAGGTGATCCATTCCATCCACCAAATTGTCCTCTTAACGATGAACCTGAAGCACTTACCGGCGAACCTATTCGAAACACCATTTTCTCGCTCATTTATAGAGTATCTCGTCATGACTACATACTATCCCATATTTCGAATCTTGTTCATTCGCTCGTTCCAACCGTTAATCATCCCGGTATAATAGAAGAAGTCAACGAGCTTCGCGCTCGGGTAGTGGCTTTAGAAAATACGGTGCGAAGGTTACAAACACCAGCAGCAGCACCAGCAGCATAATCTGTACCACCATCATCAACGCCGACAGTACTCTTGTCACTCCCAAAATCTCAACCTCACAAACTGTATCTCGGATATCAACATCACATACCTCAAAAACCTCATCGGAACTTCGAGTATGATCTTTGTTCTATATATTGTTCCACATTGATTATCATCGTTCTATGTATTGTTCTACATCATTTGTTTTCGTTCTACATAGCGATTATGTAATCTTTAATGTTTTAAAGATTATGTACTCCAATTCTAACCGAAAAATCAAATGAGTTTAATATCTTATTGACTCATTAAATTCATAATCACATCCGAAGAAAATATATATGCAAGTATATTTTCATAAAGATTGTAATTAAAAATTCTTTCGTACAAACTGTTAATGATGAAAAATATTTTAACGGGTAGGTAGTACCCGTGGAATATTTGGATTTCATATTAATAAGTTACACTGTACATTTTTCGAATCTGATTCAACGGTCATTTGTTATTCTACTTACAACCATCGATATACGTATCCGTTCACCCCAGAATAACCATTTCCATTTAAATTTCATATTTGGATTTTTACCTATCCGAATCCAACAAGTGGCATAAAGAATAAACATTGGACAAATTAAAAATTGGTTAGAAACACACGAATTAACTATGATGAACATTGTTAAGATTCCACGCTAACTGTTTCGGCTAACTGTTCCCAGCTAACTGATTAACATTTAATTTATCGCAATTTACATTCTCGCAATTTTATTTATTGTTATTTAATTTCCGCACTTTATGCATTTTAAATAATGGGACGCGTATGCAAGGTTTCGACTTATCATATCGACCCATCTATATATATATTTCGGAACAACTGTAGACACTCTATATGTGAAGATGGGAGTTGGCTATACAGGGTTGGAGTTGATTCCAAAATATATATATGGTTTGAGTTGTGATCGACACTGAGACCGGTACACGGGTCACGATACGTATAAATTAACTCAGATATTATATATTTAATTTATATACGAATTTATTGAACCATTTGACAATCGGACTTTTGGACTGCTAACTTTGGACAATTAAAATGAAATAAAATGTTGATTATAACATATGAAACTAAAAAAAAAATTCTTCAAGTTTGCCACTTGATTTCATCCTAAACCTCATTTGTACTTCGACAATTATAATCCTCGTTCAAATCTTTTCATGATTCTTGAAAACACCTCGATCGAGAAGTTGAACCAGCCGCACCTCGTCTACGGAAGAAAGATTTATGCATATAGTTATACACCTGAAACTTTTGAAACCGAAGTTATCGTTAAAACTTATCCGAGTCAAATTCCTTATCATTCATTGGCAAAAACAACCTTACATTTCTCTTTTCAATATAAGTCGATTTTGTCAAAGCTCCACTTTGATTTCTCAGTAGGACTACTCTTATTATAACCTCGATATATATACCTTGTCCTTTCACCGTTGTTACCGGAGAACCTTTCATATTCCACGACATCATGTACCAGCAGCTTGTCATCTTTTTGGCGGAATCCGCAATTAGTATTTTAAAAATCTCGCAAAACTTCTCAGTCATACCTATAACGTCTATTCCTAAGGATTTCATACCCCGAAGGTGAAGTTTCTGAAAAACACCCTGAATTATGAAGTAGTTCTTTAAATGCTGATGAAGCAGCGAAAATTGTAAACGATTTTAAACAGTCAAAAGTTTGATGATGAAGCACAGTGGTTGATAAAACTCAGAAAAAGAGAAGAGTTGAAACCGGAAAACGGTTTGAGCAAAGTATGAAAGAGGTTGTGGATAAATCACAAGAACTGAATCTGCTTTCAAAGGATTCAAACGATTCAGTGCCGGCTGAAACCATTAGTAAAAAAAAAACCCCACCCCTTATTCTAAACCTTTCCCGATGATATTCTTCATCATCATCTTATCTTAGATATTATAAGATATCTTCATATCTTCCGTTATTATATTCTCCATATTTCTGGAGATATTTTCACAACTATTCTTATCTGAGAATATTTATTTCTCCGTAATATCTGCGTTACAACATAAAAGAAACTGTGTTAGTTTCTAAGTTCTAAAACCTTCAAGTTTAAAATAGGAATGTTCTGAAGCAGTGTTGGGAACTGATGCATGAATTAGTATAATATAATGAAACTTGATCAACTTCATTATATTACAGTAAGTCATGTTAAGTTTCTAATGAAATGTGATGATTCACAGTACCATCATCATGTGCCATGTTACACGGCTCTTACATTCTATCCAACTCTCAAACATAATAGGAACATGTCATCCTGACAGTTCTATCTTTTTCGGGGTATTCTGGTAATTTGACAAATCAAAATTGTTCTATTACCATTTCTTTCTTAGAGCATTAGCTATACTCATTTCGAATCTTATATCTACAAATTCCGGACCATTACTCACTTGACTCGAAGTCGGGAAGAGAAAATGAAAGTATGAAGCTTTGAAAAATAATGAAGAATACAAAGGCCGAAAATCACCCAGGATTTACAAACCGTGTATATCAATACGTATTGCAACGTAAAGATACGGGAGAATTAAAAACATTATAATTCCAAGGAAAGGATAGAAGTAAATAGATTCTTCTGGCGATAAATGAAAGAGAAGAATGAAAGATATGAAAGTTAGAAGTATAACAAGAATTAGAACGGGATGGAGCATTTAAAAGAATACTTTAAGGTATGAGTTGAAGGAGAAAGGATAGAAGATGTGAGTTGTGGAAATAAGGAAGAGAAGGAAGTGGATTTATAGCAAAATATTCGACAAAGAAATCGAAACAGATCGCCGCACTAAATCAAAGAAGATCTTGATCGCCAAAGAACCAAATCTTATTACGTAAGATATTCCATAAATTCCGGAAATCAATTCTAATCACGTTATCAGTTAAAACAATTCCATATTCACCCATTTCATTCTTTTGTGATAGCTTCACTCGTGCGCTTCACATGATCGAACCGTTTTATCCGTATCTTCCAATAATGATAAAACTCTATTATTACCTCATATTCGTCATGAAAACATTCCTATTGTTAATTATGACAACCTCTACCAAATTTCGGGACGAAATTTATTTAACCGGTAGGTAATGTAACGACCCGGATTTTTCCGCTCGTTTTACACTTATAAGATTAATATTTACATAATTTAAACCTTACCAACATGATAAGCAATCCAAATTGTTGAAACTTATGTTTTTGAAAATAGTTTTACACAACGTTTGACTGTCTAGTTTGACCGATGATATCACGAACTATATAACATATGATAATTATACGTTTGTGTATATATATGTATATATACATATTTAACATGATCTAAGGATGTTTTAATATCTCATTTTGTATTAATAACAATAAGTTATAAGTATATTTTGAAACTACTAACTTAAGTTTTCAAAACGATAACCATACGCAACGTTATTTGACATAAATACTTATGACCTATAATGTTTATACATATATCGTATAAGTAATGTATTTAATCACTTTTTAAGGACTTAAATACATAAAACAATATAAGTGTATTCACAAAAGATAGCTATATTTGAATTCTCATTCCATTTTTCACAAGATTTCTATACGTATATCTAGAGTATATGTACTCGTATCATACCTAGCTTCTATACGTATTTACTATTGGTATATACACATCAAATCACCACCAACCAGCCCTTGTTCATGCCTTATGTATAAGGTAACTACTTTTGTTATCTAGTATGACAATTTCACATGATTAAAATATCTTTTCACAAAATTACAAACTTATACACCTTTTACACCACCATTTATACTCCATCCATTTTCAATTTTTGATTCATTTTTACTTCAAACCTCTAGCTAAAAACACACACACTTTTAAGAGCCTTAAACTCCATAACCATTCAGCTAATATCCATGAAGATCTAGCCATAAAAACATCACTTAAACACCATAAGAAAAACCTTACAAAAACACTTCAAGAATCCTTCCCAAGAACACAAGTTTACTTCCAATCTTTCATCCAATTCCATCACCCTTTTGGTTCTAGATTTTTACTCCTATTTTACAGCAATCTTGTCCAAGTAACTTGAGGTAGTAACTTTGTTCATAACCTTATTCGATTCATATATATATAGCTATCTTATTTTGTGGTATAAAAAGTTTAACAACAAGAACATAGTTTGAATGTTTTCAAACTTGTTTGCAAACTAAGTAGATCCTTCTAACTTAACTTTTAAAATACTTCAAGACCTGTAATATAACTTAAATATATACTAATTTAACAAGGTATAACTTGGTTTTTCAAAGATTACCTTAAAAAAAACTGTTTTTACGACGTCGGAGTGCAACCGGGGACTGTTTTGGGTTGGATAATTAAAAACCATCTTAAACTTTGAATTGGAGGTTTATTTTCTGGAAAAATGATTTTTACTATAAATATGTTAACACATAAAAATTTCATGATTTAATTCAAAGTATAAGTATTTTTAGAAAAATGGTCATTAAATGATATTTTTGTAACAAAAATGT